>NW_017728943.1:95609022-95622450 GCF_001723895.1 Crocodylus porosus | reverse complement strand
CAGGCTTTCCTCCCCCAGCTGAACATCTGTTGTGTCATGGCAGCTCACTCATGTAAGTTGCCATGAGTTAGATTAGGGACCTGAACATCTGTCAGTGCCCTTGATGTCACTTTCAGTACTCACTATAACATTGTTCAGTCCATTGTATTTACCTCCCATTTAAATGTCATTTATTGTCTAAATCATTTCACATTTGTAATCTGCATGGTTTGAGAACCATCTTAGTTAAGTGTTTTGCTTTATGTTACATTTTGTCTTCTCCTGTCTTCACCCTGTTTCTGTCTTTCCTTGCATGCTCAGTACCAAAACTTTTTTTTCAAGAAACTGATGACAAAACTCACTTTCATTTTGACATGGATGAAGATCAAGTCACCAAAATGTTTCTCCAGTCATGTTAATTCAAGCCTTGACGTGTCTGCCACTCACATCCATAGAAAGCTACATATACAGAAAAGCTCTGCCCTACTAGAAAGTGGTGGGCCCTCTGTTCAAAAGATGTTGCTGCCTGTGATTAAAAAGTCCTTTGTGGATTATCCTTTCATGATGATCCAATCAAATACTCACACCAGGACTGTGGATATGAAAGCTGTTAAGAAATGGAAAAGCCTAAAAGTAGAAAGGATACCTGCCATTCCTGGCTTTCTAGTGTGCAATAAGCTATTACTGACTGACTGTGTAAGTTTATAGTAATTTTTAGCACTTCTTTAATCCATAGATTGTAAAGTGCTTTGTTGAGATGAATAAGCATTATTATCCCCATTTTAGTCACATACTAAGTGGCTTGACTAAAGGGACACAAAATCAATGGGTGGATCAGGAGGAAAATTCAGGTCTCAAAGCTCCTAGTAAAATGTGAGATCCATTTTCTTATGCTGTTTTACTATTGTCAGTACTACTGGCATAAAAAATGATCACAGTAATAGCACAGTGTTCTTAGCTACATCCTGATCAAAAGTAAAGTTCAGTTACTAATTTTGGTAAAATTGAAATGCGGAAAATTATTCCCTTTAAACTTTAAATAGAAAAATATTGAAGGGAATATTTTTGCCTTATACAGCCAGGCTACAGTAATAAATGCGGCATTTTTAATTTTCTTTTCTTAACATTTTATATTTTTTACTAGCAGACAGTGAAATTTGGATCACTGATGTCATCTTAGAAATTTGCCAATAAGGATAAGAAGGATAAAAATCAGGATAATAAATCTAATAAGTCAGAAATCTTTAATCCTGTTCATGACTAATATACAAAGACTAGAAATAGTCATAATAAAAACCAGTATAGTTGTAGGAATGCCAAATGTAAAGAGCAATTTGAACGTTCTTTGTATAATGATTGGGCATATGTATATTAAAATGTATATTTCGTATACATAGAAAACTACGTAGTAGCTTGGTGTATATCTTCTGTAAAAATGCTTTTCTACTTCGATGTTGGCAGTGTCTAGTGCGCCCCTGACAAGGCTTCCTTCTTTCCTTAATGCCTCTGTAGTTCTCTTTAAGTGTTCAACACATCTTCAACAAGCTATTCCTCAAGTAGCCCTATCTGTATGTATCCTTCCTTTGCTTTCAAATGAACAGTACCACGTTAAAGAAATTTCAACTGCTGCATTTTGGACACTCAAAAGGAAAGGGTTAGCAAAACAAAATCATCTGCTGCCTTAGAAGCATCCTCATTAGTACTTAATAAACTGCTGTACCCTTTTGTTTCAATGCTTGTTTAGTTCTTATGTGAATTCTTTTATTCCTGCAGCTTGAGGATCCTGCCATTAGGTGGCAGATGGCCCTTTACAAAGATTTACCAAACAGGACGGAAAATACCTCTGATCCGGAGAAGACAGTGGAAAGAGTTCTTGATATAGCTAATGTACTTTTTCATCTGGAACAGGTTAGACTTTTCTTTTTCATAGCAGAAAGTGTTTAGAATTGCAGGCAATATGTCACGGTATTAACCAAGGATTTTTGTTTGTTTTTAATAATGTTTTTTTCCCCCTGGGGTTAACCCTTCTTATGGTATGGCCCTTATCTTAGTAGACAGAAAACGTCATGATTCTCTTATTATTTGTTACAACATCAACAATTGCTTAACTGGAAAAGTAGTAAGAAGCCTGACGAAGGGTGTTTGTGCCTGAAAGCTTGCAAAGAAGAATTTTTCCAACTATTTGAGTTAATCTCAAAAAGGAATATTGGATTTACTCAAAAAACCTTGTCTGCCTATGTCCTTAGATCAACATGGCTACAATCTATACCTCTAAAAGCAGGTGTTTTGAAATTTTAAATCTGTTGTGGTGTCATTTAGCTAGCACCATGTAATCACTTAGCTGTCTGTACCATCTCTATTGCTGCTGGTTTGCCATAATTTTAAGAAGACTAGATTAAATAATAAAATATACAATTTAATAGCAAATATTTGGGCAATTTGAAAACAATGATGTTGCTGTTATTGTTGTTAGTATTGTTGCTATTATTATTATTATTAATACATCTGGCCATTCAAATGTCATACTGTAGTTGTAGCAATCTAATTACTGTAAATTGTTTTTAAAAATTACATTTAATGAAGGAACAAAAGTAAAGAATACTTACAAAATGAGCCCGAGAAAAAATGTCCACAATTAAAAGGTAGAAAGTGGCTTGTATTGTCCACATTTAAAAGGAAGAAAACCCTTGCTCATCTGGAAAGACTGACAACGCTAGCTATGTTCTGATAATCGGTTGTACAGCAAAGTATGAGTCAATAAGTAGGTTTTAAATTCACTCTGGCTGGTACAGAGATGCAAGCTGCAGTTCTAAGTGCTAGTTTGACCATCTGCCATCATTTCTGCCAGAGTCTTTCATTTCTCTCAGGGCATATACAGATGCTACACTTAGATTGACCCAACTAGGGTTCAGCTGACCTAAGTCCTGAACTGTGCACAGGTTCTGGGACGTTTCATCAAGCAAAAAAATGGCCATCTGATGTAATTTAGTTCATCCACTTGCAGACCTTACACTTAGAGTGAAAACAGACATTGTCCAACTTTAAACATTTTTAAAGAGACACAAATGCTGAGAAAATAGACGTTCTTACCCTTCATTGTGGCACATGACAGGAAAATCAGTGGCACGACAAAACATAGTAATAGACTCTGCCATTTTATTGCTGCTGACATCTATTGCCTTGTGGCACTTTTCCTGCTTAGCCAGCCCCAGGGTTCTTGAGCAGTGAGGAAAGCAGGGAAATCATATTGCTCCTTGTTCCTCACCATCAAGGGCCGGACAAGGGGCAACATGTGTTTTGGCCAGTAAAGCAGATCAGTTATGCTGTGACATACCATGGCACAGCTGATGTGGCGATGTCTATATCTAGTCTTAGATGGACCTAACAACAGTAAGGTGGATCTAAGTGCTGATCTGTACAGTTTCCAGGAGGTTAGATCAGGCAAAAAATGGCCCACCCAATCTAACTTTAGTTCACCTAGGAGATGAACTACCTAGACCGGGTTAACTTGTACCTGATCTTACCTGAACATGTGTACCAGCTCAGCCCTAGATAGATAAGCTCCCCAAACCCCTCCTGTGAACCCATTAACTACCCCCACCTTGACTTAAATCAGGCACGTTCCAGGCACAGCTCCCAGTAGGAGCAAATTTGTACATACACAGGACCTGATCTATGATCATGTGGCTTAAAGTGAGCCACATGATTGTAAATTGGGTCCAAGGAACCATCTGTACATGTTCAAATCATGGTCCCAGGGATGGAAAAGCCCAGCTGTTCATAGCACAGTGTCAGGGCTCTGTTTTCCCTTCCCTTCCCCGATTGACTTGGCTGTCATTAGCTGTTCCCCCTCTCCCCCCCAAATACCCACTGCAGTTGCACTTTTGCCACTTTTTTTATGGGTGTGTTTGAAAGTCAATAAAACCAGGGTAAATGCTGTCAGTTTGTTAGGAAAGGAGATTCAGATAATGAGGACTCTCATCATTGGCATTTTGTTGTACTTTCCGTGGATCCTTTATTCTTGTCTTAACTGAGTCATTTCACTGAGGTGAAGTGTTATACTCTGATAAATTAGTATGAACTGGTATTATGGATTTCCATTTCTCGGTCTGTTTCCCTAAGATATCTGTTGGATTTTTTCCAATCCAGAATTATAAAACTATTAAACCTTCCACCAGCAGAGGCTTGATGCCATTGGCTCAATACCTTTATTCCTCAGACAATCAGAGCCATGTCCAGATGAGTGTGAATGTTTGGTTCCCCAGGGACAAATAACAGCATTGCACTTTGCACTGCAGCTACTTGTCCTCAGGGAACACCCATGCCATGCACGTTTTGGCAAGTTACTACAGGGGCAGTAGGGGAGCCTGGAGTCAGCACTATGCTGGCCACAGCAGCCTTACCTGGGGTTCTGGGAGCCTCCTGGGGCTGCACCTGTGGCACTGCTGCTGTGTGGAGCCTGGCTGGCAACTACCCAGCTCCGCTTTTCAGCAGCGTGTGCAGCCCATGCATATGTTACTCCATTTGGTTTTTTTCCTGTGGGTTTTTCTGGCCTCTGGATCCCTGAACACCTCAGTATGTGGTATGTGGCACTGGAGATATGTTTGCAGCACCACATACTGCATGGCCACGCTTGTCTGGATGTGCCTCAGATGTTTGTTTGTTTCTTTGTTCCCCCCCACTACCACCCTGGGATAAATGTACATGGCTATCTTTTAAATGGTTGATTAATTCTGTGATATTTTAAGTAAATGTGGCTAATATTTCTAAATGTCATGGATTGCAATTGCTCATATTCTCACAATTGCAGTTTTGTAATCGTCTCTACCTGGATGTTAAATACTTTTCATTTGGGGCTTGTTTTATGGCTTTTGCCCTAGGTTTGTGTATTTTCTTTCTTTTCTCAGAACTGTCAGAAAAGCAGTCACCAGCTTGCAAAGATATTTGGAGTATGATTATAAGATTCTCTTAGTGGACAGGGTTGTGCACTGCTGGATGGTATTGGACCTAAGTTGACTGCTGGATATCTGTTAGTGAATGATACTTAGAAGAATCAGAAGGAAGTCACCTATTGTTCCATTCACAACTCCGGGGATGGCAGAAGTTAAGAGCCCCCATTCTGCAGAATCTTAACCTGGATGATCTGACAAGCGCACATATTAATATCATTTGTACCTTAGTATCCTTAGTAACCAAGGTGGCAAATTCATTGTGCTAGGTAAGGGGTGGGCAAAATATGGCCCGCGAGCTGGATGCGGCCTGCCAAGCACTCCCCTCCAGCCCGTGCAGCCCCTTCAAAACCCACATAATGGTGGCTGCCTCTCTAAAAGCCTTCAGCAGTACCAGCTGCTGGCTGCAGCACCTCAGGCTGTTTCCTTGGATTCTGCTTGCGAGGCAACCAATCCTGACCTCAGCCAGACCCAGCTAGACTTGCCACGCCCCTGGCTCAGGCCACGTTTGCAGCTTGAGGGGGGGGGGGCTGGGCCAGAACCTGTGGCGCTGGTGAGGGGACACAGTGTCTGGGCTGGGTTCTGCTTTGCTGCACAGGACTGGAAAGGTAAGTACAGGAAAACATCTGATGGACAAGCTTTCCCTGTGCTGTGCTGCTTGGGCCATGAAGGGTCAGGCTGGGCCTGCACTGGGGAAAGGAAACAGCTCTGGTGCAGTCAGCACCAGGAAGGAGAGGTGGCAGCAGAGCCACGTGCCACTTGGGACAGGATGAGCCCAGCCAGAGCAGCAGGGTCTCAGGTGCATTTCCCCCCCTACCTGCGCCGGCCAGTTTGAGGGGCACACGGCTCCACCGCTGCTTCTGGCTGTTGCAGACCCGGCCGTGCCCGCCCCATCCAGAGCAGCATCCAGCTGAAGCCAGCTTCCCACGTGCTGCTGGGGATGGGAGGAGCCTGGCTGGGTCAGCACCAGCCAGCAGAAGCAGCGGCAGAGCTGTATGCTGCTTGGGACTGACTTGTGCAGGCAGGGGGAAAGTGCAGCTGAGCCTCTGCTGCTCTGGCCGGGGTCGTCTCATCCCAAACAGTACATGGCTCTGCCACTGCTTCTACTAGCCGTTGCAAACCCAGCTGGGCTCCTCCCATCCCCAGCAGCACATGAGGAGCCAGCTTCATCTGTATGCCATCTTTCCTGGTCAGTGGAGACCTGGTCAGGCTCCTCCCATCCCCAGCAGTACATGAGGAGCTGACTTCATCTGTATGCCACCTTTTCCTGGCTGGTGTAGACTTGACCGGACTCCTCCCATCCCCAGCAGCATATTGGAAGCCAACCTCAGCTGCATGCCACTTTTCCTGGCTGGTGCAGATCTGGCTGGGTCCATCCTATCCAGAGAAGCATTCGGCTGAAGCCAGCTTCCCAGGTGCTGCTGGGGATGGGGTGAGCCCGACTGGGTCAGCACTGGCCAGCAGAAGCTGTGGCAGAGCCTTCTCCTTTTGGGACCAGCTGGCACAGGTAGGGGGAAAGTTCTGGGGGAGATCTGATTCCCCTGAAACCCCACTGCTGGGGCAGGATGTTAGAGGGGTCCACAACCCCTTGCCACCTGGTAAGTTGTGCAAGGGGAGGGACTTCCAGTGGCAAAGGTCAGGGGGTGGGATGTCCAGTCCCAAGATGGCAACCAGGGGTTGGGACAACTGAAGGGGCGGGGCTATCCATGTGGCCCTCAACAGCTTGCCAAAACTCAAGCAGCCCTCCACCTGAAATAATTGCCCGCCTCTGTGCTAGGTGCTACACAAAATGCAGGGCAAGAGATCAATTTTAGCTGAGTGGGGAGGACAAAGCATCAGAAAAAGGGCATTGAAGATGTGGGGGGTCAGAGATAAAAGGGCTAAGGAAATAAAAAAGAGTAGAGAAAGAAGTGGGCATAAAGTGCAGGCAGAGTGAAACTGTAAAGAAGAGATGTTGAGGGAAGGAGATGGAATTAATAGGCCACCAGTCAGGAGAGTTAAAAACTAAAAAAGGTTGCCGTATCAGCTGAACAGCTCTGCTGCTGCTGCTGGCTGAGTTTCTAGTAAGTCCCTCTATGGAAGTAAGAGGTGCCCTCCAAAGGGGAACCTGAGGGTAGGAGCCCCTAGAAATGCCCCTTTTGGTACCTGGGTGGAGCATTGGAGCCTGGTAAGAGCTAGATAATTCTCCTGCATCCTTACAGGGATGACAGCAGTGGCTGAACAGCAGGGAAAGCAGGTGCCCCAGTTTGTAAGCTTCTGCTCTCTCCATATTGGAGAACGCCCTGGTCTTTAATGAATTGAGGGCTATTTGATTGTTCAATGAAATTAATTGGATAGACTGAACTTTTTAATGATTAATGAGCTGTGGACATTTTGATCTCTGTTGTTTATTTATCAGAATTAATTGGCCATGCTAATTTTCTTAATGATTAATGAATTCTGGACAGTTTGATTTCAATGATTATTGCTCTTTGATTTCCTATTGGAATTAATTGAACAGATTTTCTTAATGGCCAATGAATTATGAACATTTTTTTATTTCATTGCTTATCATTTACTTATAATTGACTGATTAGACAGAAAATTAGACAGGCTGAATGGTCACCTGATTTGGTGACATTCTCTCTAAAATCTTATGAACAACATCTAGTGAACCAACATTGTGGTTGCACCTTTCTGTGGGAAGGTTAGTATGTGGAAAAGGTGTGAGGGGAGGTGGAGCCCCACACAGTGCTCTTGTGTGCAACCAGTGAGAACTACTGATAATCAGGAACCCTCCCAACAATATCCAAGAACAAGACATGGCAGACAAAAGGAGGGCCTGAGCAGGACATGCTGAAGGTCAAGCTGTCTAAAGCTAACAGCCAGCATTTTGGGGGCCTGAGCTCTCGGTCATTGTGGCATAGGTCATACCTGTGGCACTGTGAAAGAACATAGGTTCTTTCTTTCCCAAGTTCCCATGGATGGTGGGATGAGGCAGGGAATTAATCTTCTTTGTCCCCCAGAAGTTGAGTCATCCCTGCAGTTTTGGATCTGGGTCCTAGGGTAATCTTGGTAAATCTGGCTGAAACACTTTTCCATGTGGATGAAACTGTACCCACTGTAGCTCCCTGCCTCTGCCCTTCCTTGCTGAATTTCTGGGAGTAGCCTTTTAATAGTGTATTCCCTAAACTCATGCAAATAGGGAGGGCTGTCTAGGCCCTGAAGGAGAGGTAAGTTCTTGTATCTGTTGCATCTAAAGAGCCATATCAGTCATTGCTATTTTCTAGAAGACCTGATATTAGGAGGTATGTAAAAGTACATTCACTTAAAAAGCATGGCAAAGTGGGTAGCTATCCCCTGCTCTATTCCTGTCCAGGAAATTTACAGATAACCATATAGACTTCAGTAAATTCAGTACATTTGCAAGGACTGGTCACTTGGAAAGCACTGTTCCTTGAATCCTTGTTGCAGAAAGACATGAACGTGGATCTAACCCTGAGAATGCATTTTTGGTATGTTTGTCAAGTTAGTCTTTGTGTTTATGGCTATTATGGATTATTTTCTTCTTTAAAAAAATACCCTCTCTCTTTTACTGTTTTTTCTGGTAGTAATTCACTAATATGCCATTCATTTAAAATATGCTGATTTCTGTTTTTCAGTTTATATTAATAAATATCTTTTATTTTATTTAGCAGCACCTAATATAGATGCACATGGCATTTTTTTAGTCTCCAGCAATGAGGTGATATTAAAATAAATTTATCTTTTGAATAGAAGACACACTTATTCTCAGAAGGTATTGTCCTTATTCTAATAGATCTAATTTACTTACATATTTCACCTCCTATTTTCCCTGCAGATTTAGGGATATGTATTGATCCCTTTTTAGTGTTACCTTTCCTTACAAAAAGAAAAAAATGACACTGATTTTTAAAGACATTGGGAGCCATTAAATTATTTACACTGCCTTCTGATGCAGCTCTGTAGGGCTTAAGCCCTTACTGAGCAGAAACGTGAGGTCTCACGCCATAGTATTCACTTAGAGTACTTTTTCCAGGTTTGAGCCCCATGTTGCAAGAAAGATGTGGACAAATAATAGGGAGTCCAGCAGAGAGCAATAAAATTGCTTAGAGACCTGGGAAAAATGACTCATGAGGAAAGGGTGACAGAATGTTATTTCGTCTGGAGAAGAGAGAGTAGGGGAAGGGCAGATTTGATAGCAGTCTTTAAATGCTTGAAGGGTGGTTATAAAGAGCATGGAGATGGACTTTTCGTGGTTGTAGGGGGCAGAACTAGGGGCAGTAGCCTCAAACTGTGCAGAGGAAGCTACACTTTCTGATTATGAGGGTTATCAAGCATTGGGCAAAGCTATGTAGAAAAGTTATGGATTTTCCATTCCTTGAAATTTTCAAGAGCAGATGCTTGACTGGGATAGCTTAATCAGGGCTGATTTTGCCTTGAGCAGGGGGCTGGATTCAGCATTTGCATCCCCTCCTTTGATTTTTGTTGCAGCAAAACTTTGAAACTTGGCAGTGACAACAGCACTTATTTTCAGGCAGCACTGAGGAAATGAGTTGACTTCTTGGCTCATAATCAACTTGATTCCTGCTAATCTTTCCATAGGTGTTAAGGATTCTCTCTCTTTTTTAATGGCCTTGGTGTTCCATTATTCAAACTGTCCTTTCTTCTGCAGTTTTGCTGTTTGTTAGCCATTTCTGGTAATTCTCTCTTCTTTTTTACAGCCCTACAGACTGCTGTTAGCTGTAGCTAAAAACCTTAATTTGGGTGTGGTAATATTAACTCAGGTGTACAAATCACTGACAGTCAAGTATTGGAGGCACTGTCAGGACACTCAAGAAGGCAGGTTTTATGTTATGAATCTGAATGAGAGTTGTGCATTTCACTATGACAACTACAGGCCTAATAAAACAGTATATTTTGATTATTTTTGCCTATTTTGTTGGTTTTTTTAAATTTAATATATAATTTAGCAAACTAATGCACATTCCAATACAATTATATTTGTCTTTGCTTTGATTGTAAACTAAATATTATAGTGGTAGACCCCTAGCACATTAGTAAAGCTTCCAGTTTCTGTTGAACTGGAGAAAAATGTGGTGTTATGTCTGATGATGTGCCACACCATCTATACTCCTTTTTTAAAAATTCTACATCTGCCCATTGTTAGACTAAATGACCCCATGTGCTCCCTCTCAGCTCTACTTTCCTATTATCCTTTATGTCCAATTTCTGACCATGAGTATCTCACTAGAGGCCATGGAACTGCTTGTCATATGCTTAACATTAAGCATGTATTTAAGGACCTTCCTAGCAAGGCCACCAATTTTTTGAACATTTGGGTACATTACCGTAGGAACAGTAGGGTAGTAGTAAAGCCCAAATCCATATCCTTTTGGAGGGGTGTGGTTTGAAATCATTCTTCAGGTCTCTGTCTTGTCCTTCACACGCACATCTACCATTGAGCAACAAATTCATTTCACTTTAAAAAAAAACAAACTAGAAGGGTATCTCAGGTCTCACATTTCCTAATTTATTTTCCTCTAATTTCATATCGTTTCATTATTTTGCCTTGCTGGGGCGCTTCTTTATGTGCCTCAGGGTTTGTCTACAAGAGTGGTTTTTCTGCTGAAAAACAAATTACACCTACATAGAAAGAACTGCATTCACGTGACTCAGTGCCTTAGTACAACATAACTCATAAATTACTGTGGTGTTTCTACTGGTGCTGGAATCATCAGTAATTTCACACCACAATGTTACATGGTAGTAATGTTTGCGAGATTGTTTTTGTGCTCGCAACCATTTTGGCAGTTCCTTTCCCACTCAGCTTCACAGTCTGTCCCAGCCAGCCAGTATATTTATTGGTGTGCTCTTTGTTAATCTGGATCGCAAATACTGGATGTCAGTTCCCTAGTTACATGTTGGCACTCACTCAGGTTCTATCCATTTCGCTTGCATGACCCAGGATTCAGCAGACTTAGCGCCAGACCTATTTATTATCTCTGTGCTACGCCACCTCTTTGTGCTTCCTTGCATGTGATCATGGATTTTGGAAGAGGTGAAGTAGCAGGGATCTCTGAAGTGCAAACCTAGAAATAAAGATGGTTTTGGGGGAATTTTCTGAGGTGATGACCAAGCAGGGTCCCAAAGGGAATGCCATGCAGAGCTGCATTAAAACAAAGGATCTGAGATGGCTTACAGGAAGGCTAAGTACAAAAAGAACTCTGGTTGTACCCAAGCCATCTGTCAATATTATAATGAGCTGGTGAGGATTTTTGGCACAGGGTACCAGGATTGACCTCCACCTCATCTTGGAAGCAGCTGATATGCAAAAGAACACCAAAGACTGCATGATGAAGATGAATCTGACAGCTTCTCAGTACACAGGAACCTGACTGAGACCATGTGAGAAGAGCCTGGATGCCTAGCTCCAGAGTCCACATTTGTCCACAGTGCCAGACTGTCTGCTGCCCCTGAGTGCACTCAGGCTGCCAGCAGCACTACAAAGGATACAGGTAACTTATCATTCTGTTTGCTACTGTTTGGTCACATGGATCATGGATGTACCTTCCAATGTTAGGGCTACCTGCAGAAGATGAGCAATAAACAGATGGGCACATGAAGTATTATCCTATCCCCCTATGTAACCTTTAAAAATGCTTTTGGGACATCAGCCCCCTCATATCTGCCCCTCTAATATAAAAGGCAGTGCAATAGAACAGCAGTCCATCATTCTGTGCATGGTGAGCAATAACTGCTTCTTGGTTTACTTTTTTTTTGTTTTAGCAGAGTCTGCTGCACATGAGGCTTCCAGCTCCTTAGAACATCGGTACTAACCACAGACGAACATCTAGAAAACTAGCAAGCAAAAAAAAAATGCTTGCTGACCTATTGCAAGACTGTGAGAAATGAGAGCTTCAGGAACAGGTTTCTGACTGAGAAGCAAAAGGACAGGGAGGTCTTTTCGTGACTGAGGAACTCTTGGAAAAGTAGTTTTTTGTGACTGGGGAACTGGTAGAAAAAGGCTTATGGTGATGAGGTATAGCCTTGCTGTCACCTGGGAGACTACAGAAATGGACAGATGGATGCAGAACTGCACTGATTTTCATCAGCCTCAAGATTGCATAGCCCTGGCTCTCCAGATTTTGAATAAGCCCCTCCTATTGGGACCACTATTTTTGCTTCAAGAACCCCAAGTCACAGCTCCTGTGTATCCAGCAATGAAAAACAGCAGCTTAGAAGAGCCATATTTTTTTTGATCCTTCCATTCCAAGCATGGAGTTAGATGCTTTTTCGTTCCAGACCTTGAAATTCTGGAGAGGTCATCAGTTGGAAAGCCTAGTCTCGGTAACTGTAAACTGTTTTGTAGTGAGCCAGGAACCCCAAACTGAACTGAACTGAAATGTCCTTTGTCCCTTAATTCCAACCATATTGTTTGCTCTGAATGTAAGCATTTATACTATTAAGAAAAATAAAGATCGGTTTTAAGAAGAATAAAAATTGGCTTTGTTCAGTTTGGGAGTTTTATTTTCACCCAAAAGCCAACAACAGTGAAAGCCATCCTCCACTGTGTATATCTACAAAGTACGTGTAGAAAATCTAGCATAGAGAACAGTAATGTCTCCCACTTCCTCCAAAGGTTGGAAGGTTGCACTGAAATTGCTCATACTGTGAAAGCACAACTACCACGTGTTTATAAATTTGAAGATAAATAAAATATGTAAATTAAAGCCTGCACTACAAAAAATAGCTGCATAGGGCAAGGCCCTTTGTTACTTTTGACATTTCTGTGGAATGAAATCACATTTCTTATTCTATTTAAAATTAATGAACGTGCACAACACATGTTTAACACTGACATATCACCCATAGTAAATTGACACCCACCAAAAAAGCAAACATATAGAGCAGGCAAAACCAACTCCACATAGCCAAATAAGTTATGGCTGTGTACTAATCCTGCATGTATTGCCACTCATGACAGGGACCTCAAGGTATTAGAAATGCTCTCAGGTAAATTTGTCTTCCTCACTGAAACTGATAGTCTCATTTCTTGAATCATAATGAATAATTTTAATCATGTGACTTTTGAGTTCACTATTTTTATAGTGTTCTGTCTCGTATAGCCCACAAGGGGCACATCCAGATGAGCCCACATGTGCCTCTTGCAGCATCTCCAACCCTTTGAGATGTTGCAAGAAGCACATGTAGAAACAGAAAAAGGTTCCCCCCGCTGCAAGTTTGCAGCACAGGGGAAAAATTAGACCTCTGAATATCCAGGGGTCTAAAAAAATAACGGAGTTAAAAAAAGCGGGGCAGGGCATGGTCCCGTTCTGTGTCCTGAGGGAACCAGGGGCTGGGTCCTCCACAGAAACACTCTGGCTGCCAGTGCTGGTAAGGGGTTGGGGGGGCTGGAAGAGTGGTGAGGGGATTATGGGGGGGATCCCTGCTGGCCCCACCTACTCCCTCAGCCCTCACAGTCCAGACCTGCCTGACC
>NW_017728943.1:95587109-95608450 GCF_001723895.1 Crocodylus porosus | reverse complement strand
ATTTAGAGTTCATTTTATTATTATGATAGAGACACTGGTAGTCTTCCAAATTGCTTTAACACTGTAGATATATCAATAAAACATTGCACAACTGATTACTTTCTCTCTCTGTCTCTCTCTCTTTTTATAGTAGTTTTTTGTTTTAATGTTGAAAGAACATGGATTTTGGGGTATTATACAGAATGACTGGGATTTTTTATCAGGGTTTTTTCAGTTTTCAAATAGGGAACACTAGAATTCCTGATAGGGAGGCCAGTGGCAGGACCCTTGCTGCTCAGAGCTGGCACCTTGGACCCAGCTGGCTGTGGTTGACCTCCTGGCCATATGGGGCTAGAAGGACATGCTTTGACAGTTCAAAGCAGGCCACCACAACCAGAACACCTCCTGGGCAATAGCTGCCCAGATGGCTAGGCAGGGGGCACACATGGCAGTAGTGTCACACAGAGGCCAACTCTGCAGCCACAGCCCATTGGCAGCAGGCCCAGAAGGGCAGATGCCACTACTGGCAGTGCAGTCCCCACCTGGGTCTGGCAGGTGCACAGCGGGTCACAGCCAGGCAGCAGCCCCCACTGCCAGACTGCTGCAGTAGGTAGAGGGTGCAGGGAACTCTCAGGGCTGCTTTAGCAGTCTAGCTGGCACTAGGGGTATTGTCGCCAGGTACCAATTGGCTGGGCCCCAGAAGCTCCTGAGAGTAAGTAGCCCTGAGCTACTTGCCAAGGCAATTTTTGTATTGATGGGGCCAGGTCAGGGCAGTTTTTTATACTGCTGGGGTCAGCACAGGTGCTGGCCCTGAGCTCTAGCTCCCCCGGCTGCAGATCTGGGAGGAGCCAGGCAGGGTTATTTTGCCCCAAGTGGCATGATTTTCTTCACAACAAAATACATGTCCAGGCATGTGTGCTGAAGCAAAAAGCCCTGGCTCAAATTTGCACTGTTTCTATTTGAGTTGCTGCTAGCGCATGTGCTTGCATGCGTGGATGTACCCAAGGAGTTTTCCCTTGTCTGATCAATTTTTTGACAGTTTTCTTTGTTACATCAACAAAGACCAGATAGGTTTTTTTTCTTTTACACACATGTAAGCTTTCCATTTTTACTATTTCCAGATATCTTCTAAGATGGTCCGAAGATTTTTCCCTTGGGGAAGTATTGAAAGTTTTATAGTAGTTTGTGAAGATACTACTAATTACTTTAATTTGACATTTGGATTTGCCTAACATATTGATAATACACTTTGAGTTTGTTTTGTTTTTCTGCTCTTAACATAAATGTTATATAGTTGCTTGTTTTGTACCCTTCCTCATAACTATTTAGGTTCATTTTTATGTATTCTTTTGGTGGATATTATAGATGTTAACCTTTTACAGATTAATTCTTCTCCCTTGTACTGAATGATCTGCAATTTCCTTGAATGTTTAATTAAGTAATTGTATTCACAGCTCCTAGGAGTGTGTTTGTGGATTTTTTTCTGAGTGTTTCACTAAGTGACTAAGTTACTCTGATGGCTGCTTTTTCTGAAGCCCTTGCAAATATTATCTTTGTTATATATTTAAAGTAGCATGGCTAGTTTAATTATGAAGGAAATATCTTCTTTGATGGTGATATTTTAACATTCATTGTCCATTCTGATAATGTGTGAGACAGAAGACTGCTAACTCTGTGGCACACTGAAGCCTTATGACCTTGTTGTCTGAAACAGATGGAGAAAAGATTGATTCTTGAGTGAAGATTACATAGATTTGAAGAGAATAAACTATTTTTAAGAGCAAATATAACTGATAAGCCACAGAGGAAGATGTATTATTTTCTATTACTCACAACCCAGGTGGCTGCTTTGTTTCAACTTACCTTAATCCTAGACTTTCAGCCTTAAGGAGGGCGGACAGCATCATTTACATGTGTTTTAGTTAATTTCTTTTCAGAACTGCCTGCCACACTGGGCCAAATTTTATTCCATCTATTAGGCACACAAGCAAATTTAGGAAACGTATGTGTGATTCTATTCCACCCTGCTTGAGTGCTAAAAATCTACATTGTGTCCATTTTGTAACATGCCGTCCTTAAGATTGAGTCACAAGAAAGTAGTGAGGAGGAGGAGGTAAAGGAGGACCCACCCCCTTTTTTAGTTAACACTTTTTCAGGGGCTTGACTAGGATGGAATAAGATCCCATTTAGCACCTATGTGTAGAATCTAGGGCTAGACTCTATCCCACCTCCACTTCCATGCCCAATCGGTAGGAGGGAATCTAGCACATTGTGCACCGTTAGTATTAGCTTATTAGTTTAACTAAAAATGAGCTAGTTAAGAAGATTGGTGTGGCACCTGTAAGCCAGAAAGAGATACGCCAAAGTATAAAAATAGGGAAATTTTTTTCATTGAATTCCAAGACTATCTAAGAACACTGATATATGCTCAAAAAGCCTGATTGCTGGAGCAGCAATAAAGGAAAAGTGGGTAGTGTTTAAAAAGTGGAGAAATACAGAAAATTTATGAGGAAATATTTTAATTTTCATTTTGATTTGCTTTTATCATGAAGTTCACATAACATTTGTCTGACTACTTGACTCCTACGGGGAACACAATTTTTGTGATTGCTCTTTTATCTCTTATCTTATCAAAGTGGGGCTCTCCAGTAGCATAAATTTAAATTTTGGTAACAGGGGTGGCACATGCTTACCTCCTTGCACCAGTGCTGCTGCAGTTGAGGCAGGTTCTCAGCACAAGCTCTCCAAACACAGGCTGATGCTGCTGCAGCAGCAGCGAAGACTCCTTCCTGTATCTGCTCTGGTTTGATAACTGGGGCTGGTGCCCCAGTTCCTACCCAAATTATGCTACTGTCATTCCAAGTGTGCCCAGTTTATTTGTTTTATTAAAAATCAGTCAGTACACAAAAGACATACTGTTTATTTTTCATTGTGTAATTTGTATACTAGGTGGAGCATCCTCAGAGGTCCAAAAAGGCAGTGTGGCACAAATTGCTGTCTAAACAGAGAAAGAGAGCTGTAGTAGCCTGCTTTAGAATGGCACCATTATATAATCTGCCAAGGTAAGAATGATTAAGCTTGTCCAAAGGAAGTGTGTGTGTGTGTGTGTGTGTGTGTGTGTGTGTGTGTGTAGGCTTGCTAAAATACACACAGGTTAGGTACAGACATCTAAAAAGCCTGAGATAAAACTGATCTACATTACGTTGTTTTCTGTAAGCAGTGAACAGAACATACATTCACCCTTTGGTGGGGGTGTGAAAATCTTAGACCAGGTCCCACCATTTTGAAACCAATCTGTGTGAGCTGAACTTCTGTTATGTGGGTATAGGCCATTTGTGTGTGCTGAACTTTTGTTATGTGGGTATAGGCCATTTGTGTGTGCTGAACTTTTGTTCTGTTATGGGCATAGACCAGTTTCCAATCACTTATGTGGATAAAAGTGTAATGTCTGTACCTGGCCAAAGTGTCAATAACAGTGTTTTTGAGCTGTATCTTAGTGAGTAAAATATGTGGTGATTTGTTATGTTTTTATAGTAAGCCATAGAGCTGCGACATGAAAAAGATGTCCATTGTATTTTTTGTCCTTTGAGGACCATTCTGTTAAAGTCCTCTTTATATACTTTTTCTTTTCTATTTGTGTACATTTATGCTTAAATGGATTACATAGCCAAAACATGGACAAGTGCACCTGGGGGTACAACTGCAAGAAGACAAGGAAGAGTAACTATCTTATCAGGCCATTGGCCAGTTGTGGAACTAAGGTCACAGAAGCCAGTAGATGCTGAAACACTCTCCCTTTGGGAAATGGGCTGGCAATATTCAGCCACCATTGCTCTATTCTGTGTGCTCTTCTGTGCTGTGGTCTTTAGAGGAGCAGATTTCTGCTAGGCCAGAAGTGTGTATGCTCAAGATAGTTTCCCAGCCTTATCTTGTACTCCCTGCTTTTAGTTCAGCAGAATTTCAGCTTCCATAGCCCAGAGGATCTCAGCAGTTGTGAAGGAAAGGCACTAAATTTGTCCCAAAACATTTTTTTCCTTGTTTAGTTTTGGGTTTTGTTGTTTTCTTTGTTTTTCTTTGTTTGTTTTTATCTCTGTCCAGCTAAAAATATTTTTGGCATGTGTGTGTATGATCTGTACAGCATGTAGCTTGTAACAGTTCCATAAAAAAATAATTAGTCTGTTGCCTGAGCCAGAAGGAAATAAGGGACTTCATCATCATTCCCCAAAGTACACATGCCATGATAATTGACTAGGGTAGGTCTGTGATTAGGCTTCTAGAAAGTGGCAGTGGTTTGGATGTGTAAGGCCTGTGGTAACATTTTAAAAAAAGATTGGAAAATTTTCTACCAAAAAAAACCGAAAAAAGAAAATTGCATTGCACATTTTTAAAAAATAGATTAATAATTTTATCTTAAATCTGTGTTTTTTTTAGGCATCGAGCTGTCAATCTTTTTCTTCAAGGTTATGAGAAGTCTTGGATTGAAACAGAAGAGCATTACTTTGAAGATAAACTGATAGAAGACTTAGCAGTATGTTTTTGGTTCAGAGAGCTGTGGGACTGTATTATAGCTTATATCTACATGCAGTCTTGGACAGACATGAATTTATGTAAAAAAAAATTAACATATAAAACCAAAGTATTACTATTGGCCCAGGTCATATGACTCTCAGAAACATCCACAGAAGAGATCTTAAGGAGAGGAAATCTCCAAAAAGATCCCATCATCGTGTCAGGGAGGTGTCGTTTGGCCTATGCAGTCAAGACTATAGGCCCTGCTCCTAAGCCTGTTGGATTTTAGAGGCCTTTTCTAAAGAGGCCCTGTGTTCTTATCCCTGGCACAATTGTTTCCCTGGCAGAAATGTATGGGGTCTGACAGAGGGGCTGCAGCTCAGTCATCCTGAAAGTCTGTCCAGTACATGCTGAAGTCAAAGGAAGTTTTTACATTGTTTGAAAGGTTCCCTCCGGACAAAAAGTAGGGAGACACACTGGTCTGTTCTAACAAAAGAAAATGTTTAAGTTGCTTTAGTAGTTTCAAATTTATGGTATAAGAAGCCTATTTTGAAACAAATTAAATTTAAAACATACTTTTAAAGAAAAAGGAACATGATCAGCAAATACCTCACAGAGATTAATATGAGTAGTCAGGATAATTGGTTTCTTTCTGCTTTAAAAACTAATTACTTTTGTTGAAGACAATTTTCTCTAGAGCTGTTTTTTTATATTTTAAGGCAATGCATTCAATTTATGAAACTTCTGTCCCAGACCTCTGGGTGAAAATAAGAATATTTCCTAATTAGATTACTATTCTTACTGTCTGGGATACCAGTTGTAAGAACAAAAAAAAATAACAGTGCATTTACCTGCCTACAATAAATATTAGCAAGAAAATTCTTGACAAAAGATTGTTTAAAACAATGAATTTTTAAACCAGCTTTCAATGCATTATTTTAACAAAATCAAACCTTTTTCCTTTTTAATATTGTAGTCTAATGTTAACAGGTCTGAAAAGAATGTCTTAAGATCATTTTTTGATGTTTTAATAGTTTTTAACCATTTTGAAAAAGCCCAAGAATTGTTCATAGAATTATAAAGAAGTAGGGCTGGAAGGGAGCTCCATAGTTCATCTAGTTCAGCTCACTATCTGAGGCAGGATTATCTCAATGGTCCTGTACATTTTTTTTTACCTCTTAGAAAAGCTACACAGTCAACCTCAACACAACACCAGACATAACATCCTAACTTGCCACAGGAAAAGCAGGGGACCCATGGTGGCTAGCATCCTGCTTCTCTAAAAGTTGTTAATGTATGTTCAAGAGATCCCAGGAAAAGACCCATGCCACAAACAACAAAGGAAGCAACAAAGGAAGGCAAAGCTCCCCACGAGTCCATACCAATCTAAGCATGGGATAAAATTCCTTCCTGATCCTGAATATGATGATCCACCTGAAGACCTTCTAGCCAGGAACCTCTGAGTTTAAGTCCTGGTGTCAGTAGTACCAGGTCATCCTAGTCAAAATCACCAGCCCTGACTGAAACTGACACCCAATGCCTCTGAGGGAAGCTTAAAGAACCATGACACATGTAGCAGCAGGAGGGGTGGAGGGGACAAGGAATTCCTTTCCAGCACCGTGGAGCAACAAGGAAAGCCCAGGAATATGGGAAATATCCATAGCAGAACATAGGAATAGCTATGCCTAGGTCATCCCCAGTCCTTGTCTTTCCAACCTCTTTTTGATCACCTCCAGGAATGGAGAATCTGCAGCTTCCCTAGGTAGTCCATTTCACTGTCTCACTGTTCTAACAAGGAAGAAGCTTTTCTTGATAGCTAGCCTATACCAACTTTGCTGCAACTTAAAGCAGTTGGTCTGCTTCCTACTCTCTGCAGCAGAAGAGAAAAGGTGCTTTCCCTCTTTCTTATGGTAACCCTTCAAGTATTTGAAGACTGCTATCATGTCCCCTCTTATGTGCCTTTTCCACAAGCTCTACATGCCTATCTCCTTCAGCTTCTACTTGTATGACTTGCATTCCAAGACCGTTATCATTCTTGTTGCCTGCTTCTGGACTTTCTTTAATTTCTCCACATCCTTTTAAAAATATGGAGCCCATAACCACACACAATATTTAGATGAGACCTAACCAGTGCTGAATAGAGAGGTATGATCACCTACCATGTCTATCTCTTTATGATAAGACATAACTGTAATTTTAATTTACGTTATCCAAGCATAGTTATTGACATTGTAAGCCTGTAAAAATATTATATTTACCTTCCTGGTTCTGGATAATAGCATCTGTAACTTATTTAACTTGCAGAAATATAAACTGGCTAAATTAAAGTTTCTATGAAATAGGCATTGCACCTATATAAAAAGTGAGGTGCCTGCTCCTTCAGGCTAGGTACAGACAGTCAAAAAGCCTGAGGCTGAATCAGTTCGGTCTTTACAGGTTAGTCTAAACGGCAAAGGTTAAATTGAAACAAATGAAAAGACATTTACCTTTGATTCAGGAAATGCAGCCACATGCTTGCAGTGGTTCAGGGGAGAAGCCGGGGGGTGCTAGAGCAAGACTTTTTGGCTCTGTGTTCACTACTTCTTCCTGCTGCCCCCAAGGGCTCTGGGATTTGCAGCCCAGAATTACAGCAGAAGGACTCTTCAGGGATGCTCATCATTTCTTCTCCTGCTTCTAGATGCCTCAGATTTTGTAGTTCACAGTTGCAGCCAGCAGTAAATTTGAGCAGGGGAATGGGTATTTAACATCCCTTCCTGGCCCCAGACTCCAGATGGGGTTTGGCTGGAGGGGACAGTCCCTCTCCCCCACTCTCGCAGACTGGGCCACATGCCCAGCTGGGCTTGCCTCCCCCCCTTCCCTTGTCAGCCATCCCTCACTGCTCTTGCTAGGGGTGGGTCCAGCCCTGCTTTTTTAGGAGCAGACAGCACAACCCAGCATAGGGCTGCAAAGCATGCTGGGGGCTGTGATTTAACTTGGACCAGGAAGGGGTCTGGGACAGAAGTTTCATAAACTAGTTTGACCCAAATCAGTTAAGTATGATACTGCATTCAACCAGGTTCATCTTAAATCAGTTCCAGCTATTTTGAAGCTGGTTTATGTGCACTGAGCTTCTGTTCTGTTACAGGTTAAACCAGTTTCTGATCACTTAAAATGGTTTATGTGTAACTTCTGTACCTAGCCTAGCTGTTTGGATCCAGATTAAATCAGTATGAAGTACTACTGAGTTGACAGGATGGAAATGAATCAACCATTTGTCTGATCATTCACCTGGTTCTATACGACACAACAACCAATCAGCAGCAGCTTATGGCCTAAAGAACAGGAATGACAACAGGGGATAGCTGGAATGCAGCAGCAATTTGGTTACAGACTTTGTACCAACAAGGCCAGGAAAGGATAATGTAGAAGCTTTGAGTATAGAATTTTCATCAAACCAATCTCAGGCCCTTTATACCATCACAATGGTGAAAAGAAACTGATGCAGAATATATTATACATATAAACCAGAAACTCTCAATTTTTTTCAGTTTCTTCATCCTTAAATTTGTATGAAGGAGATAACTAAAAACCAAGGGGCTGACTTCATCCATAAACATTTTAGGATCCTTCGAGTGCAAATTATTATTCTTGTTTGTTTTTGCTTTATTTATTGATTCAATACAGGACTCTTTACTACCTGAGTTTGCTTTTTCTACTTTAATGTGGTATTTTGGCATTTAGCTTTTTAAAAGAAAAGCCAGTTTCTGAATTTGTTTCTGTTGCTCCAAAGCATAACTTTAAGGAATTTCATATCTTTTACTTTTAGGACTGTAACCACATTAATAGGAATGTACAAATTTGCATTTGGGTTTTGTCCCCCTAGCTATACAAGAACATCTTGGATTAGCTCATGTAAAAAGTCTTACATTTTGCATTAATCTGTGGAGGATGTATCTACATGAGACATTTACTGTGGAGATGACTAATTAGCTCCACAGTAAAGTCTGTATTTAAATGTGCAGCCCTATTAGGTCACAGGAAACTAATAAATGCTGCTGTAGGTTAGTCCTTGTAAACACAAGTACAATCCTGTGGTGGTGTTATTTAGTGTAGTACATCATACATGTAGACACTGATGGGGCTTGCTGGGGCACAAGGCTGATTCAGTGTGGGGGATGCCTGCCAGCTAGCCAGGTCAGAGCAGCCTTGGGTTGGCAGGCTGATGTGTAAATGTGGTGCACAGGAGCAATAAACTCCAGTGCAAATGTTGACAGTATTCAGTCGCATTAATAGCACTTGTCCTTAGCAAAGTTTATTAAATGTAGCTACTTCTGATTTGCGGTCTACTATATAAAAGGTGTCTTTCCCTGCGTGATTCACATTTATGCAATGAATCAGAATTTATTTGAGGTCATAAGTAGTTTCAGGGGAGGCATAAGACTTTTGTCATTTTTCTGGAGGCATAAGACTTTTGTCATCTTTCTGATTAATTTCTCCATTAATTTGTAAATGTAGGAAATGTTGCTTTTTCTGAAAGGTCACTAGGCAACAACTGTTTCTTTTGAGTAATTTTGAAATATTTTCTTTTTTAGAAGCAGTATCCCATCTATATTGTGTGGGATCTCTGTTTTCCCCTTACTTTTAGGCATTTTAAAGTAGGATCATAGTTTATTTTAAAAATAGAAATAATTGTTGTTGCTGAGTCATGATGTGAATTCTTGCCCTACTGTTAAAAACAGAGGACTGTAATTTCATTTAGGAAGTATATCTCAGGAAATGATGAATGATTAGCCAATTTATTTAATAATAAAGAGCAGGGGAAGAAAAGTATGAAAATACTAGTATGTAATCTAAACAAAACTAGAATATCTCCTTTGTGAATATTCTTTTCCTCATTCCATTGTATTGTCAGTGCCTTCCTATTGTGATCAAATAATATCTCAATGCCAAAAGTAATTATTTATGTGAACAATCATACCTGAGACATACTTTTTATTTGTATTTAATATGTTAACAAGTTGAAAAAAAGAGAAGGCCACTAGTCCATATTTTGTGTTTGAGATTCTATTCCACCTATTCAGTTTCTAAGTGGATTTTTGCACCTAAGTTGCATTCTAGTCCAGCTTATTCAGATGCAGAAAAACCATTCATGGATCTTCCTGTGTAACATGCTGCCCATCTCACCCTTCAGACTGAGTCAGAAAAAAAGCAGTGAGGAGGACCTATCTTTTACATTAACTGCTTTTAGGGTAGCCAGCAGGTTGGAGCACAATCACACTTAAGTGCCTAAATCCATTTCTGCATCTAGTGGTTGGAATGGAATCCTGAACTGTTCATCCACAGCATAGTTTTGTGAATTCCTGCTTTGCAGAAAGAAACTTGCTCTTGGAAATATTATGCTACCAAATAAAAATATGTTATATGCAGATTACTGTAGAGCTCTAAGGGAAATTTAAGCAATTTTAATGTACTTTCAAAGTCCAAACTCTTAGATACAGACACCCTTAGTTAATTGTAAAAGAAAAAAAAATCTCCAATTAAAAATGTAGGCAAAAAATAATGACCAAGCAAATATTATTCTCTTTTAAGCATAGAAGAAAATTATGTGGGTCAATGTAGAATCTGAAAAATGAAAGAAATTCTACATTAAGAAATGCTTGGGCTGATCAGAGAACACCAGATGCCACTTGTGGATAGATATACCCCCTCCCATCATAAAACTCTGGGAAAAGTTAACCATTTGGGCAGCTGCTGCTCTTGCCCAGCAAAAAATCAATCGGGAACAGGAAGCAGCATGGTTAGTTGGACTCTATTAAAGCATGAAACTATAGGTGCAGGGAACACTAATTTTCTGAAGCACAGACTGTTACATTAATGAAGAACCAGACAGAGTGCAATACATTGTATCTAATGGGAGAGAGAAGATCTTCAGGCCACCACCTAATTTAACATTGAAAACAGTACTTGTAAAGTTTGAGATCGTAGCTCAGTTCTAGGAATAGCTTATATGAGGAACAGGGTACTTCATAGCTTGAATGTTAGGTTTTTGTCATATGAAGAAAAGCCTGCAAAACCAACCTGGTGCAGCTGAATTAGATTATCAATAACAACTCTGAAGGCCATGATCAGTCGGTGACATAAAATAGATGTTACTAATGTTTTGGTACTACAGAAAATTAATTGGAGGCATTTCAGCATATAATTTTGCACATCTTTTTATACCCTACTTGCTTATAATATATACCTCCATAACATTAGATAAACCCCCTCTGCTTATCTTAAAAGCAGAAGTATAGAAATACTGATATGCCAGATGTGCAAATCATAATGGTATCCATATGGAATCCTTAAGAGCAGAAATAGGGCACAAAACCCAAGTTAGCTATGGCTGGTACAATAGAAAATGTTTTACTAAATATATTTTTAAGTCTTGCATAATGTTATACAAGACTAGGTCTTGTACTCACTAAAGTGTAGGCAGGCCTATTAGCATAAATGCTTGACCATCATTAGGATTCTGGTTCAGAATGTAGCATAACTCGAAAAAAGGTTTAGCTTTATAAACAGATGAGTTTAAAATGGAGGACATATATGAGATTGGTTAATATAAAACAACTGATGTAGCATTAGCAAACACCCAACTGTGCAAATTCACAAATGAGTCTGCAGTGTGACACAGCTGCACAGAAGGCAAATGAAGTTTTGGACTGCATCAAAGGGAG
Source organism: Crocodylus porosus (assembly GCF_001723895.1). Classification (NCBI taxonomy): domain Eukaryota; kingdom Metazoa; phylum Chordata; order Crocodylia; family Crocodylidae; genus Crocodylus; species Crocodylus porosus. The sequence continues at coordinate 95,597,261 of NW_017728943.1, read as the reverse complement.
CATTAAGTAAAAGACATGGGAGGTGATAGTACCTCTTTACTTGGTACTGGGTAGGCTTCATTTAGAGCAGTGGTTTCTAACTTTGGTGTCATGACCCATTTGAGGTTGCAACAATAAAAAATGGGGTCATGCACTCCTGGGGAAGGAGGAATGGAGAGCATGTGCCCCCAAATTTATGTGGGGTGGGGGCGGGGATGCATGCTGTCTGCTGCAAGCTTGGGGCTCCCTGTCCTGCTGCTCTCCCCCTGGGGCCACCACAGCAGATTGGTTAGGTTCTTGATGAAGCCTAACCAGCCTCCATGGCAAAGCACCCCATGCCTGCCCAGCAGCAATGTGGGGCACAGCTCTATGCTGCCACTACTGCTGCTGCCACATGGGCAGGGGGTGCCTCACCATGGTGGCATGGCTAGCATGGGGCTCATGGCAGCAGTGCCAAGCCTCCCTGCCCTCCTGTGCTGGGTCCCACCTACTGGGCCATAGAGGCTTTTGGGGGAGGGCAGCAAGGTGGGGAGTCCCAAGCCTGCAGCAGGCAGCCCGCATCCTCTGCCCCCACAGACTCCACAGGCCGTGTTGCCCTTGGGACAAGGGGAAGGCAGGCTCCATGTTCCGCTCTGGCTGCAGCAGTCACCACCTCCTGTGGATGCTAACCAGGGCCTGGGTGCTGCTTGGGGAAGTAGGGGGCTGCAGGCCCTGGCTCTGGTCCTGTTGTCCTGAATCTGGGGCCTCACCCGGCAGGGCTGGGGTGGGGCAGGGGACTGTGAGTCATGAGTCGGGCAACAGCAGGGCTGGGGAGTGGGAGACTGTGGGTGGGGAGTGAGGGGCACATGGGGGGCTGCGGGTGAGGGGCAATGCTGAGGAAATGGAGTCATAAATGGGGTCATGCTGAAGAAAAGGTTGGGAAGCACTGAAGTATGGTGTGCAGTTCCTTGTAGTCCTGCGTTTCTAGGATTCTATGAAACTGTATCCTCTTAAATTTTGTAAATCTTCATGGATTGGATAAAAGTGCATTCAAGGTTCTGTTCAGGCTTTTTCTACCAGCTGTACATGCTGGTGGACTTCAAAACTGTAGTTCTAGGAGCAGTTTGGTACTAGCCACTCATACATTCAGAATGTCCTACTTCTGTATTTGCTTATTCTATATCTAAGGCAACTTTGGCAATGTAAGAGAGAGCTTTTATAATCAATGACTACAAGCATTTTCATATTCGGTTTTAATTTTCTTTCCCCAAGAGACCTGGAGAGGAGCCACCAGAAGAAGAGGAAAGCGTTAAAAGAGTCGATCCTCTTCATCAGCTCATCCTACTATTCAGTCGAACAGCCTTAACTGAAAAATGGTAGGGAGACTCTGAGAGGCTGCAAAGTTTTTTCATGTTTTCAAGTGGGTTCTGTTTTTAAAACTGCATTTATTGGCCACAAGGTGTCTTTGATATGCAAAAAGCATGGCTGTATAGGTTCTTGCAGAATTTACTTGCAGAGTTGTAAAGGAGTCGTAATGTATCGTATTTCCTTGCATCTGGCACACCCTGGAATACAATACACACCTTGTTTTTGAAAGAAAGAATGGATTAAAAAATAATTTGCCTTGTAGTAAGCATAATAACAACCAGAGTCTGTTCTTTATTCTGCTCTGTTTGAGACCCATGTAGAATTTACTTTTATTTTTGCCCACAATACCAGATCCATATTTCTCCATTTACCATGTTTCTCACATATAACATGCAGGTGTTTTGGGGGAAAAATGGTGTTGCATGTGAGAAAATATGGTACTTTTAGGTATTTTAAAAAGAAAGTAACACAGTGTTTTCTGCAGGCAAACAAATGTGGCTATGAATTCTGGTGGCACATTTATAGATTCTATCTGAAAAGGTCCCGTTAGTTATTCAGGACTTACTGCATATCTCTGCTTCAAAAACTGATAGTAACATTCCTAGCTAAAACTGACAGTTTATCTGTAGTGAATTTTATTCTTTAGATTGTTTTAGTCATTTCCTTCTGCCCTAAAAAGACCCTTATGAAATTGTCAAGGGAGAAGAAAAGCCTTTAAAACATTTTTTAAAGGTTCTTAATATAAAAATTTAAGACAGATCACTTAATAACTAAGCAAACTGCATTTGGAATTATACAACATTTGTCCAGTTATGTGCTTTTTTTCTGAAAAGTTATTTGAGTTTTTTAATTATTTATGGAACTGCAGCTTTTATATCAGTGATCATAACTTCTTCTCCCACTTTTCCCTTCTGCATCCTTTCCACAGCAAATTGGAAGAAGATTTCCTGTATATGGCTTATGCTGATATTATGGCTAAGGTAACTTTTCCATCAACTTTTTCATTTACCTTTTAATAGAGCATGGGAAAGACTGAGAGGTCTTTTCTGTATCTTAAGCTGGGGCTGTGTTTTATTAAAAAATGAAAAGGCGTAATTGTGTTGCTTTTACATGCTTTCAGAGCTGTCATGATGAAGAGGATGATGATGGTGAAGAAGAAGTAAAGAGTTTTGAAGTAAGATTGGAGCTTCCTTTTGTTTCTTGTCTCATATTGGACATTTTTTTCATAGCTTCTAACTGACATTTATGTTTCTTGCTTCATGGCTTACTGCAGCTTATTATGTCTATGAACTGCATGTCAGAAGCTGGATTGGCAAATATAAGTTATCAGAATGACAGTAGAAAAATGCAAAGAAAAGATGTGCTGGTACATCATTTTAAATTAAATTATATATATAATGTAACAGTAAGTCTGTCTTACATTTTTCACCAACTTCTCAGCCAGTAACAGTTCAGCTGACTTACTATGTTTGCAAATTATTTTGAATATCTGTTAAGAAATAGTTGTCTCATACAAGATTTCTTGAAATTCATAAATGTGGATCGAGAATTAATACTAAAAGAATGTCTTCTACAGTAATGATGAATACAAAAACAATGAATCAAACTATTTGTTTCATAGCATAAAAAGCAGTATTTGTTTAGAATATGTCAGTTTAGTTACACCAAGCACATATTATTACTAGTATAGTTATTTTCTGTTCTAAATATGGGAAAACTCAGTCACTATACCAGACTTACTGTGAATTAATATTGACTTTTTAATGATGAATGCTTTATGTGAGGGTTTAGATGTTTTTGTGACTTAATGAGAAGAAATAGATATTTGGATTTCTTCCTAGTTCTGTCATGGACTTCCTGTGGGATCTTAGATTTTCTTTTCCAATCAGGGAAATGGGAATAATAATAGTTCCTTTAATTTCTAGGGATGTTGTAAGATTAAATTCATTAACATTTGTGAAAAAATATTCAGATCCTTAGGTCAGAAGCATCATACTATGATATTAATGTATGGCTATTACTTTTATATATTATCCTCACCAAAACAACAAGACACAGAATGTTTTTATTATCCTTTCATTGTTTTGTCAGGATGTGAATACATTTGAATCTTGAAAATGATGCAGGGTCTTTCAGTTTGCAGTGAATGCTTTTAACCAGTTTGTCCACTTTTAACATATCAAACAGGTTATAGTCTATATGATACAATGATGAATCCTTTAAGGCTAGTGCACCATCCATTTGGCTGTGCCTAAGAATTAGAAGAGCTTTACTAATAAATCCTAGTCCAGCTAACTTGCCAGATATTTGATTTACAAGGCTATAAGTCTCAAACTTGCTCAGATAAAGCATCTTAATTTAAATTCCAGGCTTGAGTGATTACATTTGTTTTAGCCTGTGTGATTTCATTGGCTAAGGAAGGAGTAACTGGCTGTGTTTTGGTAAACTTTTGCTCTTGTGCTCACATATAATGGTTGTATGTATAATGGCTCCACTGCATAGAAACTTTAAAAAAGAGAATGTGGGAATCCATGAAGGGGATTTGCAGGAAAAATATATTAACATAAATTTATTATGCTACATTAGTATCTAAATTATTACTTATTATCTCTTTACTGATGCTGTGGATTTAAGCTATCCTGAGAGAGAGGATCTCACTTTCTTTGGATTTTTTTTTATCCATAGCTGTTAAGATTGTTTAAATAATTGGTACATTTTTTGAGAAATAAAATTCTTTGTATCTATTTGGTCAATCAATTATCTGTTATATATATATTGGACACCTTTGCTTATTGCTATTTCACTTCTTGTCCTCACCCTTCTTTAAGGTCACAGGATCCCAACGCAGCAAGGTAAAAATAAATGTGTGTGTATTTGTCTGGGTCTAATTTTATGCATTTTAAACCCAACATCTTGGATAATCTTATCTAAAGGGTCCTGAAAATGTTTTGCATTGTTTTCAGCTCCAGCCTGACTTATCTTCACAAAATCTCTCATCTGAATAAAATCTTCTTTAAACTCCAAGTTTAATTGTTCAAAATATGTCAAACTATGTTTTGTTTTTCCTTTCTAGGAAAAACGCAGTAAACTTTGACTATTTCAAATCAACTTAATTTCTTATCAGTAGTACTTTTTTAACAATAATCGGTGACTTCATCCCTGGGCGTGTCAGTTTATCCAATTTTCAGATACCAGACAATGTATTTATTTAGTTGAAATGTTTCTTTCGTGGAGTGAAAGGAAATACAGACGTATTTTTCCTTCTTCAATGTACTGCAACTTTGCCGCACTTTTAGCCAAGGTACTTGATGCTGTTTCAGCCCACAAAGTCATTGCCAGTGTTTAACCCAGCATAATATCAAGGGTTTGTCAATTTTTGTATGATTTCAAATCCTACAAACTAGATTATCATTCTTTCCAAACTTCTTCACTAAATGGAATCTAAATCTAGAATTGTAGACTAAGTGACGTTGGTGTATTGATTAAAAATAGTTTTATCCACTTTGGTGAAAATGGTTTGTCATAATCTTAAGCCTTAATTATGGGGGCACTGCGTGTCTTGATTAAGGTTTCATTTTAGCACAGGTGTGAATTAAGGCGTTTGTTTCAGTTTTTCTCTAACAGTTTGTGGCCAGTTGGTGTGAAATTTCAGTTTTTGGCCTGCTGAGTTTCTTACATGGTCTTTGGTTTTGAATTTCTTGTTAACTGATATCTCTTAAGAACTGATATCTCTAGCTATGCAAAACTTGCTGAAAAATAGACCTTTTATACAAGAGGTAGTTTGGGTTTAGGGGCTTTTTTTAAGACTAGTGTACTTATGACAGGTGCAAGCATGTGATGTGCATGCAGTCAGGATTGATGTACACTGGGCTCACACAAACATGCTTGGTTGATTGTGGCTGGGCATGCACAACTGTAATTGTTCACTGGGCTCCAGGCAGCCTACGCGTAAACATACGCACAGGTCCAACCACGTATCCTGGCATGGGATACATTTGTTTCTGTTAGATTTTATCTGGAAAAAGTATTTATGAAGCTGCTGATAGATAAAATATGCTCCGTGATAAGCTGAAAAACCACCAGAGCATTTTAAAAGTTTATGAAAAGGGACCTACCTAAGTCATGGTGAAACAGTGGGTTTTTTGCAGCCTGCCCGCTGTGCCCAGATCTAATTTCACAGGCATATTGCTGCAGCCCCGAGCCTCACCAATTTATAGAGGGGCCTTTCACTGCTGATTGGTAGAGAGTGCATTCATTCAATCTACATCACTACTGCTCTATTTGCCTGATCCCTCACCACTGATTGGCAGAGGGCACCTTCACTCAGTCTACCTCACTACTGCTTTTTTTTTTTTTGGCTGATTTTGTGGAAAATTGTGGCCAGTGCCAGATAGCCTAGTAATCACAAACAATGTTATTTTTTACTGTTTCTGTGAAATCTATGAAACTGTGATTTAGGTAGTTTCCTACCTGTGCAATTATAGATGAAAACAGTGTTTAGAAGCAGTTAACATTCCTGCATATGCATATCAAATCCACAAAAGCAGGACAAAACTTTAAATGTACTATCAGCATATAATTTATACTCCTTTATATATGATCCCACACCTTTCACATGGTACAAAACGTTTGCTCTGGTCTACATCTTCTGTCAGTGCAGGATTTCCTACCCTGCTAGTAGAAGTCTGTAGGTAGCTCAGAAGTGACACAGCTTTACTTCTTGGCAGGAAAAAAAATCAGGATTAAAAGGGCAGATGAAAATTTCAATATTTAATGTAGTTTACTTATTTTTTCTGGGCATTTGAAAAAGAAAGAAAGAAAGAAGAGTGATAGCCAAATGGGTAAGGAGTTACAATTCCAGCGTTCTACACTAGTCATCACTAAACGTATGGTATTAATTTTGTTATGCGTCATCTGCAGTTAGAATTACAGGAGTCTTTTAAAGGGGTTGAATTCCAGTAATAAAAGATCAGTAGGGGTTCTCCAACTCACGCGTCAGGTAATTTTCTCTGTTTGTGGCATGAGTGATGTTTTTAGGGAGTTCTGTTTGGGTCTGTCAGAATATCACCCTACTCAAATAAAGCAGTTTAATTTGGGAACAGCTGGAAAGAAGAGGTTACTATGTTAAATGATTTCTTCTTTGGGTCTGTAAAAGATGTGCATGTCACCCATTCTCTGGCTATGAGTAGAAAAAAATACTTGATTTCTTTAAAATTAGAAACTAATAATTAAATTCATAGCATAGGATCCACGTTGCTAGAAATCGTCCAAAACAATGTCCTGTGGTCACTACATAAAGAGAGTGACCGTACACTGTGTCCTTCAGACACGTTTCTCTTAAGAATAATGAGAAGAGCAGGTTCCAGGTTCAAGTAATCTCAGATAGTTGTGTTGTTTCTTGGAGAAGAATTGAAAAGTCAAACTAGTCTTTAAAGGTATTTTTTCATTGGCCTTCACCAGTCATCAGGAATATGGAACGAGCTCTAAAATTCTCTCTCCAGAACTTCTAGGTCTTCTTTGGAAAAGACCAGTTGAAAATCAGCTTTAGAGGATATCTTAACAGAATAAGTTATTAGGGTGTTCCTTCAATTTTGGGGCTGTTCTTACTTAAGGGCAGGGAGACATATTACAAACTTGGATTAACGCAGAATCTGAGAGCAAAAAAAGGATTCCCATTCCTGACATGGAACCACCCTCTTTTTATGGAAGCAAAGTAAACCAACAAACGAAAAACAAATTGCCCCCCAACAAATCCTAAAGAGATCCATGTTTAAATGAATAGTAATTACTATGACATTTCCAAAGCGACCCCTGAAACTCAACCTGGATCTATCCAAGCATAAAGCATGTATATTTGCATTCACAGACTGGGTGTTTATATACATAGTTCCCCAGCTTGCATACACAAAGAATGTTCTCTTACATCTTTACAGATGACAGTATTGTGACTGTTTGGCCTTTAGTTAGAAAGTGAAAGATATTTAGCTCTGTATTAGAGCAGTATTACAGAACAACACTTGATTGGCTGCTCTGAGGTATGCATTACTTATTTGTTTTTTTTAAGGAGCAGAATAAAGAGCAGCTTTTTGACAAACTTAACATTCAAATGATCTGCTTCAGATAGCTAGTTAATAGAAGATACGTGATGTGTATATGTATATATGTGGCCAAGAAAGCAAAATGGTATACATTTGCATGTTTACAGAGTTATGAAAAACTGAGAACTTAAAGCCAGTTTGTTCTTCAGATGTGACACAAGGCTCCCATATACTTCCTTGGGAACTGAGTATGTACTGCTGAGAGAGAACTATTCTCCTTATTGCTTATCCAGAAGGTTGAAGGATGGATTGTCCTGAAACATGCTTGTGTGGCATGTTTAGAAATATTCTGTCAAATCTATAAATCTATTCTATGTAATACTTGTTTATTGTATCAAAATGATCCACAAATTGAGTTTGTTTCTATGACTGTGCGAAATGGCACTGTTCTGTTTCACCTTGTGTTTCGATGGTTCAAGGGAACAGCATTTCATCTTAAATTTCATTTTGAGTCAAAACTGCTGTTCCACTCCATTCCATCAAAACAGAAAAGTTGTTTTGACACTGTTTAAAGCTTTGCTAGATCATGCCGGGGTCAGGATTCCAGTGTTCTACACTAGTCATCACTAAACGTATGGTCTTAATTTTGTTATAATTTTCTCTGTTTGTGGCATGAATGATGTTTTTAGGGAGTTCTGTTTGGGTGTGTCAGAATATCACCCTACTCAAATAAAGCAGTTTAATCTGGGGACAACTGGAAAGAAGAGGTTACTATGTTAAATGATTTCTTCTATGGGTCTGTAAAAGATGTGCATGTCACCCATGCAAGAGCACACTGGGGGTGGGAGGCATCCCAGCTGAGCTGCTTGCCAGGGCCTGGAGCTAGATTGTGCCGGGGGGCTGCCTCCTGCCCCCAGTGCAATCTAGTGCAGGGCACCAGGAAGCCCCTGGTGTGATCTAACATGAGGTACCACCCCTGGCACTATCTAGCAAGGGGGATGGGAAGTCAGCCCAGCTGAACTGACTTCCCATCCCCAGCCTATGGTTGAACTGTTTCGAGCAGCCTCATTTTGTTTTGAGGCTATTTTGATGGTTTTTCTTTCATTCTGATTTTGCTGTTTCTACCTCAAAATTGGTCAAGACAGTGTTGAAATGAAATGGCCAGTGAAATTTTGCACAGCCCTATTTATTTTCCTGACAAAAGCTTTACCTTTAGCAGTTAAAGGATACAAAATGCTTACTGTTTTATCCTCATATTTCTATTTTATTCAAATCACTTTGGTTCAGTAATTTCTTCAACGGTTTCTTGCAAATTCTGGATACAGCTCAGTGCAACAGTGTGTTCCTATAAGAAACAGTATCAAGGTACATGAGGACTATATTATGATAGCACAGATATGACAAATTTCAAACAATATATTTGCCTGCTTTTTATTATGCTTTGATTACCAGTGAAGTATTAAATATTTAAATCAGTGACTGTTTAATTTTGGCATGAGAATGGGCAACTATTGATATTAATGGGACAGTTTATATTTCTGAGCTATGGTTTCATGCTTCCTTCATATACAAACACTCACTGTTGCACTGGTTATGCACCAGTTACATTCTGAAGGCTTTTTTCACAATCATAATATCTTGAAGCTATTTTTATAAAGTAAAAATTACTACTCTGGAAAACAGTTAAGAGGTTTGTTCAAAGTGAGCTGTCAGAGGGTCCAGTGCACCCCTTAGGGCTAGTATTCACACACAAACACTTTTGGCATCTTCCGTTGCTTCTGTCTTTCCTGATCAGGTGTCAGTCCTTTTGGAGCACAACGTTCAAACCCCAAACTGAAAAGTCTACTGGGCTGGATGTGCACAGCCTATGGCCTTTTGCAAACTGGAGCTGGAGTGTCATCAATTTTTGGCCTTTTACTTTCAGAGTGGGTACTCCGGCAGAGTTGGCACAGAACAGGAGCTAAGGGAACCTATACTCATCATCTCCTCTTGGTCCAACCCAGGAGCCCAATATTAAATGGGTTAGGGTCATTCCTAAGGCTCTATCACTGCTTCCCTGGGCTACTTCCTATCTTCTGTGTTTATCAGCATCTCTTACCACCCAGTGATGTATACAGGTTCTCCTAGTACCAGCCACAGAGCATCTTTAAGGCAATCCCACCCTCACCATCTGCTATACTGTACTGCCTGGGATGCAATCTTTTTCTCCCAACTATTTCTAAGTGGCTTGTTGGTAACAACTGGGAAAGTACTTAACCCCCCCCACCCCAATTCCTTTTTGGACTGTTGCTGTATAGGGACTATTTCTCCTATTATGGCCATAGTTTCTGAAATTCTCACATTTGGATCCATATATCATATAATGTCTCCATACAAGTCAAGCAGCACTGTGCTGAAAACATGTAGCCCAGTGTAGTCCCAACTGGCATCAAGTGTGGAGCTCTTACATGTGGGATACCCCAGAATGCAAACCTTATTAGTTATTATACCTGCTTTGATTTGTCCTTATCTGCCAAATGGGGCTTCAGTAATAAAGCACTTAAATGTGTGCTCTTTTTAAAAAAATTTTGCTAGATAGGTTGGAATGCTGATCCATAGATGCTTCTCGAGCAAATCCCGGGACATCATTCTTCCCTCGTACTCGGCCTTGATGAGGCCGCAGCTGGAGTACTGTGTCCAGTTTTGGGCCCCACAATTAACAAAGGATGTGGAGAAGCTTGAGAGAGTCCAGAGGAGAGCCACGCGCATGATCAGAGGTCAGGAAAACAGATCTTACGATGATAGGCTG
>NW_017728943.1:95565822-95586859 GCF_001723895.1 Crocodylus porosus | reverse complement strand
GGGCTGGACTCAATGATCTCCCGAGGTCCCTTCCAGCCCTAATGTCTGTGAAATCTGTGAATAAATAATTTCTATAAGTGTTTTGTTAATTTGAAGCCTGAGAGTTTACATACAGACCCCACATAAAAAACATTATCTTTTGAAGGAAGGGTATCCAGTAGTAAGGTTAAAGGCACTTTTATATTCCACTGGATATGAAAAAAGGGAAAATGTAAAAGTACACAGCCACATGATCATCTGTTTGTGAGAAGGTGGCATTACCATCATGGAGCAAATAAAGTCTGCAGACTCTATAGGATGACACTCATCAAAATCTTGGGGCTTAACTTTATTAACAGAAAAATCACAACAATATCACAACAATTTCCATCTGAAGACTCTGAACCCAGATTTAGCTGTCCCTAGCATCTGACCCATACTATAGAACCCAGTTGCTCAGTGAGAACAGTTGATATTCTCCTGAGGAAAATATAAAACATCAACTTTTTAACTTGTTCCAAGCATTTTCTATTTAGGAGCAAATTATATTCAGTGAAAGAAATGTTGAAATCTTACCCTAAAATGTATATGTAAATCTTAGAGCCAAATCCTTAGAGCAATAGTGGAGCGACTTTATGCATATTACTGCTTTCTTTTCCATGCAGTAGCACCTCTGAGCTGTCTCCCATGAACTTAATGAGGTAGGGGAATGGAATGGCCCTCTATGACTTTAGCCTGAATGAGACATAAGTGTTTCAACACTTTTTGCCTCTACCCTGATAATGAGCTCCCAATTCCTGTATGGTGTTGCTACCACAGAAGAACCAAGTTGTTCCCCGTTTCTAGCTGAACCCTAAACACCCATGGAGGAGAGGAAAAAATTGTCCCTCAGTGATACAAAGAAGTATGATATATAACCATGTGATTTGTTTTGTAACTTCCTTATTGTTTTCTGGTTTTTGTAATGCAATAATTCCAAAATTATCTTGTGAGCATATTGCTTCTCCCCAAATTGTTTTTTTTAACTTTACCATGGAAAAAAAAGATTATGCTAACCATTTCTTATCCATTCAGATTGGAATCTGCTAAATTGGTCCTCAGTTTGAGGTAAATTAGTTTAAGTATGTTTAATTACTTAATTAACAAAGTATCAGAAACATAATTTCCAACTTTTTCAAAGGTATCTTCATTCCTTTCAAGTCTAAACAAAGAAGATTAATTTAGAATAATATGTCATACTATATAGCAAGTTCTTTGGGGAAATTGATCTTTTCAACATTTTAGGAAAAAATTGGAAACTGTGAAGATGTCTTTTAGAAATATTTGGTAGAATGTTTTTCTGTTTAGAAAATGCTTGAAATAAAATCCATCAATCTAAGAATAAGTATTTTCATCAAATTTATTATATCAACAATACAAATATATGGAAGCAGACAACATGAAACAAAACAACATCAACTCAAATTGATGGAGATGAAGTTAACAATTGCAGGGCAATGTTAATATCAAGATAAAAGTAATAGAGATGCAGCAAGCCTACAGTGAGACATGACAAGAAGAAAAAAAAGATAAAATTGGATATATGGTGACAGACTTAACTCGATATGCCTTTGTTCCTGTGCAGTTTTAGCGTGGCTTTAATGCTTTGGGAATATAGAATGGTATTTTCTTTGATTCTAAGTCTTTTCTATTAGATATCTATACTTACCCTATCTATTCATAATATAGATGAAGAAACATGCAGCATTAAGGGGTTTTTTTCAGTGCAATTATCTAAAAAGGTAGGGAATGGGTAAGCTGAGATTGACTTACATAGTTGTAACTGTGCTTCCTCTGAATTCCTTTGCTAGGAAAAGGAAGATTTTTTCCCCCTTTCCAATTTTTCTTTTTCCCAAATACCCTTGGAGTCAGTTGCGGTCTTTTCTTTTTTCCCATAGCTATTTGTAACTAGTACAGATTAGGTTCCACAAAAGCAATCAAGGTACAACAGATAAAAGTATTCACTGTAGCTAAAATACCTTGATTAGCCAGATCTTATTTCATCATCATTATTTGTTCAGTGTCAGAAATGTGCTAAAAAGAGTATAGACATGCTTCATTAGACATGCTTATGACTTAAAGGCTTTCTTCTCAATTTTAGTAACTTATCATTTTTTTCCTGTACAAATATACCTCTGTCATTTCCAACCACACACATGCTTATTCATGATATTTGCACTGTTAACAGTTTATGGGTGTATTGTGCCTAATATCTCACCCCATTTCCATTTTGTATATTGCATCATACTAGATGAAGAATGTTGTATGCCAGTACATATTAATATGCTAGCTAATTTGCTCTATACAGTAAAACCCTTGTTATCTGGCATCCTACAAGCCAGAATACTCTATTAACTGGAATTTCTGGCTGGGATGGGAGAGGGTGAGTGGAAAGTTCACACACAGTGGCTGCTGTTGCCACCCACCACCCTGTGCTGCTTCAGATAACCGGAATTTTGACCTAACCAGCGCCCGGTATTCCCCACTCATGCTGGATAACAGGGCTTTTACTATAATAAAATATTTGTAATTGCTAATTTTTAATGATTATCATTTTGCAACCCAGCGAAACAGTATTATCAGCACTGCTAAGTATAATCAGAGAAAGCTCTGCAAGCAAAAGAGGAAGTCTTGCTTTTTATATTACTAGAAATACTTTTCTTATGATCTTTTTCAAGATAAATTAGTTATACTTTAATGATGCATGTGTCTGTATCTGAAAACCTGATAGCAGATATCAAATTATACTTTTTAATCTGTTCTTTAAAAAAAGTCCTCTTGCTTTATGTTATTCTGTATTGTGGTATCAGGACTCCAGTCTAGAAAAGATGCATCAACTCAGCAAAATGTCACTACTCAGTAATGTACTTTTAACTAGGTAAAACCTGGATATGCTAGAATTAAGCTGTTAACTGAAACAGAATTATGATTATGAGACTACAGTGACCAAATTATTTTTTCAAGTAGAATAGAAAAGGTTATTTTATAAAAATAAATTTCCTCCCCAGAACAGTTCTATGCCTAATTTGTATGTCTTGGTTCATTTCCTTTCCCAGTGTACTTTTCTTTAGAGCTGATGTATCTCTACATGGCTGTTTTGGTAATAGAAATCACCGCACTCTACAGAACAAACTATCTTAAAGTAAATGTAAACAATTAGCCATAAATTTTGCATTAGGGACCTGCAGGTTTATGTATGCAAAGCATTCAGTGACATATATTGTGTAGGGGCATGTAGTACCATTTGTTCTTTACATTTATGTCTAGTATACAATCTGGGAGAGAGAAGCAGAGCTCCTTTAGTGCTGCAGCACAGGGAATAAAGTAGAACCTAGATAATTTGAGGATAGATTAAAGAGAAATGATCATTTCAGAATAGGTTTGAAGTTAATGTCACTGTTTTCTCTGATTCTGTTTGCCTTCTCTTGGACTAGGTATAGATATTGATTCCACCTCTGGCTTTTGGAATCTAAGTTACATGGTCTTCTGTCAGTGGCATCATTTAGATTGGTAGCAAACAGAACACTTTTGCCCTTTGGCAGGGGGTGTGTGCAAATCTTAGCCAGTCTTCTGCCATTTTTGAAGCAATGTGTGCACCAGACTTGTGTTCTGTTACAGGTATAGACCAGTTTCCAATCACTTATATCAGTAAAAGTGTAATGTCTGTACCTGGCCATAGTTTAGTCTCTCTAAACTTCCGTCTCATTATTTGGTCTTTCAAATTATGGTCATAATTTCTTCTAAAAATGAAATAGAACATTTTGTGTGGTTGGTTTTGTGTGTTTGTAGAAGATTTTTGCCTAGCTCCTGCTCTTATAAAAACATCCCTGGTAGGTCTTCTCTGAGTATTTGGCCCCATGCCCTCTGGCTCTAAGAGCATGAACCTTCACTTCTTGAGCTACAGGTTTAAGCTAAATGGCAGGAACAGACTCCAACCTCTCAGTGGTATAGCAGCTAGAGGTGCTGCTAGAGAAAATAAACAAGAGCCATGTTTTGTAAGTGTGGATTATATCACAAGATAAGACAATTCAGAACTCCACTCTTCTCGGGTCTTAGAATTTTTTGCCAAAAATTATTTCATCATCAAATATTCTCTACAGTCATTTCCAAGCAACTCTTTTTATAAAGACTTTACCTGGCAGCCAGCAAACTGCGGAAGAAGAAATTGTACATAAGTTATGCACAAATACATCTTTTATATCTTTTGTTGAAATCATCCAGTTACCCTATTTTTGAAAATGTGTCTCATTCATCTCAAGAAAATAAGACTGTAAATCTTATAGAATTCACAAATTCCTGGAAACAACACAACATCTATTATGTTCTTTCCTCACTCCTGCAAACTTCTATTGAATAATAAGCAAAAAAAGAGAATTTGTGAATTTCATTATTCTGTTTCCAGTGATGATGACTTGAAAGAAGACTACTGAAAATGAAATTGTTGATCAAGTTTTGTATTGTATTCTTCAGTTGGTTGTAAACTTCAGTCATATATGTGATCCAAGGAAAAGCATATTGAAAATAATATTATCTGAAAACACAGTCCTTACCTTTTACTCTGTATGTGCTGATTCCTTGATGATTAACTGGATGCCTGAGTAACAAACACTAAAATGACTAAAAGCACGAATAAGGGAGAAGGTAAAGCAAAAATCTTTTTCATAGTCAAGGTAGTTTCCTTTTCTTTCATAATTCAGTCAGACAACCTAGGGCCTAGAACTTGTCCTTCTAGGCTAGGGGCAGAAATTCAAAAAGCCTGAGCCTGAATTGATTCCATCTTTGCAGGTTAGTCTAACCTAGCTAGGCTGAACTGGTTTGTAGCCAGACAGACATTCTCTCTGGACTGAGGAAATTCAGGCACATGCCTGCACTGGCTTAGACTAGAAACTGGGGGGGTGCTACAGTAGCCCTCCCTTCCTTCCACAGTGCTGAGCTGAGCGGGGTGTGGCCAGGCTCTAGCAGGATGGTCCGATAAGGGAGGTCTGCCTGCACCATCCCAGGCTTTTTCCCATTGGCTGTTCAAGGGGCGGGAGTGTTACCAGACCCAAGCCCCCTGCTAGCACTCTGAGGCAAGCAGGGTGTGCAGTGCATGCATCCATTGATGCTATGGAGCTTTTCAACCTCCCTCCCTGCATCTTTATACTATCTGCAGCAAATTGACAGGTGAACAGACCAGCAGGGTCTGATAACAGGGTTTATCACCTCATCAACAAAACAATAGTCTCTCTCCATTAGTTCAAACTCTTCTTAAACAGCTTACCAGCTGGCCTGTTAATTAGCTCCAAAAGCCATAAGCCATCACTATTATGTCTACCTGTCCCAGCAAAAATGGAGATGCTTATACACAGGCACCTCTTGGCATTAGCTAATATACCACCGTGGGGCTGTGGGTTACAGGAGGTGGGAGTGGATTTCCTCCTTGTCCAGCTAGCAGTGGGGGGAAGCCAGGCAGACCCTGCTGTACCTGCAGTCTCTGCCAGAGCTATACTGAAGGAGCAGAGGGGAGGGGCCAGCCCTACTGTGGAGCAGAGCCCTGCCCAACCCAGAGAGTGTGCCAAGATGCTGGGGGATTCTGGTTTATCTTAAACCAGCAAGGGGTCTGGACAGACATTGTTTGCACAAACAGTTTTGAGTCAAAACAATTAAGTCTGATACTGCATTCAACTTTGGTTGATCTCAAACCAATTTCAGCCATTTTCAAGCTGATTTATGTGCACTGAACATCTGTTCTGTTACAGGTTTAAATGAGTTTTTGATCACTTAAACTGGTTTATACGTAATATGTGTCCCTAGCCCTAAAGACTGCCCTGCATTAAAAACTTATGCAATAATATCAGTTTTTGCTATAGACTAACTGCATCTGCCCCACCCTAATTTGGAAATATATGAGACTACTAAAATGAGTAAATAGAACAATACTCCATTCTTCCAGGATTGCTGTGACTATAATTACTTTCTTATGACACTGAAGTCACTGGCTACTGTGCAAAAGCCCAAACTCTTCATGCTATTTTCAAGTGTGTATATATTTCTACAAAAGAAAATTTGTTTGGATTAAGCAAAATTAGGATTTTGGTTATCTCAACCTTTTGACAATTTCTGTTCCATAATGTAAAGAAGCAGCAAATGTATAATGCAAAAGTAACAGCATCAATCTTGGTTATACCCATAGCCAGAGAAAACATTCATAAACTTGCAGAGTTTAGGTGATTTAAAAAAATCTCTTTTTGCATAGGACACATGGGGATTTGTAATAAAAATATCATCAACCTGTGCCAGCAATCCCTAACTAATGTCATTTTGATGTACTGCAATTATTTTTTTTCTATGTATCAGTAAAAATTGTATATCTTGGATACTGCAACATGATAAGTGTTTGAAGATTAATTTTTAATGGAGACATTAATGCAGAACAGATTTAGCATCTGGTTTTGCCATGTGGATCTTTTTATGTATTAAAAAGTCAAGGTGAAACAGAAATTGAGTTTTCAACAGACTCAGCTTTTAAGAAGGTAATTGAGGAAATCTCCTAACTCATACAGAGCCTTGCAAGAAAGATCCTGAAGTGAGAATGCACACACGTGCTTCTCGATGTTCATAGTTCATGTGTTCAGTTATACCCATTCAAGATATAACTGATTTATTGTTATTGTCCATGCTGTAGCCTCCTGCCCCAACATTATCTTTGATTTTATCATCACCACTTTTTTCATTTAGCATAAAAAAAAAATTATTGCCATTGTGAGAATGATGTGAGAGCAAATTAAATAGCAAACTAATTCCTCCTCTACTTACGACTAACTTGAGAAAACATTGTTAAGTACAGATGCTAGTCCTAGAGCTGCAATGGTGGCAATATGTAGGACTCTGCCCACATCAGAAAGAGCGGTGATAATATCTGAGCAACAGGTCCCCAGTCAAGTACATTTTCTATGGTAACAGCAATTTCATGAAGGTTGTCATTAAGCAAGACTCTTACCATGTGGCCTTCTCATCCAGTATCTACAAATGCTTAAGTATTGGTTGAAGAAAAAGGGAAGCAGAAAATGTAGCCAGGCTAAAAAGTGAAATAAGAGATGTGGAAGCTGTTATCCAAGGACTGATCAACTGCTTGTTTTCTGCCCCATACGGTCAATGGTGATTATCTAAATGGCATCATTTCACACAAACTCCTTGAAATAGCTTTCTCTCCAGCATGTCTTCAATTCTTTTAGTAGAGTTTCTTCCTACTTCTCTTTTGCTGTGTAATTCTTGGTATTATATCTACACATTTTCTTGATCTTCAAATGATTTAGTGGTGAGAAAGCTAATAAGCTTTCATCATTGCACCATCAGTAAAAAAAATCCTTGATATTAAATCCAACATGGCTGATATAGGCAGGGGGCAAAAGTAAATAAATCTTGCAATGGAAGAGAAATAAAAGATTGTTGGGTCTAAAAACAAAACAAAAATAGGGAAAATGTTTATCAGTTTTAAGTGACCTCTGAAGCAGATGAAAATATTTTATTGCAGTTTTACTGAAACTGTGTTGTAATGATTATTTGGTGATGTGTGTATGTGTGTGTGTGTATGTAGTTTTGTTTTTTTTTTTCAATCCACAGGAAGAGGTTTAAACATGAAGGCAAAACTTTCAGATGTTAGCATGGCTACATATAAAGCAAAGCTGCCATATTTTTTTTCCTTTTTTGTGTCACCATTTAGATTTATCACATAATTTAAGGAAAAAACATAAAAATTTAACCACAGGAGCTCTAATAGTGTGAAAAAAAAAACCCTGATGAATTTTGTTTCCGCAGCACGATATTATCAAAGATTTAAGAAACAAATTTGCCAGCCTCGGCGAGAACTCTCTGGTAACAGCATAAATGTCTGTGTTGGTTTGCTTTAATTTAAAGGTTACTTTTTTCATTCATTTAAATTCATTTCTACTTTTCCCCTCTTCTTGATTATTTTTACTTTTCATATTCTGTATCTAGCAAGCCTTCATTTTTTAAACCTCTTCCATCTTCCAGTGTCTATTTTTTTGTACTTTGGATGGAAAGTTTATGGCAGCAAAGCTGTCACTCTGGCTACCTCTGCTGCAGCTGTTTCTGCTCTTAGGTCATACATGTTTTGGCCATTGTGTTTTTGGACATGATACTAAATGATTGTGTCATGTCCCATTGACTAAGCTTTTCTACCACATCATCTGATGGACTCGCTCTCATAGGGCTCTATGCAACTTCCATTTTGCAACTTATACTGCTTAGTCTTTCTCAATTCCCAGTAAACTTCAGTTTACCTTCTGAAAGCCTCTAAAATGACCTGTGCCTTTATGTTTGCTTTTTATTTTCTCTTTATGTTTTCAGTGGTAGTTTGAATTATAGAGAACAAACGTCAGCCATCGCTCAAGCAGCCCCATGCAGTAATGTTTGTTGCCACCAGAGAATGCAATATATAAAGGCACAATATATTCTATTGAATATATTTTGGGGGAATGATGTGGGTTGGGAACACCTATACTGTCTTATGAGTCATATTCACACTCAAAATATACTACTGCCAATTAATTATACATTTTGGAAAAAAAAATTCTCCAAGATCTGTTCTGTTATTCAGTGACAACTTGTAACTCGAGAGCCACGTGCTGAGCAGTATCAAGTAATAGTCACTATGTAGAAGATTATTAAGAGAATAATTAATGTAAGATTTTACAAAACCATAGTATAAAAGTGACAGTTTAATGTATGCAGTACATATACTATGAATTATGGGCTTTGAACTAATCTAAATATTTACAATTGAGACAACTTGTTCTAGATAAACCAAGCACTAAAAGTATAGAAAGAAAAACACAGAGGGAAATATTGTTTAATGTGTTAAGTATTTGATCAGTACCATTTTTTGTGTTCAATTGGTCTATGACGTTGCAATAGAGCCCATATACTAAGAGAGAACAAAAAATCGTTGGAGAGCTGATAGCTGTTGATGTCCTTAATTTAAATGATTGGGATTTGTGTTCAGGAAAAGGAAATGGAAAAGCAAAAACTTCTGTACCAGCAAGCCAGACTGCATGATCGGGGTGCTGCGGAGATGGTACTTCAGACTATCAGTGCCAGCAAAGGTAAACTTCTGCCACTTAAATTATGATCTTTGGGGTTATCTTCTAAATAATCATACTTATTGATAGGTAAACCAGTTGTTAATTTTTGTGAAAAAGTTGTTTGTGTTCCTCTTCAAGTACACATCCAAATTTTGCATGCTTATTTGGAAGCTTATCCAGCAAATTTTGGCTGTGATTCCTCACAAGTTAACTTCTTAGTTTTTTCTGATCAAGACCTGGAATCCAAATATTGTGGAGGTAAAAGAAAGGTATTTGGTTGGTCATAGTTGTGTGTTGAGAGTATGCAATGCCAAGCGAGGCCCCCAAATTGCAGGGTTTTATGCATCTGTGCATTTGAAACAGGCTCTGACCTTTATGGGTTTTTTTGGTTCTTTTTCAAATAAATTCACCCATCCCCACTTATTATCTGTTCTTCCATCACCTTCCTCAGCAATGTTCTTTGCTAAAACACAGCTTTAGGCTTTGGTCAACCAGACACCACCTTATACTAGTCATTCATCAATTCCATCTTCCTTTCTGCGCTCTGTTTCCACAACAGTGTTCTTTAAACAAAGCTGTCCATTATAATTTTCTTTAGATGCTATAAATACTTCACCTTACTGTTGATCCCTAAGGAAGTGTCAAAGGTCTGTCCACAGATACATACAGTGAGAACACCTAATTAAATTGACAGTCAACTTCAAATTGTGAGTCCAACCTCAGAACCAACTGTTTGAGGCTGTCATGATTGAAGAGTGATTTATGATTATTGAAGACAGTTCTTCCTGTCTTTTGTCTTCTCTTCTCTTCTCTTTTTTTGTACAATCTGCACCTTTGTTATTCTGTGTATTCCTACTGGGTATTTTTACACATGCAAGCACCTTGGTGTCAGGTGCTTGGCGCTTCGTCGTTTGCAGTTATATAAGTGGCAAAATGTTCATCAGTGCTGAGAAAATGGCGGTGGCATACTTTTGAGTTAAAACACATCAAAGGTGTTTTAGTTCAAAAGTGCACTGCTGCCATTTTCTGTGGTGTGACTAAGTCTAAGTCATACACTAAGGATGGTGAAGAACAGATGCATCTGTTTTACAATGGAGAGACTATTTTAAATGGTTTGTTCCTGCATATTGTTATTCAAATCAATGCATTCTGTGCATGTCTTAAACCAGGATAAGTTAGTGGAATAAGTTTGTGTCCATTTCAATATGATCTGAAAAGTATTGGTTTCATATTTTTAAGGTGAGATGGGTCCAATGGTTGCAGCTACCTTAAAGCTTGGAATTGCCATCTTAAATGGAGGAAACTCTACAGTTCAACAGGTATAGTGTTTGAGCATAAGCCATTCATTTGTTTATACTGTTTTATATAGGTTCTTTATTGTTCTCCTTGCCATGATTTCTGAATATCCTCCGGTAGTGCATTAAGCAATATGACTAATGTTTGTCAGGTGGTCCTTGTCCTTACACTTCTTCCCTAGGACAGAGGAGTATGCAGTGAAAGTCTCATTTTGGTACTCTGGGTAGAGTATCTTTTGTTATTCTGTGCATTTCTTCTGTGTATTCCTAATAGCCAGGCTCTGTGAACCCTAGTGCAGCCTCCTTGTTGCCTGTTTTAAGCAGCCCTGGCTCCATGTCAGGTGGTAGGATCCTCCCGGAGCAGGAGCTTCTCATGGTAGGTGACGGGGGACAGAGGGGGGCTGCAAGTGACTGTAATAGGGTCCACAGAGACTCCCTCCATCCCTGGTTAGCCCATCATCCCACAGCTTTTATCTCTCCAGCTCGTCTCTCTCTCCATCCATCCAAGGGGGGAAGGATAGGAAGCAGAGTGGGCAGTTAATGAGTGCTGCTGAAGCTGAAGATCAGGAATCCCTACAAGTTCCTCTGGCTCTGGTTCCAGCTGAGGATGGAGAAGCAAAGACACAATGTTCAGGAAAACTAGGGCTGTAGCAGGCTCAGCTGCGTCCCTTCCTGGTTCTCCAGTACAAGCAATCCCCTCTTGTACTCTGTGGCTGGAGAGCACACTGGAAGTGCTCCAGGCAGGAGCTGGGCAGTTGGGGGAATGTGTTGTGTTTGTCTGCATCTCTAGTGCTACATTTTTGTAGTGCTTCAAGTGCTTTAGCAAAGCAATCCTAGTATTATGTCTGTCTAGGACCTCTTCCAGCCCCAGGTGCCACTTTCTGCTCTGATCACATTCTGTAGTGCTGCACTGAAAAATAGTTATCCTTTTTTGGAGTCAGTCCTCCTTAGACACAGGATTGACAAAAAATAACTGTTAACAATCTGAATCCTCAAAATGCCTATACATGCTTGAATTAATATTGGTTTAGTGTTGAATCGTTGCTTTAATAACCAGCTTCTGAATGTTGATACTTCTGAAAATGATGCCACAATACCTGTTTTTTCAATCTGAGTGTGTGCTTTTGTAGTGCCTTTTCCTTTATAGCAGTTAGTCTGTCTATTTTGTCTCTTTCTTACATCATTGTCATATCACCCCAAGCCTTTGATCATAATATCAGAGATATTTTTTTAAAAATGAAATAACAACCTTTCCTCTCTTCCGTTCTATATTTTAGGAAATTAACTTGTTTGAGTATGTGCATAAAACTGTAAAGAGTAAACAAGAGAAACTATTTTACATGCTAAATTTTGTATTTAGTTTTCTATATGCTGAGGTTAGTGCTGTTTTTATTTTCCGGAAAGTCTAAAATATGATGGCCTTCTTCTTCAGAAGGGTTGGTGTATATTAAAGCAATCCATCCCACTTATGGTAGCAAGATATTTCTCAGTGAGCCTTTTTTATGTAATGCATATATGCCGTCACCATTATTTTTCAACTGGCATAATAAGCAATGTAGAAAGCAGATAACATAAACATATTCAATGAGTATGTGGTTTATGTTTTCTGCAGAAAATGCTGGACTACCTTAAGGACAAAAAGGATGTGGGTTTCTTTCAGAGCCTTGCTGGTCTTATGCAGTCTTGCAGGTAAGACATTATCTATATGTTTATTAATAGCATTGCTAGAGGATTTGTTGTAATGTTGGAAGAATTTCCTGATGGAACACGAACAGTATGTGTGCCACACACATGGGGGTTTTCTTTATATCCCCAGGTTTTCAACAATGTCTTACAGCATAATCTGGAACTTTTTAAAAATAATTTAAAAAATCAAATCAAACTTTTCCCAGTAAAATACCCAGGGAAACAACAACTGTTGCAACAGGAGGTTAGGAAAAGTTTTTTGGAAACTTTGGAAGAATAATGGAAGCTGAAATGGCTAAAAAAAAAGAGAGAAAGAAGCGTAATACATTGCCTTCTCTAATATTTTACTCCCATGTGAGAGAGCCCCACTCCATGTCTATTTAGAAGCTGCTACTCTTGTGGCCTTCTGCTATTTATTCTTGGATTTCAGTGGCCCAATTCTGCCCTCTCCACTTTGCAATAATAAGTAAAAGCTTATGTTTGCAGGTGAAAGCAATCAGATCAGAACTATCTGCCTGCTATTTTCTACTCAGGTTTGCAATCTAGGACTCTTGGATCTCTTAGCTGCTTCTAGATGTTTTGTGGAAGGAGCTCCTTGTACTGGAAATCTGATATGCTTTATGTATAATTTGATTTTAGGTGTGATAGCAGATATGCTTTGGATTTAATGATTTTAGGTGATGGTTGAGGTGGTGTTTCTTCTTGCATCATTTTTTGACATTTATGATTGACTGATGCATTTATTGATGACCAGAGTTAGTAGTACCAAGTTTACTTGAATAAAAAATGAGGTCCCCCCCTCTGCCACTGGCATGGGGAAAAAAGCCCCTCATCTTATAATGGTATGCAAGGAAATCTCACTAAATACATAGTCTGTCATTATGTTGCTGCCAAATATATGCTCAGCAATGGAAACCAGCTATAAAGTTGAATACATGCAGCCAGCACTGAGCATGACTATAAAACATATGGTCCACATTGGGCAAACATACTATTAGGAACCTACCACAAGAATAGATTAGTCTAGCCCATCTGAATAACAAATATGGTAGTGCCCATTAAACACAGTCCCCCTCCACACCAGTTTTTCCCAAGTCATGGTGAACCACCACACTGCATACAGGTCACTCAGAATCCTTCCACCACACCCTTGGATCCTGGGGCATATGATTAGTGTGGCCCTCCCCTTCCCGAGGTGAAACTGGACAGGTTGCCCTGCACCTCCTCTGCATATAATTTTTGGAGGATCCCAGGACCTGTGATAAGAACACCTGGTTCTAATTAGCACAAAGATCCTTTATCGGGAAAGCCGGGGATAATCTAGAGTATATTCACATACTGAACAGTGCTAAGCTGTGGGGTTACCATGGCTTGAAATGTTGTTGTCTCTGGTGGGCTCCAGTCCAGTGAAGCATGTGGTAAATCATGAGCTTTTGACTTTGGATTAATATCATGCATAATTTGTACTACATCTAAGTAGGTACCAAAGCACTGCTCTAAAGCATGTTTACCTGTGCTAAAACTTGCAGCAGTTTCAAAAAAAGGTACCTTGCATCAATTCTGGATAAATTAAGTTCATGGGTACTATATGAAAATTGCTACAGCGATGTTTAATTTCAGTTATTGTTTTCAAATTTGCTCCTCAATTCAACTTGCTCAGGGAGAGCAGGATCCAACATGAAGCAGAGGGGAAAGGTGAGAAGCAGAGAGCAAAGGGCTACTTGACCCCCTAGATTTCTTTTCCCTGCTGTAGCAGTAGGAGGGGGATAAATTCAAGGCAAATATTCAATACTTAGATTCTGTACCAGGAAAATTATAACAAATTGATATTTTTTCCCTATAGAGAATTTTTAATTACTGGGGGGTTGTCTTATAACCAGGGTCATCTTCTATTCAAGTATATATGGTAAGTCATTATCAGTGATGAGTCAATGACTTGTTGCAGATGTGGTTGCTTTCAAGATGCTATATAAAGGTCTTTTATCCGTGTTTCCAGAGAAGACCTGCATAAGGAAGGAGGTTAATGGGGTTTTTGAAGGCATAGAAAGGAATGAAGCTGTTTGTTTTGCTGCATTGGGAGATTTTTTTTCTTGCCTGGGGAAAGTCATGGAACTGGAAAGAAGCAGCTGTACCTTGACAATTGCTGTCAGGATCTTGTAGACTGACAAGTGGAAACACACAGAAGTAAATGTTTCCAAAAAAAAAAAAAAGCATGATAGATCATAGACTCCCATTTTCAACTTCTGTTTTGCAGAAGATAAGAAGCATTGGGGGTTCAGAGAATCCACTAGTACTACATTTCCCTCAAGGTCTTACTGTTTGAGGTAAAGCAGCTTGGACAGTAGAGGTGGCCAACAAAAAAGAATCCTCTTCTCCACCCCCCACTCCCATGAAAAAGATCAAATTGACTTTTTTTTTGTTCTTCAAGTACTTATCTTTGTTTCATTTCTGACCAATATGCCCCAAAACGTGGAGAGTTGAACTCTTTAGCCTGCAGTGTCCATTGGTTGAATCTGATACTAAATTCCTTTGGGCTATCCTCCTATTTCTGTTCTCCAGCCCTCAGTTTCTTTTTATTGTCGCAGCTGCTAGCTTGCAGGAGGCATCTGACTTCCAGATGGGTTAGCACTTTGTAACTAACTTTGGTTAGGGTGTGTGCACGTTAGTTAGGTTGAGGTTAGTTAATATTTTTACCCTAATCTGAGAATATCACCGCATGCTGATCAAAAATCCCCAAGGTTTTTGTTTATCATGTGGGGCTCTCACATCCCTGAATGACAGACATTCTAATGATATGTCTGTATGGTGCAAAGCAGCAGCATCCTGAGAGGTGTCCTCACTGCACTGCACATACTGTGTCCCAAAGTTGAAGTTTCATAGCTGTGTTTGTTTAGGAGAGCAAGTGTGCCACACTGGCTAAATAGAGATAGTCAAAAATCCTGAGGCTGAATTGATTCAATCCTCACAGAATAGTCTAGGCGGTGTAGATTGAACCGATAAGCAAGGGAACAGACATCTACTCTTGAATCCGGAAATGCAGCCACATGCCTGCAGTGGCCTAGACCAGAAGCTGGGGACACTAGAGCATACCTCCCTATTCCACTGGAGCAGACAGCTTTGCCAACGTTAAACTGGCCACCCTGTGTGGTGCAAAGTGAGGGGGATACAAAGCATCCTGGGGTGTTGGGGGACTGTGAGTTGACTTGAATCTGGAGGGGATCTGGGACAGAAGCTCAGTTAAGTGATTTAACCTAAAACAGTTAAATCTGATGCCGCATCCATTCAAGTTCATCTTAAACCAGTTTTGGCCATTTTGAAAGTGGTTTATGTGCACTGAACTTCTGTTGTATTACAAATTTGCACTGGTCTCTGATCACTTCTTCTGGTTTATGTGTAATTTCTGTCCCAAGCCACTAAGGCACCTGGTAGATATGTAAGTAAAGGCACAATGGGATCCAGTTTGGGATCCCCACAATCATGCTACTGGCTATGCCATACATGCATGGCAGGAGGCATAATTGTTGGATCCAGCATCAGATCCCATCATGCCTTATTGCTAGTGTAAGTGGAGTCCAGGATCTCAATCCTGATTTCCCCCTGCACCAGCAAGTAGCAAGCTCCTGCGGTGATGAGTCTCATCATCTGATGAGACTCTCAGCCATGGGAATATACCTTGTGCAGGGCTGGCTGAAGGTGTCTTAGTATCCAGATGTACACAATATAAGTGGAAGATGCAAATCCCAGAAGTTGTTTTGAAATCCTCTGGTGGAGGTATTTGCAGCAGGTGTGCAAAAATGTTCCATTCTTTTCAGTGCTCCCTACTGTATCTGTAGTGACTAATGCTTTGAAGTAGAAGCGGAGAACTCATTATGAGAAGTTTACCAAATAATGCCAGTTGTCACATTAAGAGGCCTATCTCCATTTCAATATTCTGGAGCTCAGGGGAATCCAGTACCAGAGGTCAAGGCATCCAAATATTTATGTACAACACACTATAGTGCTTAATGTGAAAGGGCAGAAGCAGTAGATTTTATCCATGATACAGAGGCCATTTTTCTAAGGAAGGGCATAAGAATATTGGTAGTCTACCTTGTAGACTTTCAGAGACACTGTTATGACTTTCTGCATGTAAACCATCCAGTTAATTGGCTTAGAAATTGCTGGCTTTATGGGTAAGGAGTACACAGAACAAACTAGATGGTCAACATTAGAGACAAATTCATGTATAATTTCTAGTGTAAGTCTTGTCATTGATCTTACTTTAATTACTCCAGAAATGCAACATTGTAAAGTAATTTTTTATTTAAAAAAATGTGACTAGCTCTAGTGGCATTACATGTTTCACTTATCATCTAAACTGTTCTCTGTTCTTCAGCTAATAAGATAATTATCCTTCCAGTTGTCAGTCTCATAGTTTCAAAAATCAATGTGTCAAAATATTTATTTGCATTTCCTTTTATCATTACAGTGTTCTTGACTTAAATGCTTTTGAACGTCAGAACAAAGCAGAGGGCCTCGGCATGGTGACAGAAGAGGGATCAGGTATTATTATCTCACCAAAAAGGATCTGTCATGTTTCACTCTTCCTTATTGAAGCAAGCTGTTTAGATAAGGGTCCTTGTAAATCCACACTGAAATATGAGAGTTTGAAGTTAAGATATGATTCCTTCAGATAGCTGATAATTAGCCTATGTAAGGTCTTGCTAAACACCAAAAAATTCACTACTACATGTCTGAGAGCAAGGGAGCATCCCAGAAAAATGCTTTATATAATTCTGAAGCAATGAAAGAAATTACATGTAAAATTGAAAGCAGATTCCAGTAACAAACAGCAGCATTCATTTATGAGCCTTGTTACATGTTATACTGTGAGCTGCTCAAATGTTGATCAGTTTTAGTGCAGTCAGATGTTCAGGCCAGCAAGGGCCTGGAGAACTGAAAGGTAAGAATCCGTGTCCCCATTGCAGGCTTCTGCCCTGCCCCTTGGGTCTTCCCTGGTTGGCTCAACTCCCTGCCCCTCTGGGTTCTCTCCTGCCCTCCTGCCCCCCCACATACTTACTTGTGGCTGCCCAGGCTGTCTGTCCTGGGGAAGCAGGCAAGGAAGTATTATTCTACCTGCCTTGCCCCCACTGCCAGGGTGCTGCTCTTTCAGCAGAGCCCAGCCCAGAGAGCAGGGGCAGCAGTGGCTGGGTAGGCAGATTAACCCTTCCCTGCCTGCTCCCCTGGGGTAGACAGCATGGGCAGCAGCAAGTGAAAATGGTGTGGGGGAGGGGGCAGAGGCATGGCAAGCAGAGAACTGGGGTGCTGGGCTGTGCAGGGGACAACAAATCTGATCTGGGCCAGCAGGGATGGAGGGGATAGGTAGGTGGCCACACATTAGTATAACATGAGCTGGGTAACACAGATCAGAAATAAATTTAGGCTGAGTGGCGTAAGCTTAAGCCTCTGAAAGAGTACTTCAAGCTAGTTTCAAGTGTTAATCTATGGACAATCCAAGGGTTATGAGCTGCAGAAACTATTTAAAATTAACATGTAACAAGGCCCTACATTAACGGTTTCAGAAATCCCTAACCAGTTTTAGCATAAAATAAAATGAAAGGTTCCCACTGATTTGTAAACCTGTCTCTGGTTTGAATAAAAAATATATAATTTAGTAAGCACTAAATTAAACAATAGAGGCTATAGGAATTGCAATTGCAATTTGGAAGATGTCTCTATGGAAGTTTCTTCTTTACAAGTAATTATGTTCAGTTTGTCTTTTTGGGAAATATTATGGTGTTTTATGTTTAGTTTTGATTTTGAACCAATTTGGCTTTATTACCCTCAGTGTTGTCAGTTCATTGTCAATTTCTTTCTTCTGTCTCACAGTGGGTTCTGTCATCCTATTAGTGTGATTGTCTGGAACCATTAGGTTTACTTTTTTACCTTAATAATAGAACTAGTAAACCACATTTCTCCCTCTATTCTCAAGTATAATCTTCATTTGTACTCTGTTTAAACCTCACAGTTAAATAAACCTTTACAATGGTTTTTATTCTTAAAAACAAGGAAAAAAAGCTTGACTGCCTATCCCTTGTTGTATTTTGAAGTTCCGAATTCATACATGTTGCACTGCCCCTTTCATTGGTTACAGTGCTTGTAATTGTTTTACGTAGCATATTTATAAGTTATTTGGTGCTTGCATCAAATCAACACCATGAATTGTTTAATTTGATTGAATGCCTTTAAGACAGATCATAATTACTTTTTCTCTGAAAATGCTCCCGCAGTTCACTAAATCCTGCATGCTTGACTCATTTGAGCACTTCCACGGGTGAACTTTGGGCCGACACCTGTGGCTTGAGCAGTATTTTGCTCTGACTTACAAGGCATAGACTAACTTGAACATTGCTTTCATGTTTCACTGCAAATTATTTTCCTGAATGTTTGGACATTCTGGACATAATTTCCTTTAATATCTATTTATAAATTATTGTACATAATGTTAACTTCTGAAATGGACTTTTTTTAAAATCAGCTGCTTATATTACTAGGAATGACAAATTTTGCATGCAAGTATAAGTAACTCTTTGCTAACTGCATTAAATGATTTTTCTTATGTCAGATATTTTTATGCTTCCTCATTTTAGGGCTTTTTGTTTGGGTTTTTTTTTAATTTGATCTTTATATTTTTTACAGAACTAATTTGCCAAAAACAATACTGAATATATCTTGTATTTGCTAAAAACAAATTCTCAACTTTTTTTTCTTTTTTTCCCCCGTTTTCTTTTCTTTGAACTAAATGTCCTGTCCTCCCTTCCTCAGTCATCACTCATGAGCGTGGTAATTATTAAAATCAAACTGCCTTTTATTTATTTTTCCTGTCGTTAGCTTTGTGTCAGCACTGTACAGCTCCTGAACACCATTAGTTTTTTGTTCCTGTAAGGCTTTTAAACTAGTGGGTTCTTTTCTATTACTATTATAATTGTGTAAACCAAACTTTTCAGTTTTTATGTCAACTTTCCCCACCTCTTTGTTTTTCCTCCCTTTCTCAGGATTTGCACAGTAACTGGCACACTAGATGTAAGAGCAGCAAGCTTTTTTTTATTTAATTTATTTTTGTTTGATGGTTCTTTTATTTAGTGGGCCCAGTATTTGCAATGGTTGGATGTTTAAAAAAAGTATACATATATATTTATATAAACCTTTGTTCTGTAGTCCTCCTGTAGTATTTATGTTGTGTATTTAATGTGGCTTTATCGCTGCATTGACTTGTGCAATCGCAGGAAATCAGTGGTGGATCCAGAGTGGGTTTTGCAGGTGGGTCAAAATGGGGTATTACAACAACCAATATACAAGTGGCACTAGCTAGGTTTACGTTACGCAGTTAGGAACTGATGTTGTAGAGCAGTGAAACTTCTCTAATTTAACTTTTTTTTAAAATAGAAGTATTTCTTCCTTATTTTGGAAAATTTTGAAACTTCACACATTTTTTAATCTTCTAGAATAAGATTAAGAAAAGAAACAAGTAGTAGGTTACATTATTTTAAAACTCTCGAGCAGTAAGAAAATGAGAATTTAAAACATGAAAGCAGAAATATTGTACATACATAAGATAGAAGCCTCCACAAAAATGAAGAGACAAGGGGGAACTGGAATTTTAATTCTCTTAAAGGGACTCCTCTTTAACTGAGAGATTAGTAAAATTCTATATTTAGGCTCTGAGACCTTTTGCATATCATTACAGCAAAGGAAATCTTTAGATAAAATAGTGACATATAAAACAATGGCCACCTTCCGAGTTAGGTGAAGGGAATGTTTTTAGAGAGCTTTTTAACTATGCTACCTACCAAACTTTAAACACCACTAAAGCTCTAGCACTCCTTTTTTCAGGATTATATCAAATTGTAATGAGTTATTCTTGATACTTGTCCCCTTCAGTATATATTTTTGGTGACAACAGAGAAAATGTGTGTCCGCTAAACACTCAGAATTCATCTGCCACTGGGTACATCCAAGTAAATTAACTGAAAGTAATTTTATATGAATTCCAGGACCCGTTAGCATTATGCACACCCAAATACTGTTTCTGTAAAAAAATATATATATATAGCTAATTCTGGAAATGATTTCCAAATCTGCTAGATTTTTTTAAGGAATGGCTGAACTCGTGATTACCAGCCACCCTGAACAGTTACTCCACAACAGTGTCAGCACTAAGGTAGAGGGACCTGAAGGGAGATGCTTATTCCAAGACTCAGGATTGCAGAGTTAATTCTCAATGGAGTGAAATCTAGAGTGCACACTGGAAGCTTTTTCTTACTTGATCTGCATTTGATGCGAAATGTTATTAATTGTTAACTTGCTGCTATTGACTATAAACTTGAACCTGCTCTCCCTGAAGTCAAAACTCCCTGCCTAATAGGGCTCTGTGAAGCTTTAGTTGCTGATTCAATTCAATGGAGATTCGGCCTGATTTGGCAACTGAATCTCCAAATCCATATAGAATCAGGAGACCCTTTAATATCTCCAAATTAATTGGAAAACTCTGAATTGATTTGGAGAGATTTGATGATTTAGGCATAGACACAGCTTTAAATGTTTTTTCTACATACTTCAAGGTATCAGGTGGCTCATGAATGCTGAGATGGTAGGGCAGATGGAGCGACCCATGAGAGTGGGGGAGGAGTCCCCAGTTTGCTCAGCAATGGACCAGAAACACTTCTGATCTACTTCTGGGTGTGCCAGGGAGTTCATGAGGAAACCCTCTCCCCCTGCGCCCTGGCTTGGCAATTGGTGCCTCCTGGGCTTGGGGGTGCACCTGGGGTCCTTCCATGGCCAATCACTGAACCAGGGAAGGGTGTGGGGGGTCTCCCCCACGCACTTGGTGGCAGACCTGGAAGTTGACTGGAAATACTAATAGTCCACTCTTCTGGGTTTGCCGCTGAACATGTGGGCCCCCTGCCCCCCACACAC
>NW_017728943.1:95523101-95565722 GCF_001723895.1 Crocodylus porosus | reverse complement strand
CAGAAACACTTCTGATCTACTTCTGGGTGTGCCAGGGAGTTCATGAGGAAACCCTCTCCCCCTGCGCCCTGGCTTGGCAATTGGTGCCTCCTGGGATGCCTTGTGCACCTGGGGTCCTTCCATGGCCAATCACTGAACCAGGGAAGGGGGGGGGGGGGGGGCGGTCCCCTGCACACATGACGGCAGACCTTAAAGTGGACCAGAAATACTTCCAGTCCACTCTTCTGGGTTTGCCGCTGAACATGTGGGCCCCCTGCCCCCCACACACACACACTCCTGTGGCATGCTCCGTCTGCTGCAGGATTCATGAGCCATGCCTGGTACCTTGAGGTATGTAGAAAAAACCTTTAAGCTGTGTCTATGGCTGAATCACTGATTCTCTAAATCAGCGTTGAATCTTCAGATTCAGATTTGGCTGAATCAGATCAGAACTGTGATCTGAATCAACGAATTGAATCAATGTCCCTGATTTGGGCTGAATCTGAATCTGAATAAAATACGGCCCATGTTGGACACCCCTACTGCCTAATTGTGATGTGCTATGCAAAGTTCAGTGTCTTTTCCGATATCAACACTGGCATTAGACAGAATACCCTGTAGTGAGTCACTATGTTGGTAAGATGTATTGCTCTTTTCCAACTATTCCTTTTGTACTGCCCCCATTGAAGTACCTTGTTTCAATTAACCTCTTGCCAGTACCATCTTTCTGTATAAAATCCTGGAACCCCCACTGGTAAAAACACTGATGGTTCTTTAGCAAATGTGTTTCTTACTTGTTTTTGTGATGTACTCAGTGTTGTATCTTCTGTATGTATTTTTGTTTTGATTTTTTTTTTATTTTTACAAAAAAAGGTTCAAAACCAAAGACACATACAAATGTTCATTTTCTCATATGATGGCTTTTCATTTAAATCTCAGTCTGTGCTACCTCACCATAAATTTTAATAAGCTTGAAAGTGCAATTTTTTTTTTTAAAAAATTCACAAAGAAACTTGAATTAGTTTTTGGATTGAAATGATTTTTCCTAAATTTGGTTCATAAACATTTGGTAAAGCAACTTCTGTGAAATTTACCTGCTGCTTGAAACTCAGCTTCTCCTAGATCCATTTTGACATGGTTTGCATAAAGCTATTGTTCCTAGTAGAGTATGTTTAAATGCATCAAACTGCAGATAAACAGCAACAACAAAAGAAAATCCAGGTCAAGCTATTGACATCCTTATTTTTATATAAATACAAGATCCCTAAAATAGTAATAACTCTAACATCTGTTGGATATTATCAATAATAATATTTCAAAATGAGGAACTTAGACTTCTTTGCAAACAGTTAACACACATAGCTCCTCTCTTATTAATTTACAAACAATTAAGACTCACTCATAAATAATGATAAGACTCATAAGGTTTCTTATTCTGATCAGTAACCATAGTTATACTTATTTTACAGAAGGGTTATACTAGTCAAAAAGGTTAAATGCTTGAACCAAGATCACATACAGTCATTTAAAAGAATTAGAAAAGGAAGCCAAGAATTTTCTACCTTCCAGTTCTCTTTTCTGACCACTGCTTCTGCCCTGAGCCATTTAAAGAAAGTATTGCAAAGTAGTATCCATAAAAACATAAACTCTCCACAATTCATTTCATTTTTTTTACTCACATTAATCTTCATAATCTTATATCTATTAAATATTAGTGTGTTGTGTATACACACACACACACACACAAAATAATTGGCAATACTGGAAAAATATTTCTAAGATTTGGGGGAAGTTATTTACTAATTGAACACAGGTTTTGGGTACATGTTTTAATTCCCTTAAACAATTTGTGGCTCTTTTTCTTTATATAAGACGCTACAGATATTTTAAATCTCTATAAGAGGCAAAATTCTTATTTTCCCATTACAACCTTTATAAGGAAAGAACATCTAAACAATAGATGATATCTTTACAGGCAAAATATTAGTTGACCTCAAAGCACAAATGTTCTTTGCTAAAATCATATTTACAACAATTATATTGACAGATGTCTTGTCTTTAGATATGCATGGATGTTTAAGCTATGAAACTGAGAGACATTTAGATATATATATGAGACCAATGATAAATTGTTATGTTAGAGGATGATATGTAAATACAAGTGCTTAATATACTAATCTACTCGTATGTCCTTAAGGGACATTGTCAAGCTAAAAGTAATGGAGATTGGACTAGATGACCTCCTGAGGTCCCTTCCAAACCTAATTTTCTATGCTGCTTTGTCTAAAATAAACAAATTTTCATATAAATGACACCTAGAGGATTAAAATAAAAATAATTATAATTTTATGCTTTTTATAGATGTATAAGCTCATTTTTCTTTTCATTTCCATTCAGTTAAATGTTTGTATTTTTATACATAAGAACAGATATGCTTGTAACTTAGGGAAAACAAACAAAAAACACTGTAGGTGAATGCTGAGTTCTCAATAAGCAATTCTTTGCTTTATAGGTTTTTTTGCTCACTGTATACAGGAATTATTTCTATTTGTCTTTGGTTTTGAAAATTCTTGTTTTTATTAAGTCTGAACTTGGAAAGCCTGAGAAGTAACTGTTTAAAGTTTAGCCCTTCATTAGTTTTGAAGCAAATATTCCATATGATAGAACAGAGAGCTATTACAGAGGAAAATAGTTTTAAATACAAATAGACATGAATAAAGGAAAATAAATAAATGGATCTCAACACTACAGAGATAACCACCTGCTAACTTTCAGATCAGATGCGTTAGTTTCATGCTTTTCCATTTGATTACTTTAAGTATGTTCTTTACACCTCTGGCAGGTGTTACATTTATCCCATGATTAATGGTAACATGCCACACATTCAATCAATTTATCATGCCATAAAATGTCAAACCAGCTGATTTGCATGGCACTTTAAAAATGAACATGTGGTGGGGAGCTTAGTTTCATTTAGCCTGATTCTTATTTACCCTGAAGTTCCTTTATATTGCTGTAGCAGAAGGCAGGGCAGGGTGGCACAGTTATCCTTAAGTAGTTGGATGGTCTTTGGAGATCATAGGTGCTCATGTTAGGAGCAGTCGTATACATCCTGAAACTAAATTCATAACAGCAATATGTTTAAGCCAACTGAAGCTGTTATGCAGATGTTTTACAGTAGTGAATTTCCCAGGCAGTTTGAGTGCATCCTGTTCCTTGCCAGAGTTGGTCACTTCAGCTTGCATTGTAGATATGTTTTCCATCTGTAGTAGAGTCTCCATCTAAGAGTGCTCTGTACACCAGCACAAGAGAAGCTTGTCTATGCTAGCAGAAGTTGCAGTTGTATGGGGTCAGTGGCAAAAGGGTTGCTTTCTTATTTAGTTTGAATCTTCAGTGAGCCACTTTCCATCAAATGTATAGTGCTGGTGCTTATAACACTCATAACATACCCTAGCAATACTGGAATCTTATAATGGGAATAAATTTACTTTTGTTACTATGATAAATCTTTGCATTCATTTGACAATTCTACAGTCATCAAAACTGAGCCCTTATGCCTTTGTGAATGTTAAATTTACATGCAACTGCTTTATATGTAATGTCACAAATATATTCAAATATTAATAGAAATGGGGGGTTTCAAAATGGGGGATAAAAGAGAAATAGTAAACTGGGTCTCAAGCACTTTCAAGGAGATACACCTACCTCATTTCATTCACTCTTATCTTTATTTTACTGCAAACAGTATTTCTGTTTCAATACATCACAGACTCGGACAGTCAATTTTGCACAAACTGCAGACATAAAGCCATTTGTGTATGTAGTCATATCATTATGTGCAGCATGGGCAATGGCAGCATTTTAACCAAACAGTCATATCTAATCAGAGGTGCTTTAGTATATATACATCATGTCTACATCATGTCAATTGAAAATAAGCTAAGGAGTTACTCAGCTCCTTAAGTCGTATTATATGAGGTGTGTATATTTGGAAGTATATGTATAAGTGTTTGTATGTGCTGGCATTAGGGCTTTGTGCCAAGTTATACTTAAGGCTTATTTTACTTAGATCATAGTCAGCTTTACTATGCATTAGAAAGTTTTCTGAGCGTTTGCACAGTAATGCTTCCCATGATCTAAATAAAACACAGCCTAAGCAACAGAGCCAGTGAAGACTGGTGCACTGCAGTGTGAAGTGTGGTCTGGGACTGACAAATAGCCATCTGTTAGTCTTAGTCTCCCATCACACCAGAGTTTTGAACCTGCTCTGATGCAGTGGGCATGCTGGGAGGCTGAGACTGATAAACAGCAGTTTATCAGTCCCAGGCTCCCCACCACTTGAAAGTCTCCTGGTCATATCACCTCCATGGAGCAGTGACAAATGAGCTCAACACATGTTATGTAATACAATCTGGAGATACTCCTTGCAGGAAAAGTCCTAACTTTGTTGCTCTGTGATGCCACTTAACATGTGTTTTACTGCTTGAATTCTCAGACACTCGCACTGTAAATGCAGTTAACATGTCTTAAGGGTAATATGCCACACAGCCTGTAAGTTGTGTACACAATAATGGAGGCTTTCTTTCCCTTTTTATGCAAAGAAGTGGATCTGAATTCCAGAGGCAAAATTTACAGTCTCCATGGAGACACCTTTCTTCAGTCATTAAATGGCATCTTCATCCTGAGAACTGAACATCTAACACTACTACTGTTAACAACATTTGTTACTTAGTAAAAATGTTTTTGGGGGGATGTTATTTGTTTGTTTTTTAATACAGAGTGTTTGTCATTATGCAACAGATTCAGAAATTTGATTTGGCAGTAAGATGTATATTCTCTCCAATCAGTATAGACATGCTGCTTTTTTTTAACCAACACTAATTTTTATAAAGAAAGCAATAGGCCTCATTCCTAACTGCATTGGTGTTGTATGAATGGGAATAAAATACTATTGACACTCTGATCTGGAAGGCTTTTGGGACCAGTTTGTAGAAATCTTGCTGAAATAAACACATTTTGCATGGTGTGCAGTGACTGATCAGGTCCAGTTATATGAAAAGGCAGGACAAACCTGAAAAAAGCAAATAAGAAAAAGGCAGTGTTTCTGAATGTGCTTATCAGTGCAACCCACTTGTAATTAATCAGATATTATGAAATACCAGTTAAAGTGATGTTGAATGAAATGCCCAAATACTTTGCAGTGTGCAAGTTAGTAAAGTCTTGAAAATCAAAAGCACTTTCCTTGCTTTCTATCCAAAAAAGCATTCAGGCTGTGATTCACTAATGCATATGTTAGAAACTAAGCTTTGTGAAAACAGGACTTAAGCTTGTGCTTTATTTAAGCACATACTTATTCTTTTGAAATCAATGGCCAGAGTGTAAACCAACTTGTATTGTCAAATTTAATATCAATAGCATTTGTTTGTAGAAAATGAAAAAGCACTTCAGCTTAAATACTGTTGACAGCCTCCACCAAAGTCTGTACTGTAATTATGTTAAAGCCCCCTTTTTTAAAATTTTGATTGTACTACTTTGCATTGAGGGTGTTTTATTTAGATAGCAGTAAGCAATTCTGGGCATATCTACACAAGATGTTTATTGCAAGCTGCCTAATTAGCTCTTCAGTAAAGTCTCTGTGTTTACTTGTGCAGCTCTATTAGGTTGCAGTAAACTAATAAATGCTGCTATAGATTAGTACTTGTAACTATAAGTACTATCCTGTGTCAGGGTTCTTCAGTGCGCAGGAATGCATATGTAGATACTGATGGGGCTGACTGTATTCCCTCTGCAGCACACTGAGCTGGGTTGGAGCAGCCCCAGGCTGGCAGACTGACAAGTCCCAGCCCCCCATCACACCAGAATTTTGAACCTGTGGGGAAATCTTGAACCTTAGTGGCTGGGACAGAAGAACAGCAGCAGTTTGTCAGTCTCAGCCTTCTCACTACATCAGTCTTATGATCATATCACCTCTATGGAGCAGTCAGATGTTGGCTTGCCACATGTAAAAATTAGGGCTGTGTGAAGCTTTGGTCCCTGATTTGATTCAGCAGAGACTGCCAGAATTTGGTGGCCTAATCTCCAAATTTGAATTGAATCAGGAGACCCTTTAATCTCTCTGAATTGAATTGGAACCCTCTGAATCAATTTGGAGAGATTCGGAAAGATTAGGAGATTTGGAGATAGACACAGTTTTAAATGTTTTTTCTACATACCTCTAGGTACCGGGCAGCTCATGAATGCTGGGATGCTGGGGCGGATGAAGCATCGCACGAAAGTGTGGGGGACTCCCCAGTGTGCTTAGCAGCAGACCTGGAGTGGACCAGAAGCACTTCTGGTCCACTTCCAGGTCCACTGGGGAGCATGCTGGGGGGCCTCCTGCACCCTCCCCAGCTTGGCCACTGGTGCCTCCTGGGTCTGGAGGGGCCCCCGGGTTCCCCCTATGGCTGATCACTGAGCCGGGGCGGGGGGGGGACAGCGCACTCCCCAGCAGACCAGGAAGTGGATTGAAAGTACTTCCGGTCCACTTCTGGATTTGCCGCCGAGGATGTGGGGGGCCCCCCCGTGCTCCTGTGGGATGTGCCATCTGCCTCAGCATCGCAGCATTCATGAGCCATGCTTGGTACCTTGAGGTATGTAGATAAAACATTTAAAGCTGGGTCTATGGCCAAATCACTGATTGCCGGAATCAGCATTGAATTTTCAGATTCGGATTCATCTGAATCAAATCAGGGACAGTGGTCCGAATCAATCAATCAAATCACTGTCCTCGATTTGGGCTGAATCCAAATTAAATATGGTCTGTTTCGCACACCCCTAAAAATATCTAAGCTCCTGATCTGGAAAATATCCCTAAGTAGTAGAAAACTTAAACACATTTTGAATTATGCCTTGTGCCCCAACACATGAAGTATGGAAATTTGCTCGAATTGAAATCAGTCAGCTCTTCACATAATGTTAAGATAAAGTTCTGTTAGACAAGAAAGGAGAAAAAAAAGAACATATCCATATCGGAATTTCAAAAAAGAAAGAGAGCGAGAGAGAGAACATAGAAAAGAAAAGGAATTCAGAAATGTTGCTCTATTTAAAAGATAACAAGTTCCATTTAAACAGTAATAGTATGGGTGAAGTCAAATGCTGAAGTATGCATTTTTTTAATAGTTGAAAAATACTTCTGATCTTGTGTTTTTATTTATGCAAAATTACCACTGAAGTAAGTGATAAATCTGGGTATTCAAGAAATGTATGGCTCAGTCCTTATAGGGCCTGAACAATTGTGCATGAATAAGTTTCATTGCGTGATTGATCCCCATGAAATTGCTGGAATTTTATGTGAATAGCTGCATGTATAACTGTGTGCAGGGTCAGGATCCATATGTGCAGTTGAACTTTTGTGGATACTGTCCTTGGTCCTGCAAGGTAGTGAGTGATTTAGTTCTGATTCAGCAAAGCATTTAAAACATGCATTTAATTTTCAGTGTGTGAGAAATTCTGCTGAATTCTGTGAATAAAGTTCTTAGTTCTGCATGATGCTGTACACTTTAGCCCCAGTCTAGCAAAGCATTTATGCATTTTGCAGGGCTGAACCTTGTGTAGTAGTATTGATGAATGTGGTACTTGTGTGTTGAAGAACCTCTAGGCTTTGCCTCATTGACTTGAGGCACTTATATTAATGGCACTGGTGGCATTAATCACTCCTGCCAAAAGAAGTCATTTATGCCTCAGTGTTTAATTAGTTGTAAGGGTTTTCAGCCTTGTGTAATTGGAAAGCTATAAATCTGGTATTTATATCTGAGACAAAAACTAATTGTGTTAAATGACATTAGTGCTTGACTCATGTAGGAAGAGGAGTATGCATTTTTGCCAGCCCACTAAAAATAATGGAGGGAACTAGATTAAGAAAAACAAAAGCATTTCAATGTTTACCCATTTTATAGAAAACGATTTGCCTCGTTTTTACCTATATTTGGTGATACATGCTTTTGTCACCAATTAAATGTGTCTTGTGAGCCAACAGGGAAAATGCGTGAAATCATTTTATATACTTCTTGTAATGTTCACATTAGTTTTCAAAATGGTTTTGCTTCCTAACCCTACCATTATACTGAAGCTTCTCACTTTGAAAGTGACAGACTGCAGACTGGTAAGTCAATCAGCTTTTTGTAAGTGTAATCATTCATAATTTTATGTGCAGTAACATGTGAACACATTCCTGTTTATACATTTTAAAATCTATATCTAAATGCACATATGGTGTCTATTATTCAAATATTTACAGTCTGTGAGACATTTTTATATTTTTACTTCACTCTCATGGTTTCTTCTCTTTTCATCAACTGAAAAAGATTATGCTTGATGTTACACTGGATATGGAAATTCAAGTACCAGTCTAAAATATCTGTACTTTTTAAGTAGTCTTTTAGAACTAGTATAAAATATTTCTACAATCTACAGACCATTTGTATTTTGTTTTCATGCTGTCATGCACAAATAATAAATGATTGCGCATTAAAATGTTGTATGTTTTCAGTAGTCTTTTACAATCTTCGATTTTTTTGCCAAGTTGCCAGTGTGCCCAAAAATATTTGTATACAGCCAGTAATGATTCATTTTCAGTAGCCTCAATATATTTTGGCTGGCTTATATCATTTTTCTGTCCCACTTCAATCTTCCTTTCTTGATCTCTGATCTTTCTTAGACCAACTAATGCCTCCCTTTTTACACTTCAATTTTCAAGTTAACTCTATATACTTTTATAATTGGTGTAGTGGTGAAGTAATTGAAAGGCAAGACACTTCAGGGTACCAGCTTTTGGTAAGCATTCCTGGAACTCTTTTGAAGGTGTACAGAAAAAAATGAGCCTAATTACCAGATCACTGAAGGATATCTTGAAGTCCTTTCCTGCTTAAGTGCTTTAGTGCTTTGCTTAATCATGTTTTAGGGATATACACACCAAACTTCAAGGGAGTTTCAATGGAAGTTGGATGCCTGTTTCTTTTAGGGGCCGTTTGGAAATCTAATCCAAAGTATTTTCCAAGAATGTAAGCATCTATAAAATTGTTGGATTATTTGACCTTTTTTTTTTAAAATTTGTGGTTCTTTTCCCAATACTCAATTAATTTTCCATGCCTTATTTTGTCACACATGCAAACAAAGTAAATTCAATACTAACCTTTGTCTATGATGCAGACTTCATGCCCAAAAGAACAAAAAAAGAATTGAAATAGTGTATAATCTCTAAAATGTTGCCAAGCCCATGCTGCCACATTTTATAGAGAGAAATTTGTCTTAAAATTTAAATGTTCTTTTCTGATGGAAAAGGATAGCACCTATCTGCCAAGCACATAACACGTGTGCTTCGGATAGAATAGTGGCGAAAAAATGCTTTTCTTTCTTTTTTTCTTCTCTCTCTCTTTCTCTCTCTCATGGTGACTTGAGATTAAGTATGGAGATTTTGTTTGGGGGGTCATGGGGAATTACTTGTCAGCCTGTGATAATTTGCTTTTCCATCTGGCCTTTCCACAGGAGAAAAGGTGATGCAAGATGATGAATTCA
The DNA here is from genome assembly GCF_001723895.1 of Crocodylus porosus. NCBI lineage: Eukaryota > Metazoa > Chordata > Crocodylia > Crocodylidae > Crocodylus > Crocodylus porosus. The sequence goes on along the minus strand of NW_017728943.1, from coordinate 95,556,191 downwards.
CCTGTGACCTTTTCCGCTTTCTCCAATTGCTTTGTGAAGGACACAATTCAGGTTTGTGGGCAACCTGCCAGCCAGCTAAGCCAAAGAGACAGTACTCAGGGATAAAAGCTCATCAGTGTTCAGGGGTTGGCAACTCTTAATGAAATATTATGAAAGGTGTTTCAGCAGTTGAACTGTTCATGAATGAAAAAATATTTTGGGGGGAATTAAAATGTCAGTTTTTATATTCATTTAAATATTGAAGAAAAATAATGCACACAAAATTATGATTCTTGGAGCATGGTTTATCAGGGGTGGGCAAAGTATAGTCTGTGGGCCAGTTCCAGCCCACCAATTGATTGGATCCAGCCCACAGCTTTCCCCTCAGTGCTCTGCATGGGGGCGAGCCCACACCGCACTCCAGACCCTGCCTACTGGCCCCAGTCTGGGCCAGCGTACACAGCTTCCAGAGGGGCTGCTCCCAGTGTGGCTTCAGCTACCTGGTTGATGTTTAGCTCCCCTTGCCTGCAGCAGTGGCTCCTCCTGCTCTTGCTGTGCTGCTCTGGGTGGGGGGAAAGCTTCATCTAGCAGGTCCGGTCCCAGCATGCAGGCCTCCACTCCAAGCTGCCTTCTACCCACACAGCCACAGCCGGAGCTGTGGCCTCATACACTAAGGCAGGAGCCACCCAGGTGACACTTCCTCCCTGCCCAGAGCTGAGGAGCAGGAGGAGGAGCTGCCGCTGGAGGTGGGGAGCTGAGCACACATACCTGCAGCCACACCAGAAGCAGCCCTGCCAGTAAGCTGTGCACCCTGGCCAGATGTGGGCTGGAGTGTGGCGTGAGCTGCCCCAGGTGGGCCTGGGCCCCAGGCTGAGTGCCGTGGGAGCAGTCACAGACTACACTGCCTGGGCTTCACATGGCCTATGCCCTCTCCTCCCATCCCTCACCCTTGGCTGCCTCCCAGAACCTAGCACCCAGGCAGCCCCTCTGCCACGCACTTGCACACATGCCCTGTCCCCAGACACCCCACCCACACCCACCCCCCCATAGGGCAGGGGCATGCAGGGATCATGGCTCTGCCCAAAGCCCTAGCCCCATGCTGTCACTGCCCTATGACCCTGCCACATGTTTCTTGCCTCACCCACCTGTCCCACTCCTCAATACCGCTTCCTACCCACCCATGCCCCTATCCCACTTAGGGAGTTTTGGTGAGGAGTTGTGGTGGCAAGGGATGGGGGAGTGCTGACTTGGCCCACCACAACTGATCAAAGCTCTCTATGTGGCCCTTGGGCCCAAATAATTGCCCACCCCAATCTATATGAAAGATAAATAGAAAACAAAGTCTACCTCTGGTTGCAGAACAACTCTAGAAATCTTGTCAGCCACCCAGCTCTAGCTCTGCAAATGCTAAGGTGCTGCAAAAATGACAAATAGAGACTGTTCGGGATGGCCTATGGCCAGAACCACTGTGTTGTGAGTGTGCTCAGGATAGTGGACCTACAAATTTGTTTCTTTATCTGGTGTATGTGGTATGAGAGTGAGTGGGCAGGGCCTGTTTTAGTGGCAGCATTCCCTAGCACCATCTGAGAATGGTGTGGACTTAACCTGACCATGTATGCAAGGCTCTGTTTGTCACAGAAGGTGATTTAGAGGGTTAAACATTACCCAAAGAGCACATGGGAGATTTTTGTTGAAGAAAGAACAGCATTTCACCACATATAAAAGCTAGATAATACACCAATTATTTTTTTTAAATGTAATTTTAAATACACTCACATATACTCAGTGATGATATAAAAAATTAGTTTGTGGATGTTGAACATATTGATATAATTGTCATCAAGAATTTGATAATGATGCAACTATATTCTGTTCTCATTTACATAAGTAAATCAGGAGTAACTCCGCTGAAGTTAATTGAGTCTTGCTGTTATACAGTTGGTAAGATCAATATCATTTTTATGCTAGGTTCACAGGAGAAACAAGGTACTAACAGTTCTGACACACACACTGTCCTCAGTTAAGTGATGTCACTTAAGAAGATATAAACTATTCATTGGATTAAAACATGTATGTAAACAGGAAAGAAGTTTAAAAGATGTTTCATCATTTAAATTAAAATTTTACCAATGAATGTTATCACAATTAATTAGAACGAGTAAGTCTGTGATTTTTGAGATTTAAATAATTGTTAACTAACCCATCATATTTTTAGATTTTCAGAATTATTTGAGAACTCAGACTGGCAACAACACAACTGTCAATATTATCATCTCTACAGTGGACTACTTACTGAGAGTTCAGGTAACTTGGTTTCTATATTAATTGAATTTAAATAAAATGGCTTTTTAAAAATTGCATATATCAAGTATGGCTAGCAATAAGTATATTTTGTTTTGCTTTGCTTGTAAGAGGACAAAGTCAATATTAGGCATGTATTTTCTTCACAATACTCCTACATTTGACTGTCTACCATATAGCTTATGAAGAAACTAATTAGAGGATATGAAACAGGTTTTTTGAGCTGGTCTGATGTCAATTCTGGCTTTCTGCACTTAATATTCCCTTTACTCAGTCATCTCCCTGAGAAGCAAAAACAGGGTAGAAGAAGGCTTCAGCAAGAGGTTTGTGGAATTGTAGCTATGCCTCTAGATGATGTAGATACATTGACAAAACTTCTTGGTTTAAAAGATCTAGATTTGAGAGGCTCAGTCCAGTGTACAATATCTTTCCTTTAATAGCAATGGTTTGTTAGTTTGGGAAGTCTGGGAAATTACCAATCAATGGCATTTTGAAGAAGAAACCAGACTTATGGTGCAATTTCTGAAATTATTTTGTTTTCTGCAGAAGCAGTTTCCTTTATCTGATTTTTTTTTTCCCCCACTGTCCTTCATGAGATTGAAGGGAGAATCTGACTAAGAGGTCTTACTGAGTGTTATGAATTATGCTCTCTAAACCACGTGCAGTTCACTCTAGGCTGGGGCAATGATCACGCAGAGCAGACACCCAGAATCAGATATAGAGTCTTTATTCGCTGCAGCAAGGTGCCTCCGAGGAGGGACCCCGCCTATTAGATCTAATTTTCTTTTATACCTTAGTACATTAGCATTGGCTTGTGCTTGGGAAAATACCCAATCATTTACTAAACTAAACTACTACTCTATCCAATCAGGTGGCACTGTGCGCGTTAACACTGAAGTTTAACCCTCGTGACTACATGCTCTATATACTCTTGCCAAGTAGTCTGCTTCACTAGAAAAACAGTCCTTGTACCTCTTTCAAGGTTCCTTGTTGACCAGATTCAGCTAGTTTTATGTCTTATCAATAGCCCTTACACAGCACTTCTCCTTTCACCCACCTAATACGTGCTGTGTCCGCTTCTATGTATTGAAGGTTAAAGGTAAAAGAAATGGCCTTACTTCTATATTGCAAAATTCACACACAACACTGAGGAAGATCTTAATATAAAAAAGGGGATCCTTAAACTAGGAGTGTGAAACTTACGCCATGCTCTGGGCCCGATCCAGACTGTGGGGCTCTTTCATAGATGGGATCCAACTGGGACATGGGACAGTAGCAGCAGGACTGGTGGGGGCAGTGGCAGGGATGGTGACTGCTGTAGTAGGACTGGCAGCAGTAGGGCAAGAGGTAGTGGGACCAGTGACCCTAGCATGAGCGAAGCACAGCTTTCTTGCCCTTCTGCTACTGATGGCCATGTCCACCAGGGCCCAGGGGCCCTGGATTCTATGCTAAGTGCTGGCCAACCCCCCTAATTTTGGTAGCCTGTTAGGTCAGATGGCTCCGAGGTCCACATGGTTAAAACCCCTTCTTTAAACAAAAGCCAAGGTTGTCTGTTGCTCCCAGGCACCTAACCAGCCTTCATCTTTCATTGCTCAGTCATAACCTGCGTTTCTTTTCTTTTCTCTTGCCCTTCTTTTTATAATTCTTTGCCTCATTTTATCATGATGTGGAGTTGATGTAGGTTGTGGAATGTTCAAGATAATACAGTTGAAATACACAAACAGGTTCTTTCCTTCAGATCCTTCTGTGATACTTCCTATCGTAAAATCATAGCACTTTTCATTACTAGGCCATTAAACAGGAGGCTCTGTTGGGGAAAAGAGAAAATAATGCTGCATGTAGTGTCCAGGGGGTGGCAGCATTATTTTCTCTTTCCTTATTAAAAATGGGAACTATAGAAGAACTACATACCTAAATAAATAAAGGGAATACAAGCCTTCTACCCAAGGCATTACTGCTTTTATCACATCACAGGCTTGAGGAAACTGCACACTTGTGTCAGAAAGATCAAATTCCATATGTCTTTAACTTACATTGCCCCCACCTTTTAGCCTTCTTTTAGTACAAAATATTCACCAAGTTAACAATGTCAGCATCATCTCTTGGGCAGCAAGAAAAGAGTGCTAGTAACTGAATAATAACTGATGTATCAGTAACTGATACAATCTATCATCCTTTTGAGAAATCTTAGACCATGCAGTTAGTTCCTTCCAATTTATCCAAAGCTGTGGGAATAGAAATGCACCCTGATAACCGGCTCAGGGAACATTCCTTATTTGTTGCTCTCACAAATTTAATTTAAGCCAAAGGTGCATTTCCAAAAGAAACATTTATATACATTTCTGAGCTGTAATGTTTCTGGAAAAAAACTCACAAAGGTGAGTGGAACATTTACTCAGACTGAGGAATCTCATGTTCTGTCCCATAACACTTTTCTATCCAGCTCTGGATGAAAAAATTGGGACACTGCGTGGCATCAGTATTCACTACAAAATATAATTTACATAAGTGCATCCTTGGAGTACTTCTTTGAAGTCTTTAGGGAAATTTAAAGGACTGTACAGTGAAATGCACCTCTTTTAATTCTCCAATTTCATGAGTAATAGTTATTACAGATACCTTCATTGTGGTCCACAGTACTTTTTCTCATGGATCTTCTGAGGTACTTTTTATCATTAACTTTCATTTCAAGTGATGCTATCAAAATCTTGTTTCTCGAGGGTTTATGGGCAAAAGGGCAGTCAGGACTGTGATAAGAATGATTCCAGTGAATGAATCTCTTGATTGTATCCACCTGTAAGCACCCTGATGTACAACTGCCTGCTTTTTAAATGGCTGAAAAACACAAGACATGATCTAAGAAACTTGAACCGTGCAGTATTAATTCTTTTGTTGTTCTTTAAATATGAAAACGCTACATTGTCATAGCACATCAGAAGGTAATGAAAGTATCTAATTCATTTTCTGAACCAAGTGTATGAAGCACATAACAGTCTGTTTTTAGTAAACATATTCACCATTTCACCTGATTGTCTTACCTGTAAGACATCCACTTCACTGCACAGTATACTTTTTTTTTGTTTAGCCAATTAAATTTTCCTTTTCAACTTCTATTTATTGTTTCTAAAAAGTCCAGAATGCAAAAATCAATCATTTTTCAGTTGCTGCCACTGTTGTTACCAGCTTACTGTTATGGACCAGTAAATGCAGTAAAAGCTGTAGGGACATTTGTAATCATAATGAAAATAAACTTTTCCTATTGTGTAATTATTTTTTGATTAAATAAAAAATTGGCTTTCTTTGGAAGAAACAGAAGGACGAATCCATTCCCTGGGAATTCTTGGTCCTGTGATTTAGTGAGGTGCCAAGCAGACAGTGTAAATGCACATGGTTCAAAGACACCTTTCAGTATTGTGTTTCTGATGACTATCCTAGTTTAAGAAGTCAGACTATAGAATTGGAGTAAAGAAAGTCCAGCTAATTTAGTCTAAAGCTAAATTTGTGTTTCCCTTTTTTTTTCTGTGGGTTCCTTTGGAAATGAGATAGAAAATACATTACGTTGATGATACCCAAGAGTGTCTATAGGATGATTTTAAATCCATGTGAATAGAAATATAAAGGAAACCTTGCTCCCATCAAAGTGTACATACAGGCATTATATTTAGATTGACCTAACCCTGGATCTAAATGCTCACTTACATAGGTGTTCAGAGGGTTTAATTTGGCCAAAAGATGGCACATCCGATTTAAGTTAGTGCACCTCAGAAGGTGTGCAAACTTAATTTGAGAAAGGATTAACCCAGTCTAGTAAGAGGTTAACCCAATCTTGCAAATGTCTGCATCCATTTACGGTACAGCCCCAGGTCTAGGAAAGCCTAGCCACTTACTCTAGCCCCATGGCTGTGCTGTTCTCACCCCCGATGAGCGATTTTCAGCCCCCCCCAACTCTCTTCTTTGACCAAGCAGACTTGCCAGCCCCACCCCACTCCCCTATCCCTCCAACTTCTCCCCCACCCTAAGTTACTTATGTTGGGCTCCCCGTGCTGCTCCTGGCAGCGGAAAATGGCTGCACCTGCTACTCCTGACAGTGGTGAACAGCTGTACACAGTTCTCATGGTTTAGGTTTTGGTGGCTTAAAGCAAGCCATCAAAACCTAGACTAGCTGTAGCGAACACTTCTTCACACCCAGAGCTTACTCTTAAAATTTGCTTCCGAATAATACTATAGAACTAAGGAGAGGCAGATCATTTGTGTATATATGCAATCTGTGTTATGTGCTATTTCATCTGTTTTATAGGAATCAATTAGTGATTTCTACTGGTATTATTCTGGGAAGGATGTTATTGATGAGCAAGGACAACGTAATTTCTCCAAAGCAATTCAAGTTGCAAAACAGGTCTTTAATACTCTCACAGAGTATATTCAGGTAAATTGTTTACATTGTCATTTTCATGAAATTATGAAGATAATCATTGTTTTAGCACAGGGGAATTATGTAGGTATCTTTACAGTTATACTAAGGAGCTTACCAATGTTTGCATGCTGAGAATGAAGTTTTGAAATAAATGAAGCCGTTGTTATTTTTTTTCAGCCTGAGAAGGCTAGACTGATACTCAGTTGTCACTGAATTATCACCCCTTCTTTTTGTAGCCAAGATTTCTCTTTTCCTTTTACATCCAATAATAGCTTGTATCCATTCCTTTTCAGTAGGACCTCACTTCCATAATTTAGGTTTTGCCATCTCAAGAGTAGACTACGGCAAAGAATCCTACTTAACCTAATCACTTTTAATCCTCCTGAAAACTAAAGGTATTGTGGAACATCATATTAGTAGCCTTCTTGAAATACCTATGCCATACTGCTATGTCTGAGATCTACAAAGACATGTTTGACCTGTGCTCCCTTCACAGTAAATAAGAAGCTGCTGCTGACAAGACATGATGAGCACTATTGATGAACACAGGGGGAAACTAATAATTCTGTATTCAGGGCAGGGCCTGGAAGGTGTGCAGCAAATAAAGGAGTCAGACACTGAATAATGAAGTCAAGGATATTGAATTGTATCTCATTCCCTGAGAACCATTCATTCTGTGTAACAAATTAAGCAGAGGTCCAGTGGAAAAGCTTTGATTTGGGTATTCCTTGACTTTTTTGAGTGTTTGGCTTTTACAATTTTAATAACAAATTTTCAGTGTAATTTTCATTGTATGTTGCTGTCTTTTTAAGAAAATAAGAAGAAAATCCTGTTACAGTATTGAATAGTTCTATATAAAATTGAGGCTTTCATTTTAAAAATTATTTCATGCTTTGATTATGGAAGCTAAGATTCAAGTAAAAAATGTTTACTGTTTAAAACTACAATAAGGCTAAGTACAGACAGTCAAAGAGCCTGAGGCTGAAGTGATTCAGTCTCTGCAGGTTAGGTTAAGCTACAAAGATTGAAACAATAAGTAAATAAGCAGGCAATTACTTTTGATTGAGGAAATGAAGCCACATGCCTAGGCTAGAGCATGCCTACTAGCTGCTGCCAAAGGGAAAGGAAGAGAAAAGCCCTCCAGGACATTCCCCTACTTCCTTGCTGGAGGTGAGAGGGGAGGGCTGCCAGGCTGAGGTGGGGAGTGGATAGGAAAAAAGGTAATGGCATTGTTTCATAAAAGCTTGACTAAGAATAGTTCTTTCTCTGAAGTACTATAAACACAGCCTGACTGTGTGTTCGCTTCCTCTTTCTGCTGCCTCTGAGATGTCTGGGATTTGCAGTCCACAGTCATAGTAGCAGAACTCTGCAGGGTTGCTCATCACTTCCTCTTCCTGCTTCTAGGTGCCTCTGGAATTTGTAGTCCACAGCTGCAGCCAGCAGTAAGCAAGCAGAGCAGGGAAGCTCTGTACTGGGGGAGGGAAGGGGAGTTTAACCCTCCTCCCTGGCCCCTGACCCCAGCAGGGGTTTGCCTGGGGTGGGGGTAGGGCAGTAAGCCAGCCAGTGTGGCCAGTGAGTCAGCCCTCACTGTTCCAGCTAGGGAGCAGAGGGGTGGGGACAGCCCTCCCCTGTGGAGGAGTCAGCCCAGCCCAGGGCTGCAAAGCATGCTGGGATGCTGGGGGGGGGGGGCTGGTTTAATTTGAACCAGAAAGGGGCCTGGGACAGAAGTTTGATCTAAATTAGTTAAGTCTGATACTACATTCAAACAGGTTTATCTTAAACCAGTTTCAGCCATTTTGAAACTAGTTTATGTGCACTTGACTTCTGTTCTGTTACAGGTTTAAACCAGTTTCTGATCACTTAAACCAGTTTATGAGTAACTTTTGTCCACAGCTTAAATGAAATAATAACTCTATTAATCAGCCAAGGAGTAGTTTTAACAAACTTACATAGTTTTGTTTGTTTATTTGTCATAAGATTTTATCCTGTAAATTGATGCTTCCAAAGCTAAAGTCAGGTTCTGTTTACACTGTGAGTTGGGAGTAATTCTGTAGACATAGAGGACTTCTGTTCATATGAGAAGAAAGTAAAGATTCAAATGACTGATTGTAATTTCTCTTAAAAATGTTTCTTTCTGGCAAGAAGGTATTTGAAATATGGTCACTCAGATGGAACATTTTTAGGCACATTGAAATCCTCATGATATTTTATTTTTTGTGTTAACCTTAGTTTACATAATATTAGTGAACATGCACAACATATAAATGTATACATGCAACAAATTTTGACAACTGAAACATACCTTTCTATTCATGTTGCTTAAAGATTTTTATTCAGTATCTGTTGACCATAATCTGATTTTGAGAAAGTAAAAGAATATTATCTGTGACAGAAATTTGCTGAACAAAAAAAAAATTTCCAGCTCTGATTATTAATGATTAATGGTTTATTAAAGAAGATTGCTATCTTGTGTATATTTTAGTTTCCTTAGCATTTGCATTTGTGGCAGTTCTCCACTAGCAATTGAATTGTTCTACTTTTTTTACTCTTTTATGTAATTCTTTTAAAAATAAGCCCTGTTCTCTCTTCTTCTGGTCTACATAATAGGGTCCATGCACTGGGAATCAGCAGAGTCTGGCGCACAGCAGGCTGTGGGATGCAGTGGTTGGTTTTCTTCATGTATTTGCCCACATGCAGATGAAATTATCTCAGGTATTATGCTCTTTGATGTTTTAGTCATTTGTTTTTATTATGATTTAAATACCTAGTGAAGCATTGCACTCATTAGAAAGTTGTCTCTCTAGACTGATTTTTCCCTCACCTCTAGGACTTGATTGTTGATTGGTGGTTGATTTCTGAGTTCTGCTGACCTTATTATTAGTATTACATATATTTTTCATTCCTAGTGAAACGGGATATTTTCACAACAGGTGGCATTGTAGTGAATGCAGCTTTTCCATATTCATAAACGGAACAGCACAAAAAGTATAGAAATAAGAATTACAAATAGCTCATAAGTTACCAGGGTTACCAGAAATTCCTAGTTTAGGAATGAAAAAATCTGAAAAAATCTGCTTCTTTGATATCATGTGGGTGTACTTTGGCAGTGACAGGAATAATATCCTCCCCAATCCCAGCCTAGTTCCTTAATGACTAGAAGGCATAGTTTGTCTTATTATAAGCTCCTGCTTCATGTATTGTTTGTCCATTCTTTGCACTGAGTGAGGCAAGGTGGCTGTGGTTCAGTTAAAGGGGTGATAGAGACCAGTGGCATCCCTTTATTCTATCTGTGGACCAGCTAGTCGAGGTATTTGACACAAACTTTTGCAGTCTGTTTGCCATGCAGTAATGTAAAATTGACAGCTGTGATTTCTGGATTTCCTTCCTGTTTCAGGATGGAAAAACAATCTTGTGGCTGCATACAAAAAAGCCACACACATGGGTTTGGCACATTGATCATTGCTGCTGTGGATGAGGCTTGAGTTTACAATAACAACAAGTTTACAGTCTCACTTCTGCTTGAGATGACCTTGTAGAGTCTCTCAATGATACCTTATATAAAATGGGAGAATGATTCTTTCCCTGTCTGTCATGAAAGTGTTATGAGGCTTTGATTGTTAATAACAGAAAATAAGAAGATTAGTTTTCGACTCTGCATTTTAAGAAAGAGGTTGAAAAACTGGAGAGAATCCAACAGAAGGCAGCAAAGATGATGAAGAGGTTGAAATAAAAACCATACAAGAAAGGTTTAGAGAACTAGGTGTGTTTAGTCTGGAGGAAAGGAGATTAATGCAGGACATGATGGCAGTTTGAGAGGCTGCCATAAAGAAAAGAAAAAACAATGGGCTGATGCAACATAGTAGGTTTATTTAAACTGCTGTAAAGCAGGATTAGATAAAAAACTTAGGAAAACCTTCCTAACCATGGCAAGAGTACAGTAAGGGGAAAAGCTGCATAGGGAAACTGGAATCTCCCCTACTGGAGATGAGAAGGTAGATAGGCATTTGTCTGGAAGGTTTTAGAGCTAATACATCTTAGTCTGACCTACTGCACAGATGTAAATGACCTTTAAGGGCCTTTCCAACCTTAAGTTTTTGTGATTCCATAAGAACCATGAACAGTGCATAGGATTATTAAAACAATTCAGATATATCCCTGGGACTGGATTAAATCTAATGCTGTGTGGGTTTTACTGGTGGAGTCCTTTGTCTTAAGTGAAAGCTCAAGCTCTCGGGGTTTGGAAGCACATTCAGTAGCTTTGTGTATCTAGAACAGAGGGAAATCTGTGGAGCCTTCAGCATGCCTATTGTAGATAAGCTATTAGGGTATTTTAAAGAGTATTCTTTTAAGAATGTCTTCAGAAGAAATGCAGGGCTGATTTCCAGAGGCTTACACTTTGCTAGGTTTGGGTGAGTTCCAATATATGGTGTTTTCACTTCAGGAGTAGACCCCTGCCAAATGTCAAGTCTTTGTTTCAGACCATAGATACACTGGAACTCTTCCAAGTCTGACTGGAACGAGATGTTAAGTAGTTAAAATGATCTGTTTTTCTCTAACCTTGTATTGAAAGCAACTAAACCATTTCTGATGGAACTTAAAAAATGCCTTAGCAAAATAGTCCTATTTGAAGTGTATTTTATTTGCAGGACTCCAGTCAAATTGAATTATTGAAAGAGTTAATGGATCTACAGAAAGATATGGTGGTCATGCTGCTGTCTATGCTGGAAGGTAGTTGTGAATTTATTTTGAAACTCTATTTTGCAAATATTGTAATAGTGCTTTTTTCCTGCCTATGTGTTTCACAATAGAATCTCTGTCTCTTTCCCTTTTATTATTTTAATGTTGATGTATTAAATACCAGAATAGCTGTTGACCCTTCAGGATTCACAAACTATATGTGATAGAGAGTCAAGTAAGAATTAATTAGATCTGTATTAATTAGTTGGTTATTTTTGTTCCCATGAATGTGGCTACTGTAGTGGTTCCGGTGAGATGTTGTTTAGATCTGAAACTAGGTTTCTGGCTACAGAAGGTAACATCCGTAGTTTTATTTAAAGTGTCCTAACAACTGTAACATACTGCATATCACGTGACACTTTTTGTATCAACATCTTTAATCTGTAAAAAGAACAAACTGATTTCACTTGGGTAGGTCCAGTCTATGTATAAGGGATTTTCTTTCTAATACTTGCATCTGAAGTCACCTCAACTCAATCTGAAAGTGTATGACATTGTGTTATTATTTACGTGTTCTCTGATAAGCCTTTACAGTCCAGATCAGGGACCAGGGTTCTGTGCAAGGAAACACAATGCCATTCCTTCCCTATAGGCTGATATCTATGTTTATATCCATATCATGTCTAAGTTCTTGAGAGAAATGGCAAGAAGAATCTGGAAGTATGTATAAACTTTGGGTTGATTTCAATTTGCTCAGTCAGGTACTGGTAACAGTCTACCTGTGGTAGTATAGAGGTCAACAGAGGCTGCAAAAACAGAGGCTACAAAAAGAAGAAAGGAAACTTAGATTGATAGCTTGTGCTCAGTTCCTTGTTGCTGCAGCTGGACTAATACATGTGCCTGGCCTTGCTGGTTTAAAACTAGCTATTTACGACTACAGTATAAACTCCATACTACTTAGAGTAACTTCAGTCTAGGCATATCCTCAGTGTTATTCCTAATTAAATCTCCTATTTTGCATTCTATTAAATGTGAAGGTAGTCTTAGATGTTTTAGGACTTGATATTTTTCTCCTTCTAAAAGAAATGTTAACAGTTACTTCTGACATTGATTCACCATATGTAAGGATAGCATTTTTAGATATTAATCTGCATACTTTTACACTGACGTTCTGATTGTGACTGTCAGTCAGAAATGTTTAAATCTTACCATATGATTCTCTGTTGGGAAGGTCTTAAGAACAGGTTAGACAAACACTTGTATCGAATGGTTTAGATAGGGATGATACAGCTGGGACCTGAGGGCTGAATTAGATGGCCTTCTGAGGTCCTTTTCAGGTCTGTTTGCTCTCTTATTCTTTCACCCATTATTAAACATTACCACTGATGACTAATTGAATTTCACCACCTTCAGGTAATGTTGTGAATGGAACTATCGGCAAGCAAATGGTTGACATGTTGGTAGAATCGTCCAACAACGTAGAGATGATTCTGAAGTTTTTTGATATGTTCTTAAAACTAAAAGATTTAACTTCTTCTGATGCATTCAAGGAATATGACCCTGATGGCAAAGGTGTAATTTCAAAGAGGGACTTTCAAAAGGCAATGGAAAGCCATAAGCATTACACCCAATCTGAAACAGAGTTTCTGCTGTCTTGTGCTGAGCCAGATGAGAATGAGACTCTGGACTATGAAGAATTTGTGAAACGGTTCCATGAACCTGCTAAAGACATTGGTTTCAATGTTGCTGTTCTCTTAACAAACCTGTCAGAGCACATGCCCCATGACACTCGCTTGCAGACTTTCCTTGAGCTAGCAGAGAGTGTTCTGAATTATTTTCAGCCCTTTCTTGGGCGCATAGAAATCATGGGCAGTGCAAAGCGCATTGAGCGAGTTTATTTTGAAATAAGTGAGTCAAGTCGGACTCAGTGGGAGAAGCCTCAGGTTAAAGAGTCAAAGCGACAGTTTATATTTGATGTAGTAAATGAAGGTGGAGAGAAAGAAAAGATGGAGCTTTTTGTTAATTTCTGTGAGGATACTATCTTTGAAATGCAGTTGGCTGCTCAGATCTCTGAATCAGATTTGAGTGAGAGATCAGCAAATAAAGAAGAGAATGAGAAAGATAAGCTGGAGGAACAGGACCCTAGAATGGGCTTTTTCTCCCTAGTGACTGTAAAGTCAGCTTTAGTAGCCCTCAAGTATAACATAATGACTCTCATGAAAATGCTCAGTGTGAAGAGTCTAAAGAAGCAGATGAAGAAGATGAAGAAAATGACCATGAAGGATATGGTTATGGCTTTGTTTTCTTCCTACTGGAGTATTTTGATGGGCTTACTCCATTTCACATCTAGTGTTTTCCGGGGCTTCTTTCGCATCATGTACAGTTTATTACTTGGTGGAAGCCTAGTAGAAGGGGCTAAGAAGATCAAGGTGGCTGAACTTCTAGCTAATATGCCAGATCCCACTCAGGATGAAGTGCGTGGGGAAGGGGAAGAAGGAGAGAGGAAACCCACGGAAACTGCACTGCCTGCAGAAGATCTGACAGATCTAACAGCTTTGTCAGATGATGGTGACCTACTCTCAGACATATTTGGCTTGGACTTGAAAAGAGAAGGAGGCCAGTATAAGTTGATCCCTCACAACCCAAATGCTGGTCTGAGTGATTTATTGAGCACTCCTTCATTGCTCCCATTACCTGAGGTGCAAGAAAAAGTCCAGGTAACAAACTCTATCCATTTACTTGCAATATTTTCACTTAAATTCACTTGTCTGCTTCAATTAAAACTTGCAACTATATTTGTGAGGCTTTGGCTTCTTTTCTTAAGTGTGCTGTGCTTCCTAAAGAATCGCATTGAATTGTCAAAATATGTAGTCTTTCTGAGGTTACAAAATTTAAGCCCCAAAGTCTGACCTGTGTATAAGTTTTGTTGTTTTGTTTTTAAATCAAAATGTGTTTTATAAATGCAAAGTGAAGTGTCATTTTCACTTAGTGTGGCATCAGTTAAAATATCTTCCTTAATATTCAGTACTGTGACCATGTTGCCTTTAACCATATTTTGAAGGTTTTGTACTGTATAATACTGCTTAACATTTTCTTTATCTGACTCACTCAAGGAGCAGAAGGTGAAAGAAGATGAAAAGGATGAGAAGGAAGAAACTAAATCTGAACCTGAAAAGGCAGAGTATGTATAACTCTAGGCCATAAGCCTACATTGCTTTACTGAAAAATAAGGTTTGTTTACTCTTAGAGCATCGCCCTTTTATTGTTGTGTCAGAAAGATATCTCACACTCTGAATGTAGGATTTTCTTTACCCATCATCCTCCCCAATTCGAGACTGACAAAGGAGCGCTCACATTCCAATGCAGTGAAGCCAACATAAAATTGGAATGACATAGAGGTTTTATGCAGCTCTTTGATTGAGTCCATTCTTCCAGTCATGATCACTGTATTCATATGACACCACAAACAACAGGCAGTGTTTTTAGTGTTGCTACTTCATGGTAAGTCTTTTGATGACTGTGATTTACAGATGGGGTTGTGCTGCCTACTTTCCTTCCCCATGCAGTCCCAGATTCATGACTGCTAAATTTCCAGGCCAAGTTGAGATTCCCAATGGTATATAGAACTTTTGTATTCAAGGCTCCACATATTCTACCTAAATCTAGACATAAATTCTGTCCAGCACCCCCAGTTGTCTCTAGTGTACTGATATGACAATTTTGTAGAAGCTCAGTTTAAGTTAAAATATAAAGTCTAAACCTTCATATCTGGTTTTTTTAATGATTCCTGTCCTGAATGCACTTTATTTTATTATGTACCAAAGTTTTCCATTTTTATTGTGTGATAAATGACATTTTCCATCTCACAGGAAAGGTGGAGGTTAGGCTGGGTAGAGAACAGTTAGGGCATTTGATGGGTATGGGATGGTGGGATAAAAGCCATAGGTGACATTTGCATTGAAAAGATCAGCAGTGGAAAAAACTGTATTTTGAAATTCTCATGTTAAAGTCTCAGAACTAAAAACCTGAAAACTCATTTTTATAGAGCTGTTTAGGAACAGGGAAAGGGAATTTTCAACCTGTGAAAAAGTTCACATTTCTGATTATTTTTTCATTCCAAACTTGAATAAAAGACTGGTAATGCAAACATTTCTTTTTCAGGGCAAGACTTTTTTTTCATTGGGTTGGTAGGCTGGTAGGGAAAGTCCTGGCAGCTTAAGAAGCTGGCCACCCAGGAAGTGCCAGGAGCTGGGGAACCTGGTCTCCTTGCAGCAGTTTACAAGAGGAGTCTACTAAGGGGATGGGAAATCATTCACAAAATATCCTAAGTGCTTTTGAATCTAAGAGGAAGCTCTCCTTCTCCTTCTCCTTCTCCCTCATGCTTCATCAAAGCTAATTGGGCTCCATGAGTGGATAGGGTACAGTAGGATTATAGACATGCACACATATATAACAGATTTTAGGATCATCTTTAGTGACTCTGCCAAAAATTGTGGGTTTTTTTATTTTTTCAGGGGTGAAGATGGAGAAAAGGAAGAGAAAACTAAAGATGAAAAAGGGAAACAGAAGTTGAGACAGCTTCATACACACAGATACGGAGAACCAGAAGTTCAAGAATCAGCCTTTTGGAAGAAAATCATAGCATATCAACAGAAACTTCTTGTAAGATGTTCTTTACATTAGATGTTGTACTTGCATGTTGATTAGGCATGTTTTCCAGGCACTTGTCATGTAGTCCTGAACAAGATGCCTGTGCAGCTGTTTCTCTGATTTTTGTTCACTTGTTTTTTGTATGTCTGATGTACTCCAAAAGGAAAAAAAAAAGGAAGAGCATAATTAAAATAATACTGAAAAATCTGAATTTATTAGGCAAATGGAGCATTTGTAGGAAAAAAAAAAACATTATGGATCCACTTCAAAGCTGGGGACAAGATATGCTTTGGAGAAGCATGCATAGTGTTTTATGTCTACCAAACCTGGTATTTTTTGTGCACATGTGTTTGTTCATGCTGCTTCTTACTTTGCACATGTAAATGCAGTTTTGTGGCTGCAGTGAAAGGATTGGTATTTTCCATGTTTCTGATGGGAAACACTGCACAAATACTTTTTTCACAAATGTTCACAACCGTGAATCAACCCCCAATAGGTAAGCAGCCCAAAGGTGAATTAGAATGGAGGGATTTCAGAGTTAAGAGAAACATTCGATGAGTTTGGAAGCATGGCAGTGTCTTCCCTTGCAAATATGTTTTATTAGTCTCTCAGGGTAAGGAGGAGTGAGCAACTGACATGCTTAAAAGGCTTTGCCAGTACCATTAATGGGATTGACAAATGGTTCCTTGATTCCATATCTGTAGGTTTTGCACTTTGGTGGGTGTGGGGAGCAAGTGCCAGTGAAGTGGGATAAGTTAGAGGCATATATAAAAGATTTTTCATGTTGGGCAAAACCTTGCACCCTGGAGGGAGGACAAGGGCTCGGTGAGGAGGGTGATCAGTCTTACTTTCCCCAAGAGTCAAAGACCCTTGTTGTTTCTGCCTGCCCTTCCCTGGCTGCTACTGTGGTATTTGTGCACCCAGCTGCTACTGCCTGGCACAGCAAAGACTCATGTGGGGTTGGGGATGACTGTTTTAATACCCATAATACCCAGGGCTTGTACCTTGCTCTCACAGCTCTTAACTTATTGGTCCCAAACTTTTTAAGAACAGGTTAGAAAAACACTAGTCTAACCTAGTTGAACAGGGATGATCCTGCCTTAAGCAGGGGGTTGGACTAGATGACCTCCTGGGATCCCAGCCCTTCCTTCTTTGTGATTTATAAGTTGTTTGCATGACAGACATACCCCAGGTTATCCACATTTCTCCAGTTCTCAAAGTCTAGGCTTTGAGTCAAACCTTCACTTATTTCATTTCAAGCCATTTTTGGAGGGGATTGAGAGAAGAAGCATTCTTGAGCAGCAGGCTTAATAGTAAATCTCTCTAATTAATACAATCATATTTCTTAAAAATAATCTTTAGTGTTTATCATGGGTGGAGAAATCAGATATATAAATTTATTCCTAAACAAACAAGCTTTATTTGTTTTATTATATTTCTTTTCAGAACTATTTTGCTCGTAATTTTTATAACATGAGGATGTTGGCTTTGTTTGTTGCTTTTGCCATCAACTTCATCTTGCTCTTCTATAAGGTAAATTTATCATATTATTACTATTCTGTCCTGGTAGTGAATAGTTGCATTAATGCAAAAGATGTAGGAGGTAGCATACCCAAAGTAACAATCTAAATTCCCACTAAAACTAGCCAAAGATTGCACAGCCTTAGGGGTTCAGTGTCTGCTTCATATTTCAAAGGTATTGATTGCTAATCTTATTAAGTTTGTACTCTACACACATTTCTGTTAGATGCTTTTTCTAGAAGTCCAAAAAGTGGAAGAATCTAATGCAAATTATGCTACATATGCCTGAAATCTAGCGTAGAAGAAATCAAGTTTAGTTCTATATAAATATATGTTTCTTCATACAAAGCAAAACCAAACACCCACCCACCTCCACACCTCCCTCCCCCACAGAGAGAGAGAGAGAGTGAGTGAGTGCATGTAGGTACATAGTGGCGCCTGAATCTGTCCATGGAGTCTTCTTTCCCCTTTTCCTTGAACAAAGCAATCTCCGCATAACCCAGAGTTGGCAGGGACAGAGTGGAATTAGTTGAAGGGATATATAAACTAGCCTAAAAGAAGATATGGAGTGTACTTAATATAGTCACTTTTTCACTGATAGCTCTGTAGGGTAAATAGATGCTGCGAGACCTGAACCAAATCCTGGCATAGCCTTTTTGCCAGAGGGCATGTTCAGATGAGCATGAACATTTGGTTCCCCAGGGACAAGTAGCAATGGTACACCTTGTGCCGCAGCTGCTTCTCCCCGGGGAACGCCCATGCCACGCACACTTTGGCATGCAGCAAGTTACCCTGGGGTGGTTGGGGAGGCTGGGTCCAGCACTGTGCTAGCCCCAGCAGCCTTGATCCTGCCCGGTAGAGCGTGGCCAGCAGCCGCGGTATGGCTCTGGGCAGCCTGGGTCTGCTTTTCAGTAGCACATGCTGCCCGAGTGTGCGCTGCTCAGGTTGTCCCCCCCCGAGATATCCAGGCTGTCAAAAAAAACCATGGGGAAAAAAAACAAAGCAGTGCATGCTTAGGCAGCATGTCCTTTGCAGCACAGAGAAGAACACCCAAGCGTGCGGTGCGTGGCACTGCAAATGTGTTTCCAGCTCCACGTACTGCATAGCCGTGCTCATCTGGACATGCCCAGAGATTCCAAGCAGCATAGCCAGAGGTACAGTCTAGGCATAGGGCTTCCATCAAGATGGTTTTGGCCTCTAATGGATCCCAGGCAGAGAGTCAAGTTTGTGGCAGCTTTACTGGGGTGGTGAGGGAGGGCAAAACATTCATCTCAGTACAATACCATGGAGAGGATGGAATGCCTTATGGAGATTTCTTCACAGTCAAATCTCTTCTTGCCTCCCCTAGTATGACTTTCTTGATTTATGGTACCCAGCCTTTAAAAATGTGAAACGCCTGTCAAATGAATACTTGTCCCACTTACTTTAAGTGATTTGAACAGGTCTCCACATCTTCCGTGACAGAAGAAAAGGAAGTTCATGTGGTTCATGCTGGTGAAAACTCCAAATTAAACAGCCTAGAAAGTGGCTCTCACAGGATTATCACGGTGCACTATGTGCTTGAAGAAAGCAGTGGGTATATGGAGCCCACACTACGGATCTTGGCTATCCTACACACTGTCATCTCCTTTTTCTGCATCATTGGATACTACTGTTTGAAAGTAAGAGGCCAAGGAGTTGAATATTGTTTGTGTCCCATGTCTCTGTGTCCCCCTTCCCCGGTGAAATGTAGTGGGGCAAAATTATTGAGATTTTGCATCAATAGGGTGAGGCAGTATATGAAGAAACACTGTCTTTTGGATATCCTATCTATACTAGCTGGTTGTAATGTAAACCCCACACAAATTCAGAAAGAATAGCCTGCCCTGTGAGCAAGGCAGATTTTGTAACATTTAGCTTGCTTTCATAGACTCCACAGTAGCCATGTATGTTCATGCCACAGTGTTTTGCAAGAGGGCTTATATCTGATTTTCACATGGAAGTGGAAGGGATACATATGAGCAGTGGAAACTGGACCACAGTGGCAGTGTTGCACATAGTCAACAGTTCTGTTGGAGAACAGTGTATTGCCAGAGCTCTGTTGTATTTCTACTGGATCTCCAGTGGGTGTGGAAAATCGCTGCTTATTATCCTTTACCTAGTCTGGCAGTCTTGTTTTAGCAGAAACACAAGGCAACAGAACAACTGCACTATCAAAGAAGGTGCATTGATAACATTTTTCTTTTTATGCTGTAGGCAATTATTCAGCCCTATTTTTTCCAGCTGTCTTTAATGACTGCTATATTTCCTTGGCCAAAAAAAGATGTAATCTGCTTTTACATCCAAGACAAATGATCACACATTGCAGTCAAAAGTGACTGATTTCCCTCAGTAGTTCAGTGCCTCCACAGATTAGTAAATGCTAAAATACATTTTCCGTGAGTGAATGTTATCTGGTATGCAGACTACTATCTCCAAATCCTAGTTTTGAGACTTGATTTTCTTTTTTTCTGTGTGAGATGTGTGAAACTGCTTTGAGAATTAACTTTTTATATTTATCCTCTGGCTAAAGATGAATTTAAAAAACCATTGAAGTAGCTATTTGCTGTAATGATTTCCCACTTCTCCACTTTCCAAGGCCCCAAAGAGAAGACGTTTCCTCAAAAAAGAACATTTCTAGTTTCTGCCTTTGGCTGATGGAAAATTGTTTTCAAAATAGCAATAATAATAAACCTTCCTCTGCTGTTGTCTGTGATGTTTTGGTATCCAGAGATTGCTTTTAGATTGAGACTGAATTAAATGTACTTCATTTCTTTTATTTAAACATCTTCAAATAAGAATTGGATTACAGTTAGTATATATAGTCTAAGTACCATCAGTGTTAATGAATACAGTATTAATTGCTGTAGTTTCAACATAATACTGTCTTGCTGTATGCTACCATTTGTGGTAAGAAGACAGTTGCAGAATGGGTGCATTTTGAGGAGTTCAGAAATAATTTAAGAAGCTTAGGAGAAGCACTTTTCAAAATAAAAGAGAATAAAACAGCCCACAGTCTACATGAATGCAGTCACATTGTGCCTTTGTCAGTAACTGTTACCAGAGGAAAGACCATTCAAATACAACTTGAAGATCTGTCAGCTTCATCCAGCCCCAGTGGAAGGCATATCTTCAGACTGTGACTCGGCTCTCACAGGCAATTTTGTTCTAGGATAGGATTTTTAGATCCTTACAGCCTAGATCCTCAGGTACAGGAGAAATCTGCAAAACACAGTTGAAGGGGGGGGGTGTGCAAAAGTGATTTAAAGCCATCTTCTCAATTGCTCTGATCCCTCTGCTGCTCTGGATGCTGTTTTCTCTGCATCCTCCAAATTACCTTAACCTCATAGCCTTTACCAGTGTTTGGTTGCAATAATGCCACTCAGCAATCTTAGGGAACATTGCATATAAGCTCCCTTTTTTAACCATATTCTTTCTACTCTGCTCTTCTGGCTGATACACAAACCCTTATATTGCTTCTATGCCATTAGAGTTATCCCTGCATTTGAATGAATGTCCTAGGGTTTATGTTATGACCTCATTATTTTAAAGAGGTTGCATGGTACAAAATGATCTGTGCTGGCATCAGCCGAATTCTTGATTGCTTGAAAACCTGTTCTATAAATTACTGTGACTATGGAACAGTTTATAATTTTTCCTTCTGAGAGTTATTAAACTTCATTCAATCTTTGCATTTCATTTTTCCCAGCAACCAGCTGTTCTTAAAAGAGTAGTTCTTAGAGCTGTCAGAAAATTTTCGCTCATATTTAATATGTTGATTTTTCAATTGCAGGTTCCACTGGTTATTTTTAAGCGAGAAAAAGAAGTTGCAAGAAAATTAGAATTTGATGGGTTATACATTACAGAACAGCCATCAGAGGATGATATTAAAGGGCAGTGGGATAGACTTGTTATCAATACACAGTGAGTATATATTTAATGTAGTTTTAACAATTGTGTAAAGAATTTTCTGTAGTCGACTCAGTTTGAATAGTTACTTATCTATCTACCATGTTTGTAGGAAGTGAACAATGCTGATGAGGTTTAATTTTGCAGCAGAGGAATTAAAAATCTTTAAGTATCCATAGCATCTAATGTATACCATCATTTTTAGCCTGCCATGCTCTGAAGGCTAGAATCTTTAATATTATTTTTTTTCTGAAAGAAAAAAATTGAAATAAAATCCTTTCTGGCTACTGTGGTACTCATTCACACATATGGTATTCATTAACATGTCCTGCTGTTGCCCTACAGCAGCAGTTCCCAATCTGTGGTACACTTGCCACCAGTGGTACACAGACAACCTGGCGGTGGTACACAGCAGCAGCAGATGGGGTGCATGGGGCACTTGTGTTTGGTGCAGGTTCCCAGTGGTGTGAGGCTCTGGCCAGCATTGCACATTGAAGTGAAGGGCAAAGCCTTTACTGGGCCATCTGTATCGCCAGCACTCTCCACACACACGAGGCTCTCTCACTCACTGGGCATAGAAGGGAAGCCCCTCACACTGGAGCTGGCTGCTTTCCCTGCTGGGGCTGCATGGCATGTGAATGAAGCCCCAGGTGCCTTTCCCTGGGTGGTGGGGAAGGCAGCTGACTCTAGCACATGGGGCTTCCCTCCCATGCTCAGAGAGTGAGGGGGACACCGGTGATACCCAGAGGAGGATGCGCCCCTTGCTGCAATGTGCAGCACTGGCTGGAGTTGTGCCCCGAGTACCCCTGCCTGCTGCTGCGCCGTGGGGATGAGTGCAGGGGGTCCGCACACCCCCTGCCCACTCTCACATCCCACAAATCCCACATTCCCAGACCCTGCCCCTACAACCCCCCACATATACACAACCCCCAAAAGTAACCTATGCTCCCTCCCCACCAAACCAACATGGTGGTACTTAAGGTTTTATCAATTTAAATTGGTGATGAGCAATCTGTCAGAGTTTGGGAACTACTGCCTTACAGTATTACATTAATTTTACACCACTGTAGACTTCTCAAATGATTTCCTTAGGAGAAGGGCCTGGATTCCCACACCTTATTCTGAGCAGGTCCACACAGTTCAACTCTGCTCCAACTGGGTCTCTGGCTCCCTACTATTTCTCAGTTATGCTAACTTGCCAGACCCAACTCTGTTTGCCCCCTGGTAAGCCAGTCTTGGCAACCAGTTGATTAGGGCAACTTCCAAAACAGCATCTTCAAAACAAACCTGGACTGTCACAACTGGCAGCCTACAGGCTGCATCTGCCCCATAGAAGTTAAAGTGTGGTCTCTGGGCTGCCAGTCTGGACATCTCTTTCTTCACTGCTCTCCTACTGCTGGGTCTCTGAGGTCCCATCCAGTTTTTGCTTCCTGCCTCTTTCCATGTCTCTTGGCATGGCATGGCCCACAGGGTTAAGGAAGCCAGGACACTTGGGGGTACCTGGCAAGCTGGTATGGTCCAGCAGGGGTAACTTGCCATATGGTGCTATGGGGGATGGAGAATGAAGCATGGGAGCATAGCACAGTGTGGCAGGGAGTGAGGGCATATGGCACTGTGCAGTGCAGCAAGGAAGAGGGGGCATGTGGCATGGTCTGTGGCCCCCAGCTACTCAGAGCCTGCTACAGTCATTCATTCTCCAAAGACAGAAGGCACACAGAGCAGTCAAAGGCAAAAGCAATTATATGACTATATATATATCTCCTAGTTTCAAAACACCTGGAAAGAAAAGATTAAGATACAAATCCTGCTCAGCCCAACAAAGCCCATCTCTGACAAGGAGAAACACACTGGCCTGCCAGCACTGACTCAGTGTCTCTCTGTTGTCTCACAGATGCTGGTCACTATCTTAAACCTCTATCATTTTCTTTGCCCCATGATTTAATTTTTTGCATAGTCTATCCCAATCTCATCTGTCTTCTTTCCTTCAGTATCAGACTGTCAAATTCCATCTCCAGTTGGCCCACAATTTATCTCTGTTACCTGCTTGTTAGATTTTTCAAACAAGCATCTTTAATTTTTTCTGACATGTAGCCCTTCATGCTTGGAAGAATCCAACTGTAAACATCAACAACGTAACCTCGTTAGCCTCCTTCAGCCCCTCTTCAAAGCTCTTCCTTTTACTAGTGGCTATGAAAAAAAATGCTGTTGCAGTAGTGCACTGACACAACTCTCCATTATGCTTACCAGTATTGTTTTGTTAGTTCTCACTCCATCCCCCTGTGTCTGTATCCATCTGTTTTTTTTCAGTCAAAGAGTTAGCCCACTGGGACAGGAACTGTTTTTTTTATTCAGTGTTTGTATAGTGCCTACCCCAGTGAGATCCAGGGCAATGGTGATAGGAACTACAGTAATATTACTACTGACATCATTGGGTTCCTATACACAAGCTCAGGGGTGGGGGTGCTTTAATTAGAGTGGTTCCCAGAGAGCTGCTCTAGTTAAAACAGCACAATATCACATGTATTAAGCCCCTGCACATTTACAAATGTCCCAGGATGTTCTAACTAAAGCCCATTTGATAAGCTTTAGTTACAGCACTCCACAGACCATTTTTGAACTCTCGAGGGCTTATACATGTGCTACTGCAGCAATGCTAGAGTGTTCTAATTAGAACACATCAGAGCATGTGTATGGGCACCAATTACTACTACCACCACTAACCAGTAATAATACCATATTTATCCAAAATGCAGGTGACTTTGGATTTAAAAACATTTTAAATTTGCTATCATTTTCTATGTAGGTAATCTAATTATTGGAGGACCACAGCCCCATCATAGCTGTTGAGAGAAAGCTGTAGTGAAGGGCAAGGGGCCAGACCCCCATGCCTTGCTTCCCTGCCTGCCCCCACTGTGCCTATGCCTTTCATTCCTGCTGCCTGCCCCTCTTGCCAATTCCCTTTCCCAGATGGTTAGTTTAATGATGGGTGCCTTGAGTCTAAAAAGGTTGAGAACGTTGTTCTAAAGCATCATTTCTTATCTAAATTTTTCAGGTCATTTCCTAACAACTATTGGGACAAATTTGTTAAAAGAAAGGTAATACTTTTTAAAAACATTTTAGTAGACTTTGCAGTTTAGGCTGTTTTTTTTTTTTTAGTTTTGTTTTAATATTTGGTATGCTACAGAATAACATAATTCATTGAACTTTATCTGGATATAAATTATTCATTATCATATTTACCAATTTATATCAGTTCAAATTACTTACCTTATTTGTGTGTGCAACTACACACATACCCACACACACATCTGTACTTATGAATGAATATATTAGGATTTGATTTTAAGATTTTTAAATGTAATTTAGAGAGAGCTTGAGAGAATTCTTTGATAAAATGCATGTATTCAGCACATATCTATGAAATCTTGGCACGTAAGTGTGATGTGTGTATATATACCCACACATATACATACTTGCATGCATTCTATATATTAAATTATATGCATGTGGGGGTATGTGTGTACTCTTGTGTGTACTCATACAAACCCCTCTTTAGAGAAGATTTGCCATTTAAGATAGAAAATATTACAGAGTAATGGTAATGCCTTTATTATGAATGCTGGAATTAGTTTCTTGTAAACATCATTGTCAGTCTTCCCAAATTCCCTGTAATGAAATTGATCTTCCGAAATATTTTATAATTTACTACAAAAAAATCTTTCTAGGCAATTTGGTAAACACCAAAAAAGGACTGCTAATATTGCCAGGATAGATTTAACTCCTCTTTCAGTCCAGCTTATCATTCCATCTCTGCTGATGTCAAAGAAATCGGAGTTTTGAAAATTTACTTCAGGTTATGGGGCATTCATGAAAGCTCTAGAACATTATTAAGGACAATGGACTGATACTTTGGGATGTTATATGGATTCATCTAAATCAGTAACTGTTTCTAATAAAATATGTTGTTTCTTTTTATTTATATATGTTGTTATATATTCTATTGTTATGATATATATTTTCTATATTATAACTGTTTCATTAAAATGTGTTTATAAAATTAAGTATTAGAGTTAGTTAAAAAAGCAACATTTTTTTATGTACATTCTTACATAAAAGGTAGTCCTTTTTCTTAAAAATATTCCAAATGTATTAGGTATAATAACCAGCTTTACTAAATACAAGTAGAACAATTAACTGCAAGATAAGTTTATTCTTAAAAAGAAATCAGAGTAAGGAAAAAGTAACCATATTTCTCACCACCTGACTCTATTGAATTATATACTTCTTATCTTTTAGGTTATGGATAAGTATGGTGAGTTTTATGGCCGTGACAGAATCAGCGAGTTGCTAGGAATGGACAAAGCTGCTCTGGATTTTAGTGATGCCAGAGAAAAAAAGAAACCAAAGAAAGATAGCTCCTTATCTGCTGTGTATGTACTTCCTTCCATTTTCTTTTATCTGTTAAGATCAAGCATTTAAATATTATCATTCAGCTTTGAGCATCGTGGCTGTTCTTAAATTATTATTCAGAAATGTGTTCTTGATTTTATGTTGTAGAAAATGTAATGAAGAGCAGACAGAGATGTAAAAAGATGTAGCACATGGAAATCATACCTAAGCAACTGGTAGGGAGTGCAGGGGGGTGCACATGCCCCCGTGATGGGGTCAGTGGCCCCCCAATGGCTGATACTGATGCTGTTGGTAGGGCCAGTGCCCCCCCGTCCCCCCACAGGGCTGCTGCCATTGGCAGCTTATGCAGGTGCCTTGCCAGATTCAGGAGGCACCAGTCACTCATGATTCACAAGATTGCATTACACCTTATAGCTATGGACTTATTTT
Organism: Crocodylus porosus; assembly: GCF_001723895.1. Lineage (NCBI taxonomy): Eukaryota > Metazoa > Chordata > Crocodylia > Crocodylidae > Crocodylus > Crocodylus porosus. Next base: position 95,529,883 of record NW_017728943.1, on the reverse strand, counting down.
GTTATGTTAATGCTTGAGTGAACAATATTCCTGGAGATGCAATGAATTATAGTGATAACAGGGCCAGGAATTCCATTATTTTCCTTTGATGGTCCATTATGTCTGAATCAGCCAAAAAAAAATGACTCGTGATATGCTCACCATATATTCCACTTCTAAAAACATCGTATGATGGTATTAGATGCTGTCATAAGTTTAACAGAATGTTAAGAAATTAGATGTCTGATCTTTGAAATATTTCCTAACTTGTTTTGTCTAAAGTACATACTTTCCTTCTGTTTGAAAGATAGACAGAAGTATGTGGGAAAGCCAAGCTTCTAGACAGTGAAATAACCAGAGTAATTTTATTCTGAGTACTGAAGAAATTGGCTGATGTAATTGCGGATCCATTGGCTATCATCTTTGAGAACTTGTTAAGGTCAGGTGAGGTCCTGGATGGCTGGAAAAGGGCAAACATAGGATGTGTCTACACATGTGCTTTAATGTTGATTAGTCTATTTTAATATGCATTAATGCATTATTAAAAAACCCATATTTTTTAGTTAATGCATGTTAAAATAGGCTAATGCATGTTTAAAGCATCACTAACTGCCCTTTATAAGAAATAGAAGAAGGATCTGAGGTCAGCCTGACCTGGATACCTGAAAAGATCGTGGATCAGGTTCTCAAGGAATTCATTGTGAAGCACCTAGAGGATAGCAGGGTGCTCAGGAACAGCCCTCATGGATTCAGCAAGAGCAAGTCATGCCTGACCAACCTTATTTCCTTCTATGATGAAGTGACAGGCTCTGTGGATGAAGGGAGAGCAGTGAATGTGTTGTACCTTAACTTTATCAAGGGTTTTGATATTGTGTCTCTCAACACTTATTACGAAGCTAAGGAAATACAGACTAGAGAAAAGTACCATAAGGTGCATACATAGCTGGTTAGATCTGTCAGCATGTCCATCGAGTACCCACTCTATCCTCATATTTCCTACCTGCCATGACTTGGATCTTAAAGAAATGAAATAGGGAGGAAGTAGTTGTTACAAGAGGAAATACCCGTGGGAAGTACCACACTGCAATAAACTTAGTCTTCTCCTTTTTGCTTTTATTCAGTGGTTTGCAGATGTTAACAGGGAACTCCCCTCCGGGGTGGGGGGGAGATCACAGTCCAAAGGGATAATTTTGGGGTCTCCAGCCTCCAAGCCAGCCCCCGTTCTAGAGTTACAGTTCAGGAAAGCCGCGCCGCCTTCATCCAATTACTTCATTAGCAGCTTGTTACGGCCACGGTTAGTCCTCTCCTGGCCGCTAACAAGCCAATTAGCGGCTTGTTACAGCTGCCGCCTGCAGCTTTCCCTTGGCAGAGCCAGTGTGCAGACCCTGTGGCTCTCCCTTGATCTCCCTGACCTCAGCGCCGTGTTCTCCTTTGGGGCATCCTAGAGTACCCCGGACCCTGCCGGGGTCTGTGTAGGAGTCCTTCCCCCTCTTGCCACCTCTTCAACTCACCGGCGCCTCCCCGAACTTTGATAGCAGTGTCTGCTTCCATCCGCGGTGCGGCTCTGCTCCTCTCGTTACTCACTGCCGTCCCTGTAGTATCCAGGTCAGTCGGTGTCTGGGCTTCGGGATCCCTTTGCTCCCTCTGATCCTGGGTCAGGTCCCACTTCCCAGATCCTTCTTTCTGGGTCATCCTCTCTTGCAGCTCCTCTTGGTGCTTCCGCTCCAGTGCCCAAAGGCATCCCTCCTCCTCTTCCTCTCCGTGTTATCCTCTGGAGTCTAGTCGCCATTGGCTCCTTAGGGCTGGGGGCCCACCCTCCTCGTGGTGTAATTATTTCTGGCTGTCCCTATTCTCTTTGCAACAGAGTCTCAATGGGGACCCTGTTACAAGATCATTATGCTTGATGCATAGTCATTAATGGCTCTCTCTCTAGTTGGAGGAGGTATCAAGTGGCTCTGGTAGTGTTCAACATCTTCATTAATGATTTGGATGATGGGATTGAGTGCATGCTTACCAAATTTGTGAATGACACCAAGTTGGATGGAGTTGCAGACATTGGGGGGTCAGGGCTAAGATTCATAATAACCTGGATAGGCAGGACACCTGGCCTGCAGTCAACAAGATGAAATTCAACAAGGACACAAGTGTAAACTCCTGCATTTGGAAGAGAATAATTGCAGGAACAAATACAGAATGGGGAGTGATGGGCTAGGCTGCAGTACTATAGAGAAGGACCTGGGGTTACAGTAAATCATAAACTGAATATGAGCCAACAGTGTGCTCTTTGTTGCAAAAAAAAAAGGGGGACGGGACAGATTGAAGCAAAGGGAGAAAAAATTATTTGGGAAGTCCCACCCAGCCAGGGACCCACTCAACTTACCCCTGCTCCTGGGTCTGTAGCACTGTCCCTTACTGCGGGGGCTTCTGTTTAGCCCCCATTCCTTCCCTCCCCTGTAAATTGACCTGCTGGGCTGGGACACATGCATGCACGCAGGCACTCAGTCCCCCACCCCAGCCTCGGGTTGACTTCAAGAGGCTTCAGGTTCTACTGCAAGAGGCTCCGAGATCTACTGGTGGATCGAGATCCACTGGTTGGTGACCACTGGTATACAAGTTCCCTAAGGCACTCCAAGCTAGAGTGTCTTCATTTACTACCTGACTTAATGAGGGTTACGTTTTCATGCAGTTGGCCATTTTAAAAGTGCTCTGCAGCCATGCACAGTGTTATGATACAGCTGTAGAGTACTTTTAGGGGCCAGATCACACACAAAAAGTCTCTTCTATCTGCACCCCAAGATATGGGGTGTACAAAAATAGCTTTAAATAATTTCATTCAGGTACTTGGGAAGTTTTCAAGCAAATATTTATCTTCACACTTTCCTTTATGGTTTTAGTTTGTACTAGGCTTAGAAAGTTGCCACTTATATTGTACTGAACTGTTGTTCACATTAGCTCATCTATTGATTTGCCTTTTGATTTGCAAAGCATTCTAGAAAAAAATGTTAACGGCTGAAAGGCCCTCTTAAATGTGAAGTGATAGTAGTGATAGTTATTCTTTAGTTGGCACTCCCTGGTAATTGTTTTGAACAGCTTTGATATATACACATTGAGATGAGTCAGGCAGAAAAGTTCAGAGTTCTGCTTCTTGTTAATATTTCTGCATCAGTAGACTGCCTGAGGAGCAGTGGGAAAAGAAGGTAGCAATAGCATTTGACAAAGGGCTACCTTTTCATTTGTAATGAGTACTGTGACACTTGTAAAGAAACTGAAAATACTGGTTCTTGTGAAGGTACTATATATATTATATGGGCTAATAGCAAAGGCTGTTTCCACACACAAGGAAGGTAGGCTTTGTATAATTGTCTTTTCATGGTTCTGTCAGTTCATTACACTGACCGATTACTGACCTAATAATATCAGTTATTGCAGAATTGAATCTCTCTCTGGAAAAGACTGTTAGATTTGTGCCAGTTTCTACACTGTGATTTGGGGAAATATTCTCTCAAAATTAGCACAATGCTGCCAGATTCATTTATTCTTTCTTAATGGTATTGGATAGGTAGGTTCACAAGGTTGTGCAATATGTCTTAGAAGTCCAGAACTATTTTTAATCAGTTAATTATTCATGCTTTTTGTGCAGACTAATTACCAATCTAACCATTATCCTCAAGATTCTAAAAAACTCATCAGCATAACTAATTTAGTCTTACTTTTTCTCTAACTGAGAGAATATTGTAAAAACTTCCTCTGTAATTTTACAGTGGCATTTCACTCTCTAATTAAGGACAATATTAAGAATGAGTGTGGTGACTATGGGTCTTAGAAAAGGAAACTGGTGGAAGAGAATTATTTCCAGCTTGTTATAAAGTATAAGGGTCTTTACTTGTTAACATATCAAAGGGATAAAAGTGCAGGAATGAAAGATTAGAAGCAACCAAAGTTTACTTAGAAATTTCAAATACAAAAAGGTCATCTACACACAAACCAAATAGAATAGCATACTAACCAACCCCAGTTCTAACCCAGATACCTGAACCACATTCCAAAATGGTATCGGAAAAAAAAGAATTGCTTGGTCTCCACTTTTTATTTCTTTCATGCATCTCAAAGTGACTGAGGTTTTTCTTCCTAAGGCACAGTCTCTGTACATTATTCATCCATTATTCAAGGCAGACAGGGTAAAGCAACATGTGACTGAAGAAAAATATAATCCTATTTGCTTTTCTCCTTCTTTAAAATCTTCATCCAGTATTAGGTCCTCAAGGATCTGGAAACCTTCCAAGGGCCACATGGGAGATGAAGGTTGTATAAAGAATCAAATTGATGGAAACCAAGCAAAATAGCATTTCATAATTTTGTAAATGAAAATGCTTTAGAATGTGTTCACATAGAATAAATAATTTTTGTTATCTGTTTCCTGATTTGTTTCTATTTTTATCATTAAAAAAAAGGTCAACATTAAAAAACATTAAATTTGGGACACCAATTTTGTTTTAGATGTTAGGTAATTTGAAGAATAGAATAAGGGATGTTAGAAAGGTGTATTCATTCAGAAGAACCCAGTTCAATATGATGCTTCTGCTCTCAGTTGTGAGCCAGACTTGCAGGCCCACGCAGAAGGTGGCAGTGGAAGGAGTTGCTTGCTTCTTTGCTCAGGCAGTCTGCCTTTCCACACCCTTCATGAACTGGACAACAGCTTGTTACTTCCACTTGCAGAATTTGCCAGGAAGTAAGTAGGTACTTGATGCTGTTCCTATTCTCATAGTAAATTCCATCCAGTACAGCTGAGCAGGTGCAGGACAGAGTTAGAAGTGGATTTGCATAATTTACATCTTCCCACTTCTTACCCAAGTTAGAACGATGTCAGGAGAACCTAGATCTTGGAACCTCAATTTAGTTTGTCCCCTGATCCTGCCCAAATATGTGCTCTTTGGAGGGCCAGTATGGGGGGCTCCTGCGTTGAGCCACCCAAGTCACTGTGCCCGACCACCTTCCAGGCTCTGAGAGCCTCCCTAGGGGTGCCTCACATCCGGCTGACCCCCCTCCTGGAGCACACTTGCTAGCCTGGGGGTAACGTAAGCTGCCACCACCCTGAGAAGGGACTCTCTTGGCCCTGTGTCCTCGGGGAAACACAGGCCTAATAGTCCTATGGGTACTTGACCCAGTACAGGCACTTGGGGCACTTCCCCAAGTCGGGGGCCAAAAAGGAAAGTCTCTCTTAGTCTACAGACCTAAGGGGCCCCTTAGGCATAATTTAGACCCACCTCTCAATAAGTCTCCTACACCAGTCACAAAGGAGAACTTTACTGATTACAGGGGTAGGGTGCAAATAGGGTACAAGATAGAGCAATATCATAAAAATCCCATAGAGCAAAACAGTCTGGCTGAGGTAGCCTTTTGATCACGCATCTTCCAGAGGCTGTTGGAGATTCCCTCTGGAGGCAGGCCATTCCCAGCTCATGAGGTATGGGGGAGAGAGCCAGTTGCAGATGGTAAAGCTCCTCCCTAAGTCTGAGTCCCCCGCATGGCTGCTGCCCCCTCCTCCTGGGCAGTCTTAACTTATATAGCCCCTGTGACCTCATTCACCTCGTCCAATGGAGGCCAGCACCTGTTGGCTCTTGGTCAACCAATTTGAAATACATCACTAGTTACTGGGCAGACTCTAGCTCACCAGGTAGAAGCCCCTTACCCAGGTAGCTGATACCAGTCACATAGGCAGAGGGAGCAAGTTTCCCCCTTCCCTCAGGAATGTGTCCATCTCAAAGAGATGAGGTAAAGCTGGGTCTCCTCTGCTGGGCCCATCCTATTCACATTGTCAGAGCACAGAGATTTTGGGGAGAAACAAAGGTGGCTTCCTGCCACATGGTCTATTCTAATTGGGCCTAATTATAAGGTTACAAATGACCCAAAGAGTTTGGTATTGAAATAGATTATCATTATTGTGTATGTCTTCTAATATGCCCTTGATTAGATATCTGAATCATCAGAGCTTCATCTCCCCCTGCAAAAATAAACCATGTTCCTTTTGTACCACTTTCTCTTTTTTAGGAATTAGATTTCAAGAAAAAAACAATCACAATATTTACATTACTGGGAAAAGCTACGGATTCTATGAATTCTGCCTTCCTTCTGCAAGACAGCTTAAAAGAAAGGCATCTTTCTTCTGTGACTTACAGGAATAGTCAGATATTAGTCGGACACCACCAGGGATGACTATACTGCAATCACTCGGAGATATAGAGAGGCAGTCAGGAAGGCCAAGGCAGAGATGGAATTAGGACTAGCTTCCCAGATTAAGAACAATAAGAAGTCCTTCTTTAAATACATAGGGGGTAAAAAGAAGGTTCCGGGTAATGTGGGGCCCCTGCAGGACGCGTTGGGAAATTTGTTCGTCACACCAGACGACAAAGCTAACATGTTTAATGATTTCTTTGCTTCCGTCTTCCTAAGTAGGGACCAGAACAACCACCTCCCTACAGGGCCCCCCTCGGGCCCCAGGGGAGGCACACCTGGGCCAAGGGTTAGTGAGGAACTAGTTAGGGAGCTTCTGGTGGGACTGGACGTATTCAAGTCAGCCGGTCCAGACAATCTCCACGCTAGAGTGCTAAAGGAATTGGCTGAGGTCATTGCTGGACCCCTGGCACAGCTTCATGAGCACTTGTGGTGCTCTGGTGTGGTGCCAGAGGACTGGAAGAGGGCCAACGTGGTTCCCATCTTCAAAAAGGGGAAGAAGGAGGACCCAGGAAACTATAGGCCAGTTAGTCTTACCTCGATCCTAGGCAAGCTGTTTGAGAAAATTATTC
>NW_017728943.1:95505698-95522278 GCF_001723895.1 Crocodylus porosus | reverse complement strand
TAGGGTCTGGAACCAACTTCCAAGAGAAGTGGTGAAGGCTCCTACCCTGAGGGTTTTTAAGAGGAGGTTAGATGAACACCTTGCTGGGGTCGTTTGACCCCACTACTCTTTCGACTAGATGATCTACCCTTCCGACCCAGAAACTATGAAACTATTAAATTATAGTATTGGATACGATGGCCTTCTGTACCATATTTACCCCTTTGTGATAATTTACTTTTTAACCAAGTTTTCACCATTATCCATGGTGATGGTTTCAGTGTATTATTTTATATTTTTCAGGGAGTGAAAATGAGTTCTATCCTTACAATACAGTGTCTTGAGAGCAAGGGTTCTTTATCCTTGTGTCCCCTTTCTCATGTTAGGAATGCAATTTAGGATGGTGATATCTCTGTCACCCTGCAGTTTGTGGACCAGAAACTGAGCGAGATAGTATTGTTCTATTCAAAATGTACACTTCTGAACATAATATTGACTCCATACAGCTTTTATTTTAACTTTCTAAGGAACAGATTTCAAATGAACTGCATCTTTTAATTTTGACTGGTCAAGAAAATGTGGCTTCTACTCTCTGCAGTATGGAAGCAGTCGGTACTCTACAAGAATATCTTCCTTAATCTTATTGTTTGTACTATCATAGCACTGATGGACCCTTACTTACAAGGTAAGGTTCCATTGTACTAAGCATTGTGCAGACACAGAACAACAGACAGCTCCTGTTCCAAAGAGATTTTGGTCTAAGACAAGAGGCAACTGATTGATACAGACAGGGAAACACTAAGAAGCAGTGAGACAATGTTGATCAGCCTGATAGGCAATAGCTATTGTATATGAACAACCTTACTGTTGTTAAGGCTTGTGTGGATATCACAGAAAAGAAGAGTTCTTAGGAGAGATTTAATGGTGAATAATGATATAGCTTTGAGAAAGTTATGGGAAGCTCTTCATAGTTATTAGGAAAGGCATGGAGGAAAACACACAAGTACATATTTGAAAATCTAGCAGTTGGGGAGTAGATGCTGACATCATGGACTGATCAGAGGTGGGAATCAATCTCTTTCTACTGAATGAAAGTTAGAAGTGGGTCAGGCTGTGAAGGATTAAAAGTAAAGACAGCCAGTTTGTGCCTGATGCAACAGTGGATGGATGTATAGAAAAAGATGTTGTGTTAAAAGCAGTGGACTAGGAAAATAAATTTTAACAGCTACTTTCTGTATAGACATCAGTAGGACAAAATTGCATTTGTTAAGGCTAGAGAAAGGAATGTTGAGACATGACATACTGAGATAATGGATCACCGTTTTAGCTATGAGTTTATATTAGTCAAGTTAGTCTTAAGTCAGGCAGGTGGCAGGGTGACACCTTGGAACAGGGCTGGGCAATTATTTTGGGCAGAGGGCCGCTTACTGAGTTTCAGCAAGCCATCAAGGGCCACATGATGGGCAGCTCAGGGCACATTAATATTAATTTTCTAAATTTTTTAGGGGCCCCGCAGGCTGGATAGAATGGCCCGGCAGGCTGCATCTGGCCTCTGGGCTGCGTTTTGCCCATCCCTGCCTTAGAGACTAACTGGTTCATAGACACATGAGTTAATGAATCAATAATGCGTGCAATGCAAAAGAAGAGGGGAGAAAGTGAAATAGATTATAGAAAACAACAGAGTAATTTAATATATGTGAATTTTTCTTCTGTTGAACCTTTGCAGAGTAACTAGGGACTGTGGCACCCATCTACCTGCAGCCATGGGATCTTTCCATAGTCACTAGTGTTCAGTATTATAAGACAAACATAATAATGAACTAGCAGAATAAACTAGTAAGAACACATTTAGCAATATAAGTGAAAACGGAAGATTAAAGGTGGAGGGGAGATGTCACCATAAATCAAAATATTTTCCACTCTTAGTAAGATCTAGTAAAGCAATTTTGGTAGGGTTTTATCTCATTTTACTTCCTGACAATGTAGCTGAGTGATATTTGAATGAGAAGCCATTCTCTATTGTTTTTCCTAACCCTTTAAATTCAGAACAAACCTGGAAGCTTGTTATATAAAGGCTGCACATTTTTTTCTCTCTGGTGTAATTTCTGTGTTATATAAATATCATCACCATAATCCTAATCAGGCAGTAAATGTCACATGCTGAACATGTTCTGAGTCACCGGGGGGATAGCTCAGTTAAAACTTCAGGCTTAAGTCTCTGCAATGATGTTTGCTCTGGATGGAATAAATGAATCTTAATCACTGTTGACTCAGGAACAATTACTGACAGAATCATCATACCTCTAGTAATATGTGGTCCAGTCTCATTTTTTAACCTTTGCAACATTGCCTCCAAAAATTTTGTTGTACTGATGTCCAACCTGTTCACAGTTCATACAAAATAAAAAAGTCAGGTGGAATTCTCTTAAAAATAGAGTTTACAGTTAGTTTCTGTTCATTTAAACTTCTCTTTTTTTTAATACAGAGTAGTAACAGCCATGTTTCTCTCAGTTACAGGATGCAGTTTCTTATTACATGAGTCATTCCAAGAAAAGGAGCAAAGGGAATGGTGTAGCAGGGCACACTATTTGTTGAGAATAAGAGTATGTAGGAATAGACGCCTTTGGGCACCTATCCATGAGAAATGAGGCTGCTCCAATGTTCTGTAATTACAGTGCATCAGAGCAGGCTTGATTAATCAAGTCTGCTGGAGGATGGTAATTACTGTACTCCAGCAGACTGTAGTATTGTGTGCATCAGCATCCCCATACTTAAAAATGGCAGTGGGGGCACTTTAACTAAAACATGTCAAATGAGCTTTAGTTAAAAGCAACCCTGCTGCCAATTTCAAGCACGGGGATGCTGATACAGGAGACACTAAAGGCACTTTAGTTAGAGCTCATAGAGCCACTCTGACTTAAGCGTCCTCCACCCCCCTGGAACATGTGTATAATGCCTATAGAATACAGACACAAAGAAATAATAGAAACACATGGAAATAATATAATAAGAGTAGTAGACACATAGAAAACCAGTGTTGTGATGATATGTGATTTGCTTTGCTGTCTTAGCCAGGGATCAGCAACCTATGGCACACAGGCCAGATCCAAGCTATGGAACCATTGGGTGAAGCCCATGGGTTTGGGGTTCCAGTGGCATTTAGTAGCAGGGGCTTCAGCTGTAGTCACTCTCCCCATGCTACCACAGGGACAAGCAGTAGTAGCAGCAATGGGGTCAAAGTGCGTGCCCGCATGTCTTTGACTACAATCACTCTGGCCCATAGCAAGAAAAGGTTGCCTAACGCTGGTGTAGACCATTTTTAAAGATCAACGTTGTTTAGAAGAAAAGGAATAGAGCTGCGATAGGTTACAAGCTACTTTGAGCAGAGGTGGTTGGCCTGTTTGGCTGTATAAATAATACTGTATTTTCTTGCATGCCACACACCAAATAAGACCTTTGTTTTTGGCATAATTAAAGAAAAAAAAACCTTTTCCAGAGGTGCTGCTGGAAAGAGCAGGGGCAGTCTAATCTTCACTCAGCTTCCTGACTAACCCTAGATGCTCCTGAAGGGTGGTCTACATGAGTAGATCTACAATTTAGAAAGAACTAAAAGAGTTTCCAAGGAGGTGAAATAGGAGAAGGGAGACAAAGAATAACTAGCAGATAGCAAAATCACCCAAAGAAAGGTTAGCTTGATTAGTGGAACTTCAGGACCATTAAAAAGGAGACATGATTGTTAATTCCCACAGAATGAAGAACAGTGAACCATTAACCATTAACATTAATTAATTAACTCCCTCAGCTTCCTGCATAGAAATACCACTGCTGCTTCCAGGGGGAGCAGAACTCAAAGTGGGATGTGTCTATTTAGGGCAGGGAAATCTCTGCTTAAGAAATACACCCCAAATTCTCTGCTTAAAAATGCACCCCAAATTTGGGAAGCTATTTTTGGGGGGAAAAGTCATGCATAGTATGTGGATAAATGTGGCAATTTAATATAATTCCTGCAGGAGCTCAAATAATTTGATGGCAAAATGTTCTTTAAGTGGTTAATGTTTAAACAAAGCAAACAAATGTCTAAAAACTAAAGGAAAAATACACAGCCTATAAACAAGATGCCATGGTGATGCAGATACACATCTTGTCTGTTCAACAAATTCCATGATCCCTTTTACCAGAAAGAAAAAAGTATATTTATAGAAGCAAAAAAAATGTAGCTTCAAGTCTTGGGATATTTTTACAGAATTGATGGAGAAAAAGGGTCTGTTTGAGTAAGAAATCTGGAGGAACTTTAGGAGGAGAGAGGAGAGAAAAAAGTGTGGAAAATATCATGTACAGATACTCTCCATCTAGCCAATTGAAAAAAGGTGTTAGGGTGAGGGCTGGTGAAGGAAGGTCAGCAACAAGGTATTATTATAACAAGGGAATAAGTTCTTCAGAGAATTATCGAGTCATTTTTATTGCCAATAAAATGCTAACCAGAATATTTGAGGGAAATAGTTTTTAGCAAAATACTGATGGACATAAATTTCTGAATTAACTTTTCTTTGTTTGGGTGTCTGTTTTTAAAACATTTCACTTACTGTGTTAACAGGGTCATTACTGCTAAAACCACAGTAGCATCCAAGGTTGGCTAGGAGTTCTACATACACAGAAGACACAGTTCTTGCCCTGTGTCTTAAAAGGATAAAGAATGAAAAAAAGGAAAAAGAAGAAACACAACTGTCACATAACCACTCAGCAGGTATCCAAGCTCAGCTACCTGTTGAGCAGTGACTTGACAGTTTTGTTTCTTCCTTTTTTCCTTTATTTTTTTTCTGCAGATTACCACCTTGTAGTGGTGGAGAGGCTTGCATGTTCCAATGATCCTGAGAGCAATGCCATCGGGAGCTTTATATTCCTGGTAAGGTTACCCATGGTGGCAAGGTCGAGGGTGGGGTTTCCTGATTAAAGGTGATCCAAGAAAACCTCAATGGCAGACCAGGTGGAAGAAAAGTGGAACTCCCTTTTCAGCATCTGTGAAGCATGGATGAAGGCTGCAGCAGATCAAGGATCTCCGATTGTCTTGGATTCCATGTCATTGGACTTAGATCCCTATCTGTCAAGGACCGTGCATTTGTTGGCATGCAACAACGTCCTCATGCTAAAAGAAGTCATGCATAGGCATCTTCCTTATAGGAACTATACATCTCCTCTGCACAACAGGAAAGTCCTACGGCAATTGGCAAATGGTGACGGGAACTGAACTATGAGATCTGGAAGTTCCTAGTCATGAACCAGCATGTAGGTGGTAGGTGTTTGCTTCAGTCGTCTTGTTTGAGGACAGAGGCAGTAAGAGCAGTTCAGCAGTTGCACCCACAATTGAGTAGTCCTATTTAGGATCCACTCTGCTTACCCCACATGGGGAGGGGGCTAGAAAAGGTGCCCCAAACATAGTTTGTCTCAATCAGCTCCTGGCTGGATCACCTCTATGCAGTCACAAAGAAACAGAAATGATTTTCGGAACCTGGAATGTACGAACATTAATGTACTACGCAAATAGCGATTGCCCCAAGTGAAGGACAGCAGTCGTCTCTTGTGAACTTACGAATTTCAGCATTGACATTGCTACCCTATCTGAAACTTGACATGCTGGAGAAGGACATCTGAAAGAAGAAGGTGGAGGATACACCTTCTTCTGGAGAGGGAGAACTAAAGAAGATTCATGGGCACGTGGAGTTGGTTTTGCCATCAAAAATGAACTTGTGAACCGACTCTCAGAACTCCCAATTGGCATTGATGGACACCTCATGACTCTCCATCTAAAACTTGCTAAAAACCAAAAGTGACAATTGTGAGTGCATATGCCCCAACTCTTGATGCCAATGAGATCATGAAGGAGAACTTCTACTCACAGCTTGACACTATCCTCTCAAATTTCCCAAGGGAAGATAAAATCATCCTTCTTGGAGATTTTAGTGTCAGATTGGGAAGAGACTCAAAACTTTGGAATGGTACTATTGGAAAAGAAGGCATTGGGAATTCAAATGCTAGCAGGGCCCTTCTCCTCCTGATGAAATGCACAAAACATGGACTTGTCATCACAAATACCCTGTTCCATCAAAGGAACAAATTCAACATGTTCTGGAAACACCCAGGATTGAAACACTGGCATTTGATCAACTACATGATTGTTCAGGCTCACAATCACCAGGATCATTGATTTTATGATTCTATGAGTCAGAAGGGACCTAGACAGATCATCTAGTCTGACCCCCTGCCATGGGCAGGGAGGAGCCCTGGGGGTGGGAGGGGTCATAAGACCCTAGCCAGGTGCCTATCCAGACTCCTCTTGAAGATCTCCAGGGAAGGTGAGAGCACCACCTCTTTGGGAAGCCTATTCCAGGCTCTAGCCACCCTTACAGTGAAGTAGTTCTTCCTAATATCTAACCTAAACCTATCCTCCCTCAGCTTGTGGCCATTGTTCTTGGTGACTCCAAGGGGGGCCCTGGTGAACAGACTTTCCCCAAGTCCCTGCTAGTGGCCCCTGATAAGGTTGTAGGCAGTCACAAGATTCCCCCCTCAGTCTCCTCTTCTCGAGACTGAAGAGATTCAGGTCCCTCAGCCTTTTCTCATAGGAGTGGCCACGGAGGCCCTCTACCATACAAGTGGCCCTCCTCTGGACCCTCTCTAGGTTCTCCACATCCTTCTTGAAGTGCGGCGCCCAGAACTGGACACAGTACTCCAGCTGCGGCCTGACCAGTGCTGCATAGCGGGGGAGCAAGACCTCCCTGGACCTGATAGTGATGCCCCTGTTGATGCATGACAGGGTGCGATTGGCTCTGCCTATTGCTTTGTCGCATTGGCAACTCATATTCATCCCGGAAATCAGGATGTCCTGATTTACGAGAGCCATGACTAGCACTGATGACTGTTGGACTGACCACTGCTTCATCTGTACCTGCATGTCCATTAGGATTGCTCCTAAATGAAGAATGCAAAGGAAGCAGATCAGGCACAGGATAAACATTGAGTACTTGAAGGACCCACTCAAGCAGAAAGAATTCCAGCAACTCCTGAATGAGACACTATCAACAGAACACCCAGAAGGAGTCAAGGAGCACTGGACGGGACTCAAGATAGCGATTCTCTCATCCTGTGAAAATATCATATGATACAAGACCAGAAAACATCATGACTGGTTTGACAAAAATGACACTAAAGTTCAAGGTCTCATCAACAGGAAATGGGAAGCTTTGTGTGCCTGGTGGAATGACATCAACTCTGCCATCAAGGAAAATTCACACCAATAATTAAAATCAGAGATGCAGAGGAGAATTTGAGAACTGAAGCATGAGTGGTAGATTCAGAAATCAAAACAAATCCAACATTTTGCTGACATCTGTGACACTCATGGCTCCTTCAGTGCTACCAAAGCTGTGTACAGCCCTGGCACTCAAGGCCTTAATCCTCTAAAATCAAAGGATAGAACAACACTCCTGAAAGACAGTGAATCCATCAATGCTCGCTGAAAAGAACATTTCTAGGACCTTCTGAATCATGATTCAACTGTAAATGAAGATAAGATCAATAACTTTTTGCAAAAAGCAATTAGAGAAGACTTCAGTTTGCCACCTACTGTGGTACAGGTTGGGAGTGGAAAATGAAGAATAACAAAGAAGCTGGTGTTAATGGAATACCCAGAGAGGTTTTCAAAGGAGGAGGAGAACAATTTACGAGGCAGCTTCATGTCCTCATTCTTGAAATCTGGAACAAGGGTAGAAATCCCAGGCAACTTAAGGGATGTCATGTTTGTTACTATCTTCAGGAAGTGGGGCAGAGCTGACTGCAGTAACTACCGAGGCATCTCATTGTTGGCTACTGCTGGGGTAGTTATTGCCTGTACCTTGCTAACCACCTTCTCCCAAACACAGAAGAAATCCTTCCAGAATCTCAAAATAGCTTCAGACCATCTTAAGGAATGGTGGACATGATCTTTACAGCATTTCAAATCTAGGAGAAGTGTCATGAGCAAAATGAACCTGTCTGTTTGGCCTTCATTGACTTCCCTAAAGCCTTCAATTCTGTAAACCATGAAGCGCTATGGAAAAACTTGTTCAAAATTGGCCGCCCAAATAAGTTCATCAGTGTTCTGAGCCTTCTCCACAACAACATGTCAGCCAGGGTTCTCAGTAACAAGAGTCAAACAGAGCCATTTGGGGTGAAAACTGGAGTGAATCAAGGTTGCATCATCGCTCCAACTTTGTTTCCCATCTTCATCTCCACCATAATACACCTTGTTGACAGAAAGCTCCCACCTGCAATTGAAATTGTGTATAGGATGGACTGAAGAATCTTCAACCTCAAACAGACTCAAATCCAAAATGAAGACCACGACAACATCTATAATGGAGCTCCAGTATGCAGATGACAATGCTGTCTTGGCTCAATTTGAATAGGACCTCCAAACCATTTGTAATGTATTCTCAGAAGTCTACGAGAGTCTTGGCCTAACTCTAAACATCAAGAACATGCAAGTCCTTTACCAACCTACTTCAAATGGAGAAACAAACCCCACCTCCGCTCAAATCAATGGAGAATTGCTGGAGAATGTGGATCATTTCTCCTCTCCTGGAAGCCATCTTTCAGCAAAAGCAGAC
Source organism: Crocodylus porosus (assembly GCF_001723895.1). NCBI lineage: Eukaryota > Metazoa > Chordata > Crocodylia > Crocodylidae > Crocodylus > Crocodylus porosus. The sequence continues at coordinate 95,513,660 of NW_017728943.1, read as the reverse complement.
ATTGAACCAGAAATACAACACCTCTTGGAATGTGCAAGTGCAGCCTTTGGACGTCTGAGTAAGAGAGTCTTCTTAAATCATGACATCCTTGCTGAAATGAAATTCTTGGTTTATCAAGCCATTGTCATTCCAACTCTGCTGTATGGCTCAGAAACTTGGACCATATACAGAAGTGGTGCCACATACAAAGTACCACCAATGGTGCCTTCGCAAGATCCTTTGGATTAGCTGGGAGGATAGATGCACAAACATCAGCATCTTGGCCGAAGCAAATTCCAACAGCACTGAGGCCAGGATCATCCAAAACTAACGTTGTTGGACAGGTTATGTTGTTTGCATGCCTGACTCCTGCCTTCCAAAGAGAGTCTTTTTCTCATAGCTGAAAGAAGGTCAGCAAAGTAGCGGAAGGCAAAAAAAGCATTTCAAAGACACCCTGAAGGCAAACATTAAGAGGTGTAATATTGATATCAACACTGGGGAGACCCTTGTTTAGGACTTACCAAAATAGAAGATGACTTTTTGGGAAGGATGTCAATACTTTGAAACAGGTTATTAACAGGCAGAAGAGGAAAAGAGGAACAGGCAAAAAGAACATCAGAACATCCAACGCAGTGACACAGTGCCCATCTCTCCTGGAAACATCTGTCTTCACTGCAACAAGACATGTGGATCTAGAATTGGGCTATGGAGCCACCTATGGACTCACTATTAAGATCCTTAGAAGACTCTCTTACTTGTTCTCTTACTTATACCCATCATCATCAGCTGAGCTCGAGAGCACCCTAACCAGGTCCTCTCTCCCAACTCTCCTGCCATGCCTTAATGTTATCAAAATCTTTAAGGAAGGGTTCAGTGGTGTAACAATGTATCCCCCACTAGGGGTATTCACAGTCTAAATGCAGCTGAACTTGGGGCTCTGCCTCCCCTACATCCTGTCCACATGCTAACTGATGGTGGCGATGCTTTATGATCTCTTGCAGTACCTTCAGCCTTTCAGATTCACTCCGCTGCCATTACCTTATGTCCAGTCATCTGATGCATCAGTGGGTAGCTGCCAGACTCAGTAAAGTTTACACAGTGCCCTTATGGCCACTCGTCTTGCCCTCGCTCCCTGGGTGCTATGCTCGGAGCTCCTGGCTAAAGGGACCCCCAGGACACTGGCCCAGTATGCCCCTCAAAATTATAATTAAAGCAAATAAAGGAGAAAGCCTCCATTAGGGAAGGACTAGCTATAAATTGCTTAGATGACCCCTTTTGACTTTTCTATTCTATATCTTTCTCCTCTTGAGTGGGTTGAGCCCCTGAGTGGGGCTGAGCCGGAATCCCCACACCAGTGTGCTGAGGCTTTCCTGCTCTTCTTCAATGGGCCCTTGCCACTTGAGTGTCCTACTGCCTCAGCATCTTGAGACACCTTCTGCCCCAGCCTCTTGCCCAGTGGCAACTGCCTGCCCCCTCTCTTCAGCATTGCTAGTGCCTTCTAAATTTTCCCTGGTGGTGCCGGTGGCTGACATCATCAGCCATGCACTGCCTAGTTTGATTGACAGCGTACTCAAAAACTGGCACAGCAGTGCCATGCATTGCCATGGTCCCAGCTCTCCCTGCCTTCCAGGTAAGTATTCCCCCTCTCCCTGGGCTTTCTGCCCGGCCCCCTCAGGGTTGGGCAAGGTTCCCAGAATTCCTGCCCATTGTGCACAGTCTCCACCATCACAAAAACTAAACAGGAGGGGAAAGGAATACAGCCTACATGTACAGGTTAGATTCTGACTGCTCTTCACTTGAATGTGCACTTTTGAAGAAAGGTGGTAAGGAACTTGCTATGCTTTTGTGCAGCCTAAAACTGGCCAGACAGAACTATAAACCTTGTGCTCAAAGGAATTTAGAGATTGTTGCATCATTACTCCTTCTTATGGCACCAGATGCTCAGTGAGGTAATGGCTCTGGGGTGGCGGGGCAGCTGGAGAGATACTGGAAAAGCTACTCATGTATTAATTTGTACTGATAGGAAGAAAGGGATGGCCTCATAGAGGGTTTACAGATGGCACCCATAAAGAGGTGTGTAGCATTTTTTGTACTTAGGGAGCCCCAGGAGGCACGCTGTAATTCTCAGATAGATTTTTCTTTGCTGCTTCCCTGGCTTCAGTAGAGCTTCATAATGTGCCCAAAGGGCACAAATTAGTCCACAGTAATTGGGGATCATTTGTTTTCCTTGTTAAATGTGCTCAATTATTTCTCTTCTGTGAAAGAACCCTCCCATCCTCTTTCTTTTACTAGTTCCCACCTTCATTTTTATATCTTTATGCCATTTTCATTTTCAAGAATACACATTCCTGATTTCAGTATGATACAGCCCCATGAGGTTTGTTTGCTAAATATTTTCCTACTCATGTTTCAGATGGAGCATCCTACAATAATAGCATAAATTGCAAGCATGCTCTGATATTGTTTTATCTATAGTAAAATAGGTCAACTGCAGCATATACAGGATAATGGTTTTGCTGTAGAACAATTACTATATCATGTCTTTATTGTATTTTGTCTGTCTGTCTCTCTCCCCCTTTCCTCCCTCCCATCCCTTCAACTCTATTTGTCTGTCTATACACATACACTTTTTTTTCCAGGCTAAATTCCATTGACGTGAAGTATCAGATGTGGAAATTGGGAGTTGTTTTCACTGACAATGTGAGTTACTTTCAGTATTTGTACTATAAAGTAGCAAGCAGTCTTCTAATCATGAGGAGTTTGTAAAAAAATAATGAGAGTTTATGACTTTTTATACTATTGGTAACCTGCAATTTATTACTCTAAGTCTAACTACCCTATTTTAATTTGTATCTGTAAATTCTTTTAAATTACATAGAAACTATTATAGAAACTCTCTTTACTTCAGTAAATTTCAATTAGTTCTTTTGGGGTCATTCTCTGGGTTGCTTTCTTGTGGACTTCAGCTGTGCACAGAAAATTTCAACAATCAGTTTTGGGAAAACAAGAAAAGAATATATGTACTGCAGTATATTGGTGTTTATATTAACTTGAGTCACACGTAAAATAACAATCCTATATCTGAAGCTTAGAACAATTGCAAATGAGCATAGCTGATGTAAAACTAATTTTATTGCACATGAGCATAGATGATTGTATTTTTTATACCAATGTAACTGGAAGTAGGATTTGGCACAGAATGGAGTTTATTTACTGTTCATCTGTGTTTATAAAAAAAATAGCTTTTTAAATATATCTGACCTTAATATTTCACCAAGTCATAAGCTAAGCTGGACTTTAAGGATTTGGGCCCAGTTTCATCCCTGCAAAATGGTGTGTGGGAAGCCCAGGTTAAACAGATGCTGAAGGCCATTAGAAATCAAGGTCTAAAGAGGTAGAAAAGAGGGTTGGAAGGTTACTCTTCACAACTGGAAGGAGATAAGTATTATAAAAACAGCAGGTGATGGTTTGTATGTTATGAGATGGACTGTACACTAGGGCAGTTGTAAGACCTTCCCCTGGGATGAACAGGCCCTGGTACACATCCATGAACTTCTATATATCTCATCTTTTTTCCTTACCTCTTTTATCATTATGAAGATAGATATTTCTCCCCCTACATTCTATTTGTTTCTCTTGCTTGACTCTTGAGTAAAGTTATAAGACCCTCTTTTGCCAATATAAAACACTATGATGCAACAGTTGGACTCTGGAGTTGGAAATACTTATTGATGCCATTAACATCTATGATAGCAGCAAACAGAATAACAATAAACCCATAATACTCCTTTTATAAATGTCCATTTGTTTTAAGAAGGCAAGCTAGATTGGCATGTTATAGAACAACTAAAGGTATGTACAGACTCTAAACTTAGATGGACCAAAGTAGGATTAGGTTAATCTAAGTGCTGAACTGTACGTACATTTGGGGAGGTTAGATCAGGAAAAAAATGCCTGGCCTGATCTAACCTAGTGTACCTGAGAGGTGCACTAAGTTAGACTGGGCATGGGGTAGCCCGATTTACTGACTGTATGTACATATTTAGAGTGCACACTGGGGCTGTGATTTTCCTACCATCAACTCCAACTCTGACTGGCTTTTTTTAGTGCCCCTGGATGGTGAACCCTCCCCACTCTCTGTGGACCTGTGAAAACGCTGTGGACCCACTACTCTGTCCCCACCAACTTTCATTCCTGGCAGAGCTCCTGTCACCAGTGAACACGTGTACAAGCGGGGACCCAATCTATGATCACACCACTTAAAATTAAGTTGTGTGATTGTAGATTGGGTCCCAGGAACATCTGCCTAAATCAGATATGTATAGCATAAGGTTTTGTGAGTTTGGGCTCATGAAAGCATATGCTATATATTTCTAATTTATTTTTTATGCTGCAAAACTACCATGTGTTTTGCTTGATTTCAGACTAACATGGCTAACTACCCCTCAGTTGTTAGAAACCCAGTATGTTTTCTTTAAAAACAGAGATGCAAACATAAGAGCTGAGAAGGAAATACTTTTCCAAACCTTTGAAAAATCTGAAAATATCAAAAAGTTCCAGTTCTGAATTACATCCAAGGGCACACAATATCAAATGTTTTGTGATTATTTTTTTATATATAGCTCATTACTCAACTGTTATATTTCAAGCCAACAATCTCAAAATGTTTTGTTTAATATTTTAGATAAGTTTGTTTAAATGTTGAAAATAAGGGTTTCAGTAGTTTAAAAACTAATTTTATACATTTTAAATGAAAAAAACATGAAAATGAATCTTTTCCTGTGACCCATTTCATCTTTGTTGAAACATTGTTATTTCATCCATATTCTGACAAAAATGTCCTTTCACTAATGCCCAACAAGCTTTTAGCAAACATAACTGTATTACATAGCTGTAAACTCAATAGAGTGGCATTAAAATATTTTTCTTTGGCTTTGTGAGAAAACAAAGGCTGGACATAAAGACTATGGATTTCATTTCTCATTTTGATAATGTAATTCTCTTTGCTTTTTTCCCCCTAGTCTTTCCTTTATCTAGCCTGGTACATGACCATGTCAGTCCTAGGCCATTACAACAATTTTTTCTTTGCTGCTCATCTCCTTGATATTGCAATGGGATTCAAGACACTACGAACTATCCTTTCATCAGTGACCCACAATGGCAAACAGGTATCAAGTTTCATCTCTTACTTTCTTTTTTTGTTTGTTAAAGGAGTGCATAGCTTGTTTCCACCCATGCCTGAATTCAGACTGACTAGTAAAATCAGTTGTCTGTGTGTGACAGTAGCTATATACTCTAATTATGAAGTTAGATGCATGTCAGTAGAGGAACTGGTCTCTAAGATATGAAATCATAGTCGTTACCATGACTTCCTGGTCATTAATTTCAGTCTGCTGTTTCAGGGAACCATGTCAGATAATCCTGTTAATAAATTGATGAGGATCCATCTTAAAAGTAATTAGTTTTTTACCATGTCCCCTCTCCCCTGCTCTGAATGGCAGGTTGCATCAGAACTGCACTTTCCTACTGGTAAGAAAATTGACTTCCAGTCTATTAATATTGAAGTTGTTTCAGACAGATACTAGAGAAAGACAGAAGGTAGGGCAGGATGGCACCTTAAAGATTAACTGGTTCAGAGAGGCATGAGTTTTCATTGGCAATCACCTACTTAGATGCAACAAGTCCAAAGTATGTGGTGGGAAGGCCCAAGTACTTCTTCAGAAACATTGAAAAGAGATTAATCAGATATTTTATCTCAAGGTTTCATCTACATGTTGATTAATGCGCTTTTGGTAATGCACATTAAATTTAGTACCTCCATTGTGAGGTACTAGAAAAAGGCACATTCGCCCATTTTAATGCTCATTAGTGAAAGCATACTTTTTTGTGACACTAATGCACATTTAATGTGTATTAAAGTGCATGTGTAGATGGGTCTAGAAAAGGGACTATCAAACTGTTCTCCATGGAGCTGAGACCTGACCTAAAGTTTTTGAGAGTGAAGTAAGGTAGTTTCAAGGATGTTGAGTGGACCATGAGAAGATCTCCCTTTTTATGGAATTGCCCACAGAATGAGAAGCTTGACTTACCTGGGAAGTGGCAAGTAAAGAATAACTGCTCCTTATTGTTGCCTTAAACATTTTGGATTAGGAAGCTCTGCTTGGTGGGTAAAACTATCTTTTTGTGTGGACAGTATAGAATGATCTGGAGCTTATATGTGGTAGCTTCTCTGTATTTAGGCCTGCAAAGAAATATGTGGAGAACATGTTTAGAGGGGAAAATTTAATGAGGAAATGTCCACTCCAAATCTCAAGTATTTGTCCTGCAGTAGTTGCCCTTTTATGGGCCTTCATTCCATGTGCTGTATATTTCATACAGCTCTGAGCAGCTACTGTAATTTTGAGTTAAATTTGTTTAAAGCAACTGTTAAAACAAGTATGTGAATAAATTATCATAGCTTCTGCAGTGACTTCTGGGATCTGAACTCTGACAGATGATTATACAGCAGGCCACCTCGAAGCAACTCTCCAAAAGGACAAGTTGATTTACTGCAGTATTGTTACAAGGGCCTAGAGCAATTGAGAGGGGTTTTTTTTTAATGTAATTAACTATATTTGGCTTACACAACAGACTAGGACTCTCAAACAGCAATACAAATGAACCCTCTGCAGTATGTGTCATTAAAAATATAGTGTAAACAAGAATATACCTTTGCCTCTGGTGGGGAGATAATCCATGATTTACTAGTATGTTACAGGTACTAGAGAACCCAGGTATTATAAAAATGCTGAAGCCTTAATGTATTAGTGCTGTATTCTAAAAAGATATAGGTTGTTCATACTGCTGCTACAATGTCACCATAGAGTTACTTTTTTTTTTAAATGCAGGTGATAAGTCATGCTCATAGATGTGGCATGTAAAATAGGAAATTGTATGTAAAAGACTGACACCTCTTGCTATTATTTAATAAATTTATCATCTTAGCTGTTGTATTTTGATAGAACAGGAAGTCAGACATAAATCTGGATCAGCCATATAACTGAAAGGAGAATTTGGTCACCCTAGATTTGTGACCACCTGTTGTCAAACTGAGTACATGTAAACTTTAACCTATATTAAAATTGGTTTTATGTTTTTTATAGTGATGCCTATAATATAGCCTTTACTATATTACAGAACAATAAGGTTGGAGTGATGTTATATCAATCCTTGAACACCTAAAAGTGCTAATATTGCACAGCATCCCACAGCACCATTTAAAAGATCCTGTGACAGCCTAAGGCATTCTGTCTTCCTGATTGAGAATTGCTTATTTAGATGCACATAGCTGAGTTGCATTCAGAATACTTGGGTTAAGTTTTAGTCTCTAGGTCTCAACTCTATAAATGGGTAAATATTCTTGGCCAGATAAGTAGCTCTGGATTTAATCCCTTACAAGTAAAGAACATGACATTTGAGGGTATTATCAGTAATTAATACGCTCCCGCTCCCCCGAAGCCCCCCAGACAACCCCTCAGCAGCCGCAGAGCCCCCTGCCGACCCCCAGCACAGCCGGAGGTAAGCGGGCTTGTGGTGGGAAGGGGTTAACTCCTCGCTCCCTGGGAGGAGGCCGGCTGCATTGAGCCGGGCCGGGTCAAGCCCCCGCCCAGGCCCCTACTTGGCCCAGCCCTCCAGGGAGCCACACGACCAGAGCTGCATGAACAGGCTGCGTAAACAGGTGCTCGAGTTAGCACGGAGTTCGCGCAGGAGAGGGCGCGGGAGGGCACGAGACCCTGCCTGCGACCCGCCCAGAGTAGTTAGTCCCAGCCGTAGCCAGCCTACCAGAGGCATAACATGGATGGGCACGCACCGCACCCCAAGGGTTCCCTTGGGTTCTGCGCCCCCGCCATCGGGCACCTCAGAGACGGCCACCCAGACGGAGCCCATGGTTCTGGGCTCCACGCAGACGAAGCCCCTGGCTCTTGGCTGCGGGGGCTGCCTGTC
>NW_017728943.1:95460730-95505687 GCF_001723895.1 Crocodylus porosus | reverse complement strand
GCACCTACATTGAACACCTTCAAGAATAAATTGGATGCTTATCTTGCTGGGATCCTATGACCCCAGCTGACTTCCTGCTCTTTGGGCAGGGGGCTGGACTCGATGATCTCCCGAGGTCCCTTCCAGCCCTAATGTCTATGAAATCTAAATCTATGAAATGAAGAACTTTGAAAGTCAGTTATGAAAGTAATGTGCTAATAGTTATTTTTCCAGATGATAGCTGTGGGCAGTTGAAACTGTTTTCAATAAGGCTCAAGGCAATATTTTTTTAATGCTGTAGCAACTGAGAGCTGAGGGATGCCTTTTATCACCAGGGATCCTAGTTTTCTCCAATCAAAGAAAAGGCCAACATTTTCTGATTAACCCTCCCCCCCATACTAAAATCCACATTTTTCTATGATTAAAATGAGTGCCCACTAGTATATGTGCGTGTGTGTGTGTGTGTATGTAAATATTTGTATGTGTATATATGTGTGTATGTGTGTGTACATATATATAGTGGTGTTTCATTTTAATCATGGAAAATGTGGATTTGAGCTGGGTTTTTAAACGGGAAAAATTTGGATTTTTTTTCTCAGAGAAAACTAAGATCCCTGCTTATCACATAACCATCTAAGAGGTTATACTATTATGCTAAAATGAATATATAGTTTTGCCTCAGATGCTTAAGATGTAAGTGGAATAGTGTTGCTACTAAAATGCCATAAGGCTAAGTAGAAACATTTTTTTTGCCACTTTCCTGTGTAATTGCAAAGGCCCACCTAATTTTGCAAGTTAAGTCTTCATAATTGTCCTTCTGATGTGCAGCTTTATTACTTTCAGATATTAGCTCTAATTTACATAATGGTCAAGGAATACTATTTAAATATACCTATTTAGTAAATGTAAAGATTGCTTTAAAGCCTTGATTCCAGAGCCAAGTTAAGTTGCCTTCCACTAGATTTATGAGGTACTTTATTTTTTTAACATTTCAAACACAAAAGCAAAGGTGTTGTAAGCATTGAATATTTAATAACTATGAGTGCATCTACATGTGCAATTAGTGTGATTCAATAAACTCTGGTGCAGTTTGTGGGTGGCAGAAGGGTTAGCTGGGACACAAGGGTGTTACAGTGCATAGCTAGCTGGAAGACAGCCCCTGAATTTTAGCACCCTTTTGCCCCAGCCAGCCCCTGTCATGGTCTACACATGTATAATTGCACATAAGAACTCTACCATAAAATAGTACTGTGCCCAACAGTACTATCCTATGGTAGAGTTAATTAATCCATGCCCTAATACCAGTATACATGTAGACTGTGACACTTTACTCCAAAGCTAATTAGTTTCCTCCGCAGTAAAGCGTACATGTAGAGGCACCCAGTTGCTCTAAAATGAATTGGTAAACCATCCTGAATTTTACACAGGCAATAAGACTATATCTGTCTTTACTGTATGTCATATGTGAAGTAGCATTGTTGCTTATTTATAATATTTTCCTAGTGCCTCAATCTTATACCATTTTAACATTAATGAGCTAATTGAAATGCTCTAACCTAGTATAGAATGCACTGACATTGTATTAAACTAAAGCATCCATTTCTTTTGAAATGCCAGGAGTGACGGACAATAGTGGGAGAATAAGACAATTTGGTTTTAGCAAGTAAATAGTTTATTGTTTCTCTCTCTTTATTATACAAAAGAAATGGTATTTCTTGTTTTCGCAATGTTAACATATCTGTTGTACAATTTTATCTTCTAGCTTGTCTTAACAGTGGGATTATTGGCAGTAGTAGTATACTTGTACACAGTAGTAGCATTCAATTTTTTCCGTAAATTCTACAACAAGAGTGAAGATGGAGATATGCCAGATATGAAATGTGATGATATGCTAACAGTAAGTTTCAATCTGTTTTTTCTTGTATTTCATGCTGTTGTCGTTGTTATTATTTCATGCTCCCATTCACACAATTGTATCTCAGTTTGTCAATAGCCAAAGGAATAGCTGATGACCAGAAGAAGATGAGTGAAGGGTAAAGGGAAGAAGATTGTAACATAACCTTCTGGGACTTAAATTTGTTCTGCAGGTATTAAAGAACGAGAGGGAAGAAATAGGACAATATTCTTTGCTGTGCATTTTTTGAACAAACAAAAATTAGAAAGCTGTTTCATTCCACAGGGCTTTCTCAAAAGTGGATATAAATGCTTCTGAATCCTAGGGGTTATCAGGTCATTAAGAGAGTTTTGTCTAGTTATGGTAAAATATAGTCAAGTTTTGGAGAGGAGCAGGGAGATGATCGAAGGAACAAGCAAGAAGCTGAAGATGAGCAGGCGAACATCTCCAGCTCGTCTCCAGCCTCCTCTCTTGCTCATCCCCAGCCCTCTGATCATTCACCTGCTCCATCTCTAGCCCTCCCAAGGCTGGAGATGAGCAAGAGAATGAGCAAGAGGCTGGAGATCATTCAGGATTTCCCCTGGTTGACTCCAGCCTCCTGATTTGCTCCCCCATTCAGCTCCTGCCCCCTCATCACTTCCCCACCCAGTTCCAGCCTCCCACACCACCAATAGCTTACCAGCAGCAGCAGCAGTGCTCAGGGCCTCATGGCACAGCCCTACCACATGGTGCGGAGCAGCAAGGCTTGGCCCTGGCCACCTAGCACCCACGCTGCAGCTGCTGCATCGACTTGGTGCAGTCCAGCATGGCAAGGCACTGTGCACTGTCTGGCAGCTTGTGGGTGCTCCAGCTGCCACCCGGGGCTCAGCACTGTTCAGTTTGAGTGGCCTGGAGCTGCAAGAAAGTGCGCAGTGCCCTGTTGAGCTGGGCAGCACCCATGCAATGCAGCAGCACAGGTGCCAGGTGGCTGGAGCTGAGCCCTGCTGCCCCCTGCGCTGTGGGGCTGTGCCATGAGGCTCTGAGTGGCCCTGACTGCTGCTTCTATTGCCAGTGAGTGCAGGGTGCTGGGGCTGAGCCTGGGTGGGAGAGTGAGTCGGGGGAACAAATGGAAGTAGAGGGAATGAACTGGGAGTTGGGGGAATGAATGGGGAGCAGAGAGAACAAACGGGGTGGGGGGAACCAATGGGGAGTTGGGGGAATGAATGGGTTCTGGGGCTTTGTGCCCCCCCGCCATGGTCCCTTCCTCCCCTTCTCCAGCCCCACAAACCTCCTACTTACCTGCCACAAAGCTGGGTTCAGGTTCCTGCAGCCTGCACTGCTGCCTGCTCTGCGTGCTTCAGCACAGGGGCAAGGGCCACCCATAGAGATGCTCTGGCTAGCTACCAGAGCATCTCTGTGGAGGACCAAGCCTCTGGTTGCCCCAGGGCATGGTTTAGGATTGTGCCTTGCCCCACTTTTTTCCCCCAGGGTATTTTTTGACCCCTAGATATCTAGGTATCTAATTTTGCCCCTGTACTGTAAATTTGCAGCATGGAGAACATTTTTTTGTTCCCGCATGTGCCTGTTGCAGCATCTCAGAAGGGTTTGAGATGCTGCAAGAGGCATGTGCACACACATCTGGACGCATCCAGGGGGTCTTTCTCAGCAACTGTTCCCTAGCTCTGGAACTCAGTCATTCTTAAGGCCCAATAGTGCCCAAGTGCTATAAGACCTTCCTATTTGGGCAGCAAACAAAGTAGGCTGAGATATTGCTTAGTGCGTGTCTACATTATAGTGATTTCCTAGTTCCCTTTTTTACATGGCTTTGTTCTCTTCTCACTCTTCTTTTTTCTAAGTTCTGTTCTCTTACGGCAAGCTGCTCTAAACCTTTGTTGGGAAGGATGGCATACGCAGTGGATAAAAAATAAATTAAAAAACAAAGAGCATTAGCATAAATCCAGAGTAGATTTACTCCATAAAGATATTACTGGTTTTTAAGTGCACAAGATGAGCCCACAATAGTTGTTAGTCTGCACCTTAAAATCTTTCTGATTTTAACTAAGTATTCTTCCTATCCATTAGGAGGTAGAAGAGCTCTTTGCATTGTTTTTATGTGTTTATAATTTTGTCAGTAGAAAATATCTAGTTGCAGCTATAATCACTGCTACTGATAGTACAGTATCTTTGTAGCACTTCTGAATATAGACTTCTGCTACACATAACAAATTTTGCTTTGAGTTCACAATAGATTTCAGGACAGAACTAAAGAAACACTAAACTAAGCTAGGAGTTAGGGATGGCTGAGATGAGATGGGATAGGGTGAGAGGCGTAGAAGGAGAAAAATCAGCAAAAGGACATTCACTATATCAAAAGAATAGACTATTAATAGGACTGATTATTAGCAGGCCAAGCCTGCATGGTCAGATGGGTCTGCAAGGAGGAGTAAGATTCACCAAGGTCCTGAATACCAGAAGTTGGGCATAAATATGTAGCAGTAATTAAATGGGAAGGCATGTGATGCCTTCCCAGTCATGCAAATGGGTGGAAAATATGGGGAGTGGCTAGAACCTAGGCTCCCAATATATGGATCAGTGCAGCTAAGGAGCCTTTAAGATGGGATAGGAACCTTCAACTGGTAAGAGCAATTGGGGAGCAGAGAAGGAAATGTATCTTTGCGACTCATAATTTACTAAATTACTCTTGCTATAGCACATCTGTGTACCACCTTTCACAAAGGTCCAGTTGCCAGACCACAATTAAGCCCTTTTTATTTCCATGTTTGCAAAAGATGCAAATGGGAAAGAGATATAAAACTAGTTACAAAAGCCCACTTCCACAGATGCCACATTCCCAAAACATGGTTTGGAAACCAACTGAGTTCACACTGAGAAAGGGCTTTGTTGTTGCCATAATGTGAGAAAAGTGGGACTAAGCTACAAATGTGATTTCAGACTAGGAAAGCCCCAAATTCAGTGTTCTGATTATATGGCAAGTTCTGCTACCCCACATTATGAAAAGTGCCTTCTGTTTTTATTGTTAAGTTGGATAATTGAACCAAATTGATTTTAAAAAAAATTACTGTGTTGAGTGTTATATTTCTAATTATGTGCCACGTTGACACAACTTGGATTGATCATAGTACAAGAAAAAAAGTTTTAATCCCAGTCACAGAATTGATTATTTGAAAAAAGTATGAATCAATTATTAATTTTCAAAAGGGACAAATGACAGGGGAAGAAAAGCTGCTAAACACTATAATGCATGTATGATTTCCCTCCTTGGGAGAAGATAAGTGAGAAAATGCACTGCATGTGACAGATGTTAATGGCATCACTTAAATGCAGTACTGGAAGTTGCCCAGACAGTAAGATGCTTAGGGTCATAAATTAATTTCCCACTCTATTCCCCACACTTTACACTTTTAGGGAGAGTCATCTAACAGAGAAGTTTTGTGAATTCTCTTGGTGCATTTGCAAAGTTCTGGGGCTTGAGCAGTGGTGAAAAAAAATCAGAAGCATTTTGTCTTAGTTGCAGCTTCTCCACTGGCTTCTGTAAGGGCCAGAGGCTGCAACCTGTACTTACATTGAATCCTCACTGGACATATCTGCACAAAACACTGAAGTGTGACAGCTCCTGACGAGCTCCCAGCTGCATGAGAAAGCCCCACTGGGCATTCTGATATGCACAGGGCCAGGAGATGGCCGCTGCTGCAGCAGGCAGAGCTCTCTTGGCCCCATGCACATTGGGGCCAGCTTCCGTGCTCCCTGGCTAGCTCCCCCTGGCTGCTGCAGGGGGCCCCCAGGGAAGGCTTACTGCACAGTAAGCCTTTATAGTTTTAATAGAATGTGTAGATGTGCCCACTGTGCATGCAGTTGGCCTCCTAAAAATGCAACGGCTCCAGAAGGCAGTACTTAATAGGAGGTAAGGGTCATTGAAGCATGTTGGAAATCCCTCTTCTGTCTCGTTTAGGTATAATAATTGTTTTCTCTCCCTGCCCGTGTGAATTTGGGTTAGTATATTGTACAGTTCCAAATGCTGTTTTTTCCTCCTCTTGCAATTGATTTTTTTCTCAAGAGTCCTGGTACTAAGAATAGTAATAAAATGAGTGCTTTATGTCCTGATTTACTTTTTCAAGGTAAAGGATTTCAGAGCTCTCATTGTAGAAGCATTCAGTTAATTCACTTAAAATATGATTCTACTCTAAAAATGATTTTTTAGAAACAACATCTGAGGCTCCATATTTATTCCATATCACTGGTTTGTTATCTTTTTTTTTACTGTTTACAAATAAAATTCTATTTCTCCCTCCTTAAAATAGAGGTTGGGCTTTGAAAGCTAGTCTTTTCTTTTGCCAGTCATCAGTTGAAATAAAGATTTGTGGGGCCATGTAATGTCCTCAGTTTCTATCTGCACACACCCACAATATGTCTTTCAGACAGTAGCTGACAAAGACATTATTTGGCCTCAAGAATCATCATTACTAGGGAAAGGGAAAGAGCCCAGCCTAATGCAGAGATAAAAAGTGAGTTTGAAAGGCTGGGAGTCATAACAAAATCTTTTACCTATTAAACTGAGCAAATGTTGTAAAAAACCAATGTAACATGATAAATAGGGAGCACCATATTACCATTATTAAACACTTTTCAGAATCTTAACGTATTGTAATTTTTCACTGAGCCATTAAGGACAGCATAGTCTTCTAACAGAATCCCTGTGGTATTTTTATTTTCCTTTGATCCCCTAAACATGATGAAAGAAAAAATAAAAAAAACCCTTGATTTAAAAGGCAGCAGATTATAGCAGGAGCCACTACCCTGTATGAGATCTGAAGTATGCTGAACCTTATTTTTCAGACAACTTTGTAAATATTTTCACCCATTTGATATCTGTACCAGGTGGGGGGAAATACCCTAGCACCCCCTACTGTGCCAAGTTTGGGTTAAAACACCCTCATTCTTGCTCGCCACGTCTTGATATTGTAAAAATTCAGGGGAGGTTGCCTGTCATCCTCCTGGTCACGGTTCCTGCTACCCCGAGCTTTGTTTATATGATGGGGGTCCAAGCACCCAGCCTTATGGGTTATGCGTGGCTCCAACCACCCCTGTACCATGCCCCAAGCCTCGCAGATCTCCCAGATGTTGTTTGTTCTTAGCGATAGCCTTCATCACTCTTGGTGCCCTCTGGTGCTCGGCCTCTCCACGGCCCTTGTCACTGTCGGTGCCGCCTTGCTCTGGGGCTTCTTGCTGCCCACGCTCAGGGCTTCCCGCTGCCCATGCTAGGGCTCCCACACTGTCGTGGTTCCCCTATGAGGCCTCCTCTGTCCCCGTATAGCTTCACCTGGTCCTCTGGTTAAAAAGTAAACAAAACACAAGCCCCTTGGCTATAACATAACTCTAAGCCATCAGGCTTCCACCTTCCTCTCGCCACATCAGAGTTGTTCCATCCGTCCCCAGTCTCAGGCCGCACCTGCAGTTTGGCCTCTACTCATTATTCTCTCCAACAGAGTTCCTTCCCCCTGGGCTGCCAGCAGGGAACTGCCTGCCTGACCTCAGCCTGGGAGTTATATAAGAGCCAGGCCTTGCCCCTTCCAGTCAGCTGACTTCCCCTGGTTACCCTGGCAACCAGCAGCTGGGCTTCCTACTTATTGATTCACCAGTAGCAGGCACTTCAGTGCCTTGCTACAATATTGGTAAATATAATACCATCACTTTAATTGGGAGACAGGCTACAGCTTATCAAAAATGGAGATAATATGAGTGCAAAGCCTGAATCAGTATTGGGCAGTTCCCACATTCTCACCCCATGCTTAATTCACCAGACCCAACTATACAAAATGTAAGAACATAAATTTTTCAAAATTTCTAAGTTTTTTACCATTATTTTATTCTAAAAAATAGAAGTACTATATATCAGGGATATAGTGGTAGAGTGGTTAAGGTATCTTGCTACAGAATCCAGGAATATGAATTCATGCCTTGCTCCAAACTTATACTTAACACAAGTCTCAGTTGACCCATCTGTAAAATTGATGGGTTATCCTTTGGGGTGGGTCTAGGTGGCTAGAAGTGATACTAGCCCCATTGCTCCTTTGTGTGCTTTTGCTTGTAGAAACAACTGAAAAACCATTATCTGTTTAGATAAAACTCAGGAGATTGTATGACTTTGAGAAATGTATGTTTTAACCATGCTGCCCCAGCATGCCATTTGACTCACAGCAAGTGGATGTTTGATCTTTCCTTATAAAACAGGAAATGTTGCCATTCTAATCTTTAGCAACTCCCACTGTAGTATATGCAAACATAGAAAGGGAAAAAAGAGTTGGCATACTTAAGTGGATAGGATACTAGACTGTTAGGAACCTGTTTTTTTATTTCCAGCTCTGCCAGTAACTTGTTTTCTGACTTTGGTTAGTTTTATTTCATTTCCCAAATACCTTTATTCTCCTCCTCTAAATAAATACAAGAATGAGATTTCCTTTTTTATTCTTGTTTATTTGGACCAAAAGGTTTTCAGTATATAGACAGTCTCTGTGGGTAAGTACAGAGGTTCAAAAAACCCAAGACAAAATCAATTCTATCTCTGCAGTTTTTTTCTAACCTACTTAGACTGAAGCGGTAACAAACTGAACTGATGTTCAGTGTTTGGGTGGCCAAAACAGGCAGAAGTCTTCAGTGGCCCAGGTCGGAAGTCTGGGGGTGTTCACATGTATCACCTCTCATGGCAAGGCTGCCTGAAGCTGCTGAACCAGCAGCCCGAGGCCTGATTGGCAGCTGGAGTCTGTTGGGGGGAGGAAGCACCCAATGGGGAGTTTCCCAGCTGGGCTGGGCTCATCCCAGCCTGCCCCTTCCCCAGCCATTGGCCTCCAAGGGGAAAGGTCCAAGGGAGGAATACACCTACTCCTTGTCCATACTGACCCCCTCAGCTGGGGTCTGCTCTGCATGGAGGAAAAGTACCCACGGGGGGTTTCACCCCTCCCCACACCACAGCTCAAACTGTTCTGGGATCACTCCAGCCCTGCCACTTCTCCAGCCCTCTGCCTCCAAGAGGAGTGGGGGGAAGAGGGTGGGAACCACACACCCCACCCCCCAGCAAGTGCCAGATGGGAGCAGGGAGGGGTTTGGTCCTCCTCCCTAGGAGGCAGAGGCTAAGGAGAGAGTAGAGTTGAGTCAATCCCTGCCAGGCTCACTGGGCTGTAAGGGGTGGGGGGAAGAGCAAAAAGCCCCCACCACCAGGGCTTTTCATCCCCCTGCTGTATAGCCTGGGGCTAGTGGGGTCTGTGGATTCATTTTCATGCTCTGCCCCCCTGTCCCACTGGGCTGACAGACCCAGGCAGGAATCAGGCTAGGGAGCTGAGGCTGTGCCCCAGCTCTGTGATAGCTGGGGGTTGGGCCAGCCTTGGTCTGCTGGTGCAGACATCACAGCCTAAGGCTGCAAAACGTCCTGCAGTGCTGGGGAACTGAGAGTTACTTGAATCGGGAGGGGATCTGGGACAGAAGTTCCATAAATCAGTTTAACCTAAATCAATTAAGTCTAATACTACATCCAACCAGATTTATCTCAAACCAGTTTCAATCATTTTGGAAGTTGGTTATGTGCACTGAACTTCTGTTGTGTTACAGGTTTAAACTAGTTTCTAATCACTTAAATGAGTTTATATGTAACTTCTTTCCCTAACCTGTGTGTTTATCAGTGTCTAACAATCTGGAACCTGAATTGAAGTTGTGGCTTTTAGTTGCTCTACAAATAAAATAATCAGTAGGCGAAATCTTGAAAAGCAATTTCTTTAATACAATTAACTCTTACTTCGTGTTTTCTAGTGCTACATGTTTCACATGTATGTTGGAGTGCGTGCAGGTGGAGGAATTGGTGATGAAATTGAGGATCCAGCAGGAGATGAATATGAAATCTATCGGATCATCTTTGACATCACTTTCTTCTTCTTTGTAATTGTCATCTTGCTAGCCATCATACAAGGTATATATTTGTAGCCCATGATTAGACTTACAGTATATTTGAAACTACTAGAATCTTAATGCCACAGTCATTACTCTACATTTCTGATACAGACGGGAGCTAAAAAGTCAAAATGTCACCAAAAAAAAAAAAAGAATCCTTAAGTATTTGTTGCAAAACTCCACATCAGTGAAAGAATAAGGTCAGAGGAGAGAGAGATGGTATCCAGATAAATTGATTGATAGGACATATTTAAGTCCATTGGCACTTACAGTGCTTTAAGTTTTGCATATTTTGCAAAAAGCAGTAGTGGCTTCTTCTTTTTGACTTTTCTGTTCACATGATGAGGCTAGAGATGTAAGGTGTGTATGAATATGTCCCTTTCTTGGATCTGTATTAAGAGTGAGATGTAAAAATGATCCAGCAGTGAAAAAGCCAAGTAATTCCACTGAATTATCCCTGGTGGAGCTTGGTTTGTCACCCAGTTTAGCCATTATCATTTTTGGATCCATTCTAGGAGGCCTACTTCTAAGGTATTAAGATACTAGGGTGATGGTACAGAACAGCCTTCATGCAATAGAAGAAAGAAGAAGTGGTGATGTACCTGCAGTCCTTTTCTTCACCTCTTGAATTATCAAAAAAAGGATTTGACTCATAGGATGAGTCCCCATGTGCAGGGGTGTGTGGTTGCTGTGGCAAAAATAGCACAGGCGCAAATCTGAGCTGCTGCTTTTTGCTGTTGCACATGCCCCTGCAAGTGAGGTTAGTGCAGGGCAAATGTCCCAGGTAGGATAGGGGAGGCTGGGGCCATCATCTGTGGATGCCTTACCTGGGGTCTTGGAGGCTTCCTGGGGCATCAGTAGCAGCAATCTATCTGCTTGGAGCGTGTTCAACAGCTAGAGTGTGGCTTTGGCCAGCCATGCTTCAGTTCTGGTGGCACAAGCTGCTGCCACATGTGCCATGCTGCTTTTTTTTAACAGCGGGGTTTTTTTGACACTGGGATTTCCTGGTGGGAGTGCTTGCACCAACACTTTCAAGGTCCCAGTGGTGGGTGACCTGTGGCTGTGGACTTTTTCACATTTCTGCTTTCCCTTTTCTCCTAAATATGATTTGAATAAACTCCAGTAGCCTGCAGTTGACCCAAGTCTGCAGTGTGCTTGCCCGATTTGGGTAGGGGAATGTTGAGACCCATGCTTTTGATTCCCAGATGCTTGGGGGGCATGATGAGGGGCTGCAGTTGAGCTGAGAGGGAGCACAAAAATGGATGTTATAAAGATAGCTTCTGCTGAACAGACGATGTAAGGGAATTCATGGATTAAAAGTGCCAACAAAAAGGGAATAAACGCAGGGGTGGGGGGAAGGGGAGGGGGCATTATGGCTATATACCAGAGTGGCCAGTTGCAGCAGCATGTTTGTGGGGGGAGGAAGAGTAATGCAGTGTGGGATGCCTGGAGGACCAACTGGGTCTATGTCTGAGAACACTTGAGGCATTTTTACACATGCAAGTGGCGCAGCACTGGCTGCTTCGAAAAGTGCCCACTGCTGTAATGCTTGCAATTGTATAAACAGCAAAATGTGTGTCAGCACAAAGAAATTGGCAGTGGTGTGCTTTTGAACTAAAACATCTTGGAGGTGCTTTAGTTCAAATGTGCTGTTTTCTTCATGCTGTTTCTTCATGCTGACGCACATTTCACTGCTTATACAACTACAAGCGGTGCAGTGCATGTCAGCTCCTGTGTGGAGCAGACTTGATTAATTGAGTCTGCTGTAAAGTGGCGGGTCACCACTGTGTCCAAGAACTAAAAGAACTAAAATCCATGCATCATACACAACACTGAACTAGTTCAAAACAGTACTTGATTTTCCAGGTATACTTTTGAATAATTCCAGTCAGATTTAAACCAGTTTAGCAGGCCTGTTTATCCATCTTCTTCTGATTTAAACTGAATTTAGACCATTATAAGTGCTATGTGTGTCCATGCCATAATGTTCACTATTGCCTTCTTGTAAATGCTAACCTAAATCAAAAAAGAGAAGATGCATATGATTCATTTGGAATCCTTGAGTATTAATCTAAGGATATGCCAAAGTAGGTGGATTTTAGGATAGAGGCATTACTGTTAAGGCTGATAGTAATATAGTACCCAGTATCACATTGTCTGCTTACTAACTGAGCTGTCCAGTTGACTACTTAATGCCTGTAGAATAACAAGGTATGGATGAGAGCTAGCTTGCTGAGATTGAAGCTTTAACTCTGTGCTCTATCATCTGCACTGTCTGGCTGTTGATTTCTAAATTAATTTTAAAACGTTTAGCTGAAATCCCTTTGTATGACATCGGAGGTAGTTGAAAGGCCTTTATTCTAAAAGTCAGGTACAATATACATCTTGCTTTTACCTGTGTTAAAGCAGCGCAGCTCTTCAACTCCAGTAGAATTAGTGCTGACTTAAAAGAGTCCAACATTTAATTTTGTAATCTTGGTCTCTGACCTTAGTGCAGCTTTTATTTCCTCTTCTTTTTCCTGTCTCTGTAAAAAAAAATAATAAAAAAAAAAATGGTCCATGATTTCCATGGAGTGCTGTTAATGACACTCCATTATTAAATGACACACATGTGGATAACAACATGCACATAGCCCATAGTTCTTTCTGTAGCATTCATACAATAAATCTGCAAACATTGCAAATGTATACTAGTATAATGCTTAGTATTAATAGCCCCATTGCTGCATAAATGTTGGCCTACTTTAACCTGCCATACAATAGTCAAAGCTAAGTCTCTTATACCTAAAACAGGAAATCACTTGTCCAAGAACCTGCTGAAAATACATTGTACAAAATCAGAGATTGTTGTCAGCCAGGTTTCAAGTACTCACTTTGTCTCTTCTAATCAGTTAAATGCATTTATGTACTAGCTCTGCATGGAACTCAGTTGATTTTATATTGTCAGAAATCTGCCTCAACTTTTAGGGTTTCCTTACAGTTTTACCCATGAATGCTAAGTCTCATTTTTATTCAAACACCAGGTTTAATAATTGATGCTTTTGGGGAGTTGAGAGACCAACAAGAGCAAGTTAAAGAAGACATGGAGGTAAGAAGTTATAACCTCCTTGTTGCTGAGCTGTAAGGCACTTACAGAAAAATATTAGCTACGTGAAAGTATTATCAAAATGTGAACCATGCAGGGGATAATAGTTTTTAAGCTGATGGGAGAGGATGCGATTTGCAGTACTATAAAAGGTGTATTGTTGTGCAAAGCAGTGAGCAGAATTTTGCTCTCATTTGTAACTCATGAAACCACACAAATAGAACTAAGAGTTTGATCCACTGCAATGGGCTTTCATTTTATTCTTGACTGATTGATTTTTTTTTTTTTAAACCTTAGGTATATATTTTTTGTAGAACCTAGGTGAAAGTATGCTGTACCTTGAGGTTTTCTCTTTTCTTATTTAAATGTGACTGTCAGAATTCTGGAAGGTATCAAGTACCTGCTGTGTTGTGTAATCTCAACTGAGAGCATATTCAATTTCAGTTGGGTAAACTTAACTACCATTGAGGTACAGATTGTTATGGACTATATTGACCCCTACATTCAGAGCACAGGAAGGAAAAATTGCTTTTCAGCTTTGATTAATTCATGCCATTCTTTCTCCTGATGTGTTCTCATTCAGTTATTGGTGCCAAAGATTTTTTAACAAACAGCTCAAAGTGATTGTGACAGCAATTAAATATCCATTCAAAGTATTTGGCTGTGTTTTCTGGTCTCGGTCCTTAAAGGAAAAGCTTTTTGTTCTACATGCTGTATTGGAATCTCCAAGTAATTTACTGGATGCTTCCTGGATTTTCTCAAAGAAGCTACATGAGTATTTTCTATTGTATTTTTTAGACCAAATGCTTTATTTGTGGGATAGGAAATGACTACTTTGATACAGTGCCGCATGGCTTTGAAACACACACGCTACAGGAGCACAACTTGGCCAACTATCTGTAAGTACAATAATCACTAATTCTTTTGTAATTCATGACCTCCATCATCCCCCACAATTAATGTGCCAGGTCAATAATACAAGGGAGGAACAGCAATTAAGCAAAGGCTTGCAATTTGGCATTTGATCACAATTGTGTCAAGGTTGTATTCTATTCCCAGGAAAATGTAACTAAATCTTACCAAGCTCCATGGCTTTGAAAAATCTCAGTTCATACATGAACATCAGAGACTTGTTAGAGTTTGGTAGCTAAATTTTCAAAGTTCTATATGCACTGAACATAATTCAGGCCAGAGTAGCAGGGTATGAGTATGACTTTCCATGAAATTGCAACTTTTAGCTATTTTTTGACTGTGGTGTTGAATATAGGACCTGAAAGCAAGATGATTTATAATAGTTTTATAAACTATTTATATTTACTATGGAGTAAATTTACTTTATTTCATAGCAAAAGTGGAATGAATATATAACCCAGTCTACATGGCTATAGGGATGTGGAAGTAGACTAGGACTTTTGAGCAAGAGCACCCCTAAGACAAGGAACTGAGAGGTAGAAAGAATGGAACTAGGAGCCTGGATGGGGGGAGAGGGAGTTGTCTGAGTAAGGAAATAGGGCTGAGATGGAGTCCAGATGAAGTCCAGAATAAGGAGCTAAGGAGGAAAGAGACACGCTAAAATGGATAGGGACATTAAGGGTCATTTTTTGGATGAAGAGAGGCAGACAGGTCAACAACAGTTGACCACAATGCTCTCTAGAGTCAGGGAAGCAGCCCAGTTTCTGAATCCAAGATCTTCAAGTGTCCTTATTTCACTGCCAGCAGCAAAAATCTATGAAATCTTCTGGTAAAGTGTCTGTCTTCTTTAGTGTTTGTCCACACAGGGAATGAGCACCTACTGCTACTCTCAGTTACTCTGCTAAGTCAAATGGCTGGGGTTATGCCATTGCTTTAAAGTTTCCAACCCTGCTTATGACTTATGTAGCTGCCAATATAGTTTCAGGTGAAGGAATTTCAGCTGTTTCTGTTTTGTTTTTAAAAAGTCTTGGAAATTATACACCATGTCCCCTACCCCCCTAACCATTTTCCTTGCCCTTTACTGGACTCTCTTTGATTTGTCTTTGCTATTATATCTTTATCATTAGTATTGCCTGTTTTCCTAGACAAGGTCTAAGAAAATATCCACTACCCTTAACATTTTTAGTAATGCCTTTACTCATGGAAGAAATCCTAATGACTCTTTGCCAATCCTAGTGTCTACAATTAGACCCAATTTACTTGTCTGAGGCGAGAAAATGTTTGTAGCTATAATACTTCTGCCAAGGGCATTGGGAAAGCATTTCAGCTGCAAGATGGATTTATGAAACCATAATGAGTCTCTTATAGTGTTTCAGTCAATTTATCTAGAAACTCTGTTTAGTTTTTGTGTATATATAAATATTGTATATGAAACATTGTTTAACATGTATTAGCAGAATTCTTATTACCCTATGAAATGTAAAGGTAAACATCCATCTGTCTGTCCATGTTGCCTTTATATTCCCACATGCTTTGCTTCTGACAAGCTTCTCTTTGTTTTGTAGGTTTTTTCTGATGTATCTCATTAACAAGGATGAAACAGAGCACACGGGACAGGTAAGTAAGCACTGTAAACCTGGTTCTGATCAGTATCTTGCAGTCTTAAAGCTGGCTCTATGAAAATGTCTATAGATAAAACTACTCAATTTTATGTTTTGCTATATCTGAATAGTCATTTTGTCCTTTACAAACCAGACTAAGGTTAACTCTTGTTTTCATAATTTTTAATTGATATCATGTAAAAATAATACCGCATTTGTGTTTGCATCATTGCTAGGCATTACTTATCATGTGCACTAACCCACTGCAATTACTGAAGCTAGAGTGTAACTACTGGTATTTATTTCAGTCTAGGAAGTTATGCGTGGTTTTCATTTAAATGAAAGGGAACCAAGATCACTCTGAGCTATTGAATATTCCTGATCCTGTAGGGATTTTCTACAATTAAATATTATCATTTGGATTTTAGTATATTATTCACAGGCAGAGGAGTCGCCCTTGAAAATATGCAGTGCATTATATAAAATGAATACAGTGATTCATTGGTGTAACCAGTATCCCTCAGGTGGAGAATAGACCCCTTGGACAGTAAATTATCTTTTAAAACAGGAGAATATATGGCTTCATGGATTTTGCTCATGTTTGTGGGCCATGAAACTGGGTCATGTACTCACTGCAATGGCAATGCAACCCAGAGACATATAACTGACATAAGTGGCTGGTTGGAAATTCCCCTGGCAGAGTAATCCATGATTAGAGATTAGAGCATACTGCATACCAGTGATCACTGACTGTTCAAACCAGCTGCTTGTGATAAATTCATGAAGGTCCTAGGTTACACCAACTCATAAAGTTATTCTTGCATCAAGAACCAAATAAAACACTGGGGCAATGTAGCAGGGCATTATCGAGGCACTGTTTTTTTTTTATTCAGCTTAAAGTTTCATATATAACTAAGCGCTTTTTTGTATTTACCACATAAAATTGAGAACAACTAAAAAAGGAATAAATAACCATAACTTTTGTGAAGTTGTTGTTTTTCATGCATTTGTAAATGCATTAAAATGCTAATGTAAAGGTGGACTATTTCTGGATTATTTGTAGGCATCTTCTAAGTATCATGGCTTAAAGATAGCAGGGAAGATCTGAGTACCAATTTGCTGATTTTAGAAAATAGACATAAAACAGGCCCCAAACTTTTTCCTGCACATTAACTGTTCTTACTACTTCTCCTTTAACTTACTCACTGAAACCAAAAGTCTCACAGTGTTTTATAGAGAGAAACCACCCTCATCTCATTAGCTACAGCCTCAGATATAGAGTACATTGAGACTGACTGTTACTGTATAAAATCTAGGTTGAGGATTCAAGAGCAAAGTATACCAACAAATGTCAAAGTCAATAGCCAACATTTTTTTCTTCTATGAATCATTTAGATAGTTATCTTTGTCCTTTTTTTACAATCACTTTCATAGATTATAGCAGATTAAATAAAAGCCATTGTAATACTTCATGTCACATGAAGGCTGGATAGGCATCTGGCTGGGGTCATCTGACCCCAGCACTTTTTCCTGCCTAGGCAGTGGGTTGGACTCGATGATCTGTTGAGGCTCCTTCCAATCCTAGCATCTATGAATCGCATAAGTCATTTTTCTCAATGTCCTAATGCAGGGGTACTCAATCCCCAGCCCACGGGCCATATCCAGTCCATGTAGCTGTGTTATTCAGACAGTGGATTTCCCCAAAGTTCTGGAAATCTGATGGGGCAAACAGCGGCAATCAGCACTGGGACTCCTCTGGCATATTTCCAAGCTTCACAGACTAGATAATATGGCCTTGCATGGGTATTGAGGAGGGGTGAGGTGACGGGGCCTGATCCAGTATGTGCAGGGCTGGGCTGGAGTGGCGGAGCCCAATCTGACATGCACAGCATCAGGGCTGAGGTGGCAGGGCCCAATTCCACAGATGCAGGGACGGGGCTGGGATAGTGGGACCCAACCCAGTACATGAGGGACTGAGATGGCAGGCCTAATCCAGGGCAGGGCCATGCCCATGATTAGCTTTATGGCACTAAGGCTGATCCCAGGCATGCCAGATCAGGCTCAGATCTGACCAACAGACCCACTCTGCTAACCACTCTCCTAATATAAATCTAAAGAAATAACGTGTAGTGTTTTGAACAGACATGTAACTGGGCAGTTCTGCCCCTTGGCAGGATATCACAAAGTCTGCCTTAACTTCTTCAAAGCTTCTCAGAAGGAAATTTTTTTTTCCTGAACTATTTAATGAATGAACTGAAAATGACAAAACTACATTGATGTGCATCCTCTAGAGTCATAAAATGGTAAATCTACCTACACCTGAAAAATCTATCTGAGAGTAGCTGATAACTCTTGAATTGGGATGAATATGTCTTTTTCTATATACATCATACTCTACATTTAATTAATCACAAATTTTTAAGTACACTTTAGTATGAGACCTGGATGCAACTTACAGGTTTAAAAACTTACATGAAACATTGCTACTAAGAAAGCAACAATCTGATATGTTCTCATTGTGCCATAATCTGAACAAATGAACAAAACTGCCAAGATGAAAAGCCTTCTTAAGAAGACTACTCTCATCTATGGGTTATACCAAAAACTTACATTATTTTCTTTTCTTAATATCACATGGGCATGTTTTGAAATGGATGATACAGAAATTTACCTAATATTCCTTCAAAGACCATGAAAAAGCTAGTCTTTATCTATGATGTGTTGCATCCAGCTAAAATGGAGATTTAAGGTGTTCTTAGACATGAAATAGCAAGCAAATATTTTAGTCTTTATTGATGATTTCTCTGAGCTGTTTCAGGAATCCCTTTTAATTACTCATTAGCATATATTTGCACATATTTATATATTTCAGTCAGGAGATAGAAACGTAAAAGTGTCATCCAAGATGGATGAAGTTATTAGTGTACTTTACCACTTGCAGGTTGATACACAGCAAATCAATAAGAATTGAATCAGAACAGTGGAGCAGCATATTAGATTCCTTTAAAAGCTGAAACATGCCTAATGCGCTCTCATTGAATGAGATTAATTATTTAAATTTCTGGTTCTTGCAGGAATCCTATGTATGGAAAATGTATCAAGAACGGTGCTGGGAGTTTTTCCCTGCTGGCGATTGCTTCCGAAAACAGTATGAAGACCAGCTCAACTGAGAACAGATGAGGATGTGCACTTGAAAATACACCCATGCATTTTCCAACTCCTTTGGGAATGTTTAGCAGACTTCTTAAATCACAGAAGCTGTGTGCTTTTTGGAGCACCAATGCTCTCTTCTCAATGATTTGACTGTGCTTTTAGTTTTTTGTGTATATGCTTTGAGAACACGGGAGTAAAGAACAATGACAATTTAAAACAGAAACTCTGGAAAAAAAAAAAAAACATTAAAAAAATCCCCATGCATAACATGCACACACATACACAAAGAGACTTGAGATGGTTTATTTCCAAAACTGCCAGAAGACACCCTTGACTATAAGATCACACATGGGGTCACGTGGTAGCGACACTCATTCAATCTGTTTATTTCATCATTCTGGAAGGAACTATATAGTTCACAGAGCACTGTAAAAGATTGTTGTGGACACTAAGTTGTGGGGAAATAGTGCCTTACTATATGTGGGTTGAGCTATGCAGAAGATGAGTGCATGATGACATCTTATTTTTTCTTTCTGTCCTCCCTTTTCTTCCAAGTTATTTTGTGTTTTAGTAGGTTTGGGAGGAAGGGGTTTGACTGTGCACACCTTTTTAATAAGACTGGAGTGTCTCAGGACAAGAGTAGGTTATTCTCATCACGTTAACTTCACATTTACCTTCCTCTTTAGCTCTCGCTCTTATTTTGGTAATGCTCTGATGCAACACTGCAACTTTATGAAATCTTTGTATGACAACAAGACGACTGCAAAAAAAAACACTTTAAAAAGAAATGTTTCATTGCATGTTTATTATGCAAGTTTAAAACAAAAAAGAAAAACAACCTTCAGAAGCAAGTTGATCAACATGAGAAAAAAACATTCACAAATATATTCATAGTAATAAAGTGTTGTGGGCTTTATTGTACATTTGGAACCAGTGTCATCAGCCAACAATGTATATGTTATGAACTTGACCGTAGTTTTGATTTCCTTTCCTTTTCTCTTTCCTTCATTTTTGCCACCTGTGATCAATAGTGAAGTTAAAGATTTTCTTGTTAGACCATTTTTTTAATCAAAGCTGAAGCAATATCCATTCAGGGATTCCATCAGTTGCATCATGAAACACCAATGATGTATATATCACTCCATTTTGAGTCCTTTTCAATTGTAATGCCAGTCTTACAAATAAAAAGAGAGATTCAGAATGGAAGCAAGGTGATTTTGCTAGCATTTGAGCCCTTTCTTACTGAGTCTACCAATTAATCCCTAATTTAATTTACCCACTCTGGTTAACAGGATTACTTTGTTCTCTTCATGTTGCCACTGTTATTTTCCTGTGTTCTGTGTAGCTTCCTGTCTCCATTTTTTACTTGTAGCCCAAAGCTTCATCTGGTTATAAAAGCGAACTAGTATCTTTAGGAATATTCAGTTATAGAAAAGAAGTAGTGAAGCAATCCTTCTCTTTATTAATACAGTGTTGTTATTTATAACAAGAGAAAGTCCAGGTAGAGGAAGAAGGGGGAGTTCTTTTTTCCTTTTTTTAATATATCTCAATGTCTCCCAACCTTTGAGGTTTTTTCAGGTTCAGGCTTTCGGTTTCTAACAGAATATAAATGTGTGTGCCATTCTGAAATTTGCTTCCAGGTCTGTTTGATTTTTTTGTTGTGGGGTTTGTTTGTTTTCCCATGTACTGTTTGTACCTGTGATTTGAACTTTGGATTCTGGTTTGGGCAGTTCTGTTCACAGAAGACTTTGGATCTGAGTTTGGATATTGATTCCTCAAGAATTGCGGTATTCGGAATCTAGGCTTCAGTTCATCTCTTCTTAACAGGACCCTATACAGTAATGTTTACTATAATTATTTTTTCTAAGACTAATTTTGATTAAGAATAACTTTTGGAATGTGAATTCCATATTAGATATCAACATGTGACATTACCAGACAAGGTTTCTTCACTATCACCTCTACCATCTACAAGTACTAGTTTGTTATTTCAGAGTTTACATACAAGTGTTAGGTAACGGTGCTTAATTATTTTCAAAGATCATCGAAGTGTTTGTTTTAAAAAATGGTTCAAATGAACATTAATGTGAGCTTTGCAGACAGACATATGAACACCATTTGTGTCTACTTAATTTTCACTTTCCACATCACACAGCTGCTGTAGTATTCTCTGTTTGAATCCAAGAGTCTGTAGTACTCAATGTGCGTGAAACAATATTAACATCCAGATGTGCAGGCAAGTGCAGTTTGCGGCACCACAAGCTACATGCAGCAAACATTAGAACATGTCCCATGCTGCAAATTAAAATGTGCCCTGCTCTGCAGCTGGCTGGGGTGCAGTGTGCCACAGCTTGGGGGCTCTGCAGCCTGCAGAAATGGGGTGCTCCACCTGCTGCTTCCCAGCTGCTTGGGGCACAGGGTGCTTTAGTGTGGGGGCTGCCTGCTGGCTAGCCCAACACTGGAGCACCATGTGCCCCAGCCAGCCCCTCTCCACAGCATGGGGAGCTCGGCCAGGAGCCAAGAAGAGCTGGGTATGGCCTGCAGCAAAGGGCTTGTGTAGGGTCATGGGCTGTGGTACAAAGCAGCACAAATTTGTGCTGCTGCAAGCGTATGCCGTTCCTCATTTGGATGTGGCCAGAAAAGTTTTCTCCCTGATGGACATCTGATGAATGGTACAAGTGTTTTCTCTTTTAATTATAAAAGCCTCCACTTATTGAATGAATCCAGACACTACCTTTACAGAGGCAGATGCCTCTGCTTGCTTCTAAATGAAGACCACTTCATTTAGAATAGCCAAGGATGGATATATATTACCAAAGCAGGGAGGGGCAAAGCAGGACCAGGATCCAGTGGCACTAGGGCAGCTGAGAAGTATTTCAGTGACTGGGCTAAGGTACCTTCCATGTAGAAGCTGTGGCATGTGTGTGCAAATCCCTTGAACTCTATCTATGGCCCCTGCTCCATTAATCAAAATATGAGCATACAACTTACCACTGGGACCCTAAATTTTTCACTCAAAACTTTTATAAAGCTGAGATTGGGAAAACAAGATACCTAAGTGTTATGTTTTCATGTTTTAATTGTGAATTTTTGGTAAGTCATGCTAGTTCTGATGCTGTTTTTCAAGAAAGATATTCTTCAAGCAAGTCTGTCAAAAGCAGGAAAGGGGTGGGAATGTACAAAGCCAGTGCTGTGTACTGTATTGTGCCTTAATACAAGGAATAAGGGAAAGCTATCTTCAGTGGTTTGTAACAAGCTATTTCTCTCCAAAAATGGGTTTCTTAGAGTTTTGGACAAGCTTTTGAAGCGGCAATGTTGTAAAAGAATGCAACATAACTATTCTTGTGTCAGTTATTCCTTCTGTAGTAACAAATCCTGTTGTCTACTGATATGGTGAATAATTTCTATATTTACACTACAATGTGTAGGCTATGATCATTTTCCAGTCTTATGTTTTCTAGGTTGTAGTGTATCTTGTCTAGGCAGAGAGGCATGAGTGTTCATAGGCAATACAGTACTTTGTCAGCTGCATCTGACTGACTTCAAATTAAGACAGCTAACCACTTATCTGTATTATGCTCCTTAGCTAAGATAAATGCTGTACAAATTAATGTTTGGTGTTCTGTGTCAAGAAACAGCACCCTGCATTTCTGAGGGTAGGGAGTATTTATTTGCTAATTAAATCGGTTGTACATCTAAGTCAGTTGTTGGAATTAGAACTCCTTTGCTAGATCCTCATGACTAAAAAGACACCTCATTTGACCTAGGGCTGATTGTCTTAGCCACTGTTTTTTTGTACATTTTTATTGTTTCCTTATGAACTGGCATAAGTTTGGTGTAAACTGTGCAAGGACCCCAGGGGTCCTGGATAAATTATTAGTATGGATCCTAACCATATTAGGATGGTTGCCTAGTAAAGAGCAGAGTCCTGTTACTGAAAATTTGCCTGGGACCTCTGAAAGGCAAACCACTCTTCTGGCTCCCTATGTATTTTCTTTTGTTTTTCTGTAATTATCCTAAATAAGAAAGCAAGCTTGCATATCATAATCCAGAGGAAGTCATACCAGAGCTAACATTATGAAGATTATTTCTTACTGTATGATTGCATGTTTTCCTTAACAGATACTTCCAAGGGTAATACTCCCTTGCTTTACAGCTCCACAACAAACTCATAGGGTGTTGTCAGACATTACACAGACACATCATAACTCTGTTATGAGGTTTTAAAGGATGAATGTGCTATTAACACATTAAGGGTTAGTACCTTCTCTGACTTGCTCCTAGCAGGGACGTGGGTAGGAGCTGCCAAGTCTACCCCTCAGATGCCCAGCTCCTCAGCTGTCTCATGACTCCTGAGTTTCCCCCACAGCTGCCAGCTCCATGGCTCCCCATCCTCCCCCCTTTCCCCCTGGCTCTCCTGCAGCTGCCTGCTCATTGGATCCCTTGCGGCTGCCCAGCCGTGTCAGTCTGGGCCAATACATGAGGGGAGTGGCTGGGGATGCTGGAGGACCACAAGTTGCTCTATTGTCCCCATGGGGCAGACCAATATTATTACAAGGTGAGCTCTGTGATACTAGCTGGAAATAGTCCTCACCCAAAGAGGCATAACTCTGAGATGCTTATATCCCACTTAGCTAACATTTTTTGCCTTATTATGCAGACATTTCCATCTTGAGAGCATTTAGCACATGTGAAAGGTAACATCTAACAACACCCATAGCTACCTTGCTATCTCCTCTCTCTGACTTTCTAGGTTTAACATCTTTCTTTGTAGTCCCTGTTGTTGTTTACTTCTATTTATTTATTTGTATAGAGTTTTGTTGCAGGAAAAAAGGCATGAGTACATGTACAAAGGCCTTTTCTCCACAGGTGCTGAAGATCTGTGGCAGCTAAACCATTTCTGCTGAATGAAGGGCACCCAGGGGTTAAAACAACTTGCAAAGTTTGGTACTACAAGACTATTGTACATACCAATACCATCATGGTTCTGTCAACATTTACAAATTCTGGGGGGGTCATAAGGCCAGGTGGTCTATGGATAGGAAGAACTGAGCCAAAAACATTTGACAAATGGGTCTTTTTTTCCCCCAAAGTAAACATCCAAACACATACACGTGCATAAACATAGACACAAACAACAAGCAATTCAGGCCTAATTAATGCCTAGTATAACTACTAACAGAGAGAAGATTTAGGCTGGATATAAGGAAGAACTTCTTCTCCATAGGGGTAACTAGAAGCTGGAACACACTCCCGGCAGAAGTGGTGCAGTCGGCATCCTTGGAGGTGTTAAAGAGGCTGGATAAACACCTCGTTTAACTAGCTTGAGCTCTTTAACCTCCTGCCTATGTCAGGGGACCGGACTTGATGATCTTACAGGTCCCTTCCAGTCCGTTGACTCTGTGACTCCCAGCACTAATTTTTTTGAGGTAGATTGCATTATTGTGTTGGTCCAAAGTGGATACCTCCCAGGGTCTGCAGTTACTTGAGAAAGGACGTCTGCTAGGAATATATTAAGCTGTGAGGGCTTTGAGAACCATTTAAGGAAAAAGTGAGCAAATAGTGCTGGATTGTGAAGTCTGAAAATGTAAATTGAATGAAAGGTTCTGATTAAAGAGCTTAATTATTCTTTTTCACACTACCGTTAAAATCGGATTGCAGCAGCACAAATTGAACTAACTGTTGGAGAATTTAGGAAAACCAGAGGGAGAATTAGAATGTGGAAAATGTTGAGGTAGCAAAATAAATGGAGGGAAGAAAACAATATGAGAGATTATTAGGGTGCAAGATGTTCCCTGGTACATTGGGCATTGCATGCATAGAGTAAGGCCCTGAACATATAACGAGTTTTGCTCCTGTCAAAATAAATGATATTTTTCTTTTGTTTTTCTAATTGCATACATGACAAGGAAGGTCTCAGCCTCACAAATTCAGGATAAGTTCTACTCTTGGACCTTACTCTGTCACCCAGATCTTGTCTTACAGATCCATTCACTTAGCCCCACTGATTTGTAGAATTAGTTCTCTTGAGCAGTTTCACATCTGAATTGACTGTGCTGGGACTTCTGTTGTGGCATGCACAATGAAACATTTTGAGAACCAGTGGGTAGATATTTGGAGACTGGACTATGGTTGAAAATTGTACAAGGGAACAATCTCTCACAAAGTCATGCATTAACAAAATGGTAGCTTCTTCCTGTAAAGGCAAGATCTTTAATTAACTGCAGTAGCAGATAGCTTACATATTCAAGATTAAAATAGTTTCATATTTATTTGTTTGCTTGCTTTATGTATTAATGGAAGAGGAGGAGTAGAGCATAAGAGATCAAATTATGAATTCAGACCAACTGGACTAGTTGCTGTATAAACATAGAGAGTCCCTGTCCTAAGGCTTACTTACGATGTAAATAGAAGACAGTAGCCAGGCAAGAGGACAAGGTAACAGGGGAACAATACTGTTCAGCATTTCCTCTTTATCATCTGAGCAGATACAGACTCAAGAGTCTTAGAAAAAGTGCTTGTCTTTCAATTCTGATTAAAACTTCCACATTTTTATAGTTAGCTTTGTTTGTGTTGTGTATGGCTATGAAAGTTCAAACTGGTTCTCTCTCGAAACAGATTGCAACTCGATCATGGGAATCAACTCTTCCATCTCACTAAATATAATTTTTCATGCATCTATGGAAGTAAGTCAGCCTTTCATTTACCAGAGAAGATGAAAAGAAATATTTCTGAATTCTGAGATTAAACCAGAATTTTTTATGGGTTTAGATTAATGGTTTCCCAAATAAACTACCTGGGTGTCTTCTGTATTTAAGAGCAGAATGACATAGTTGTGTTACTCAGTCAAGGATAAGGCACGGTACATTTGCACCTTATAACCAATTTAGATATAGACATATATCTATCTACATATAAACTCTCTCTCTCTCTCTCTCTCTCTCTCTCTTTCTATGGGTGCATCTGCATGTGTGCTTTACTGCGGAGTTGAATAATTAGCTCTGCAGTAAAGTGTCACCATCTATATGTACACTAGTATTAGGCTGCAGTAAATTAATGAACTGCGCCATAAGATAGAGATGGTACTAGCTTATGGTGGAGTATTTAACTCCACTGAAATGCACATGTAGATGGTGACAGGAGCTAGCTGGGACATGAGGGTGCTAAAGTGGGAGGCCTGCCTACTACCTAGCCCTGCACTTCAGCACCTTCATGCCTTAGCCAGCCCCTCTGCTGCCTGACGCTGCCATTGGAGCCTGGAGCTGACCCACAGGGGCCCCTGCCATCCTGGGGCTGCTCTGTGTCAGCTCAAATTGCTGTGGTCCCAGACATACGTATAGATGTTGTGCCTGGGAGCAGCTGATTCTGGTACAAACTGCACCAGAGTTTATCATTGCACCTTAGTCGCATGTGTAGATGCACCACATATATATGGCAATATATATATAGTGTATAAACAGTCACACAAGTACACACAACATATGCACACACACATGTGTGTGTAACAAGCTTTTGTGGACTGAAGCTCCTTTCACAGTATCTGATGAAGCGAGTTTCAGCTCATGAAAGCTTGTGTTATATATCTACTTTGGTTAGTCTATAAGGTGCAAATCTACCTAATCTACCTTGCCACCTGTATTCAAAACAGGAATGTAAAATCCTACCTGGAGTTCATATATAAGGTGTAGTTTCTTTTTCTTGCTTGGTTGGTTTTATTTTACGGAACAAATTATTTAATAATCTTTTAGTCTCTTTGACTAAATCATGTAAATGAATTTGCCCTGTCTGAGTACCTACGGCAGCTCAAACATATTGAAATAGAGGTATTGATTCCCTCTGTTGCTACTTTTCCTAACATCTAATCAGCAATTTAAGAAGCTACTCTTTTAAGAACTACTTTTTAGAGGACATACTGGCACATCCTTACCTAAAAGCTCAAGTCATCCATCTCTCCGAGTTCAGTAGTTGACCATCTCTCATTTTGTAGAGCTGCTGCTTGAGTATGTCTGAGTCTGCTGCACTCAACTACCTTCTCTTTTTTCATTAGATCTAAGTGACAAAGAAAAATTAAGTTTTGCAAATTAGCAGTATAGGACATGATACTTTTTTATATTTTTATCCAGAGACCAACAGTTCCTCTAGAAGGCATTAGTTTTCACAAGTGGCATCAATAGGATAGTTAGAAGACAGTGGCCTCCTTGGGTGTAGCTGAAGGCTGAATTCAGCCTATATCAGTAATAGGAATGAAGTGCAAAAATGAAACAACCTATTAACTTTAAGAACTTAGGTTGATGTCCAGATAATAATAAATATTACTTTTTTAGCGTAAAAGATGACCTTTTACCTTTAAACAATTACCTGATATGGAAATAATTGATATGCTGTAAACACAAATATACAAACTGCCAATTCTATAAACATTTTCAGAGTAGCGCTATGCTGTCTCTAGAGATCTGTAAGTCATTAATTTGTTTATGGCTCAGAGGAGTACTTAATTGCTACACTGCAGGAATGGGACTGTTGAGTAACCAGGGGGGAAAAAAACAAGAAAGCTACTGCATGTGAACAAGCAGTAATGGCATTTTAAAATTGTATAGCGAGAAGGGACCAGGATTTTGGTGGAGAGGGTTGGGAGTTGTTAATATAGTTAATAAAACAGAACTTTTCCTTATTCTCTGAAGGGGCAAAACATCAATGTTTCTGACCACTTATGAAAGCTGGTCATTTTTCTGTATAAACTTCGTTATAACTGGCCTATTCAGAAGTGCTATTACAGTTCTGCCTCTAGTAAGGTGCAAGCATATGGCTTAGGTCTTTCTGGTCTGTTTCAGAACAAAAAAACCCCCAAAATCTCCTCCATTTTTCTTTTGACTATCTGCAAAAAAAAGTGATTTTGACATGCAACACAGGACTAAAAAAGTGCAGAGTTGTAACCATCAAGATTTATGCCCTGTGCAAACCATGCAGGAGAGTCAGGGCAGGTGAGTGGAGACGTGTTGCTGAGTGCCAGAGGGGAGGGGGTTTTGAGAGCCCCTTTGCAGTTGCTTCACAGAAGAGACTTCAGGCACCTTTTCCATTAGGATAAATCTTCTTTCTCTTCCAAAACAGCTGCAATTCCAAGGACTGCAGGGGACCTTTTCCATGGAGCTGTTTTTGGACCCTCATTTACCATAACTTACATTAGAATAAAGGAGTTTTAGCACAACAGAGAATTCAGTAGTTTCCTTTACAGTTCACGTACCAGATTGTTTTCCTCTAAGTGACAAAAAACACCTTTTAATTTAGGCAATATAGTAATGTCTTCCCCTTCAAGGGGATGACTTACTCTTGAAAATATTAACAGAAGGTGTATAAGACATGAAGAAATGGTGAGAGGATGTTATATCTTCAAAGGACTTCCTGAAGCATTATTTAAAGAACTCTATCATGGGAGTCTTTTTCTTAATGCATATTTTATTGTTCTCTCGTTTCCATGGGTTAAATATAAATGCACCACTGCATGAAAATAGTGGATTCTTGTTAATCACTTGCTGCTGACAAGAAGATGTAGTTCATCTAAAATGGTCTTACCAAAAAAGGGCTTTTCATTTACAACATTGACCCAATCTATCCAGGCATGAAATCCATATATTCAGATTGGACTCAGAAAATACCTAACGCAGTAAAGTGTGACTACAGCACTTAATAAATATTGATATTGCTGTGATGTTTTATACCCTTTATTCTAGTCATGAAATTAGTTATTGTAGTTTTTCCCACATGCCATTTTTAAGCAACAATAATGGAAAAGACAGCCATAAGTTTTTTTTTGTAGAAATAAAACTTACAAAGAGAAAATGGGTTGATTACTGAAAGCTGTGAAGAAATGTCCTGAACATGTTACAGATAAAGTATGCATCGTAGTGTTTATGAAAATCTCATTCCAATAAGACACGTAGCAGAGTCAGTTAACATTCATGAATGTTGATTCCTTGTTGATCTGTTCCTGGTCCTAAATTAATATTGTGTAGAATGTTATCAGAAGGTCATAGATGCATTGCTTAATTCAGTTTAAGGCACATAGAAAAATAACAAAAAACTTAAAATTATTATGCAACTTGCATGAAATACCGACCCTGAGAACCCGTATTGCGGATGTGTTAGAGAAAAATAGATCCATGACCTACTTTAGTTGTCTCTAAAGAAATTATTCAATTGAAGCGATTTATGGAGAATGCAATCTCCTTGCTTCTGAAGGAAAGCCATAAACATTCTTATTTTTACAGCTTGTGTTTGTAGCCCAAGTCTCAATGAAAGTAACACAGCTGTTGTCTGCTGGCTTTACTGGGGGGATCCAATACAATTTTACTCCATCATGTGGTACAGTATCTTCACCAGACTGAACTTGGCCAGCTCTAATGGAATATTTTCCCCAGGTTTTTCAATACAAGGGAAAGGATGATAATTGACCATTTTTGTTCTTTTGACTAGATTGCTGGCCATGTCCCTTAGTAGCAGACTGCAGATTACCATTACTGTTTTAAGATAGTTTAGAATACTTTGTATAAGGAGAAGTAAGTAAAATTCATGAGACGAAGGATTGTTGGAAGTTATTTTCTCAATGCTAACAACTCATTGGATTCTTCAGTAGTATAATTTTATTTATTCTATATGATCCTTTCTGTTAAATTAATGAAAAGAGAGGATCCATTAGTGACTATGAAATGTGCTGATGGTATGATTAGAACATACAGCAGGCAACTGCCATATTCCTGAGAAATGTATTTTGTCTCCTTTTAGTGTAACTGATAAGCTACCTAAACAGAACAGTTGTAAGCAGTAAAGAATAAGGCATCTCCAGCACATTAGAGACTGTGACACCTCATAAGTGATTTGCCTGCTGTGAGTAGTTCTAAAACAGATATTTTAGTATTATCCTAAAATATTTATGGGCCACAACTGTTACTATTAAGTTAAACTTTAATATAAGGTGTAATACCAAAAGGTTCTTTTTTTTTTTAAGTTACAGCCTACACATAAAGAGTGTTAACAACCTGCCTAAATGGAACAGGAGAGCTGGAGATAGACAGCTGTCATTTATACTCTTTCAGTAGCTTTTCTGTGAACTTGGGAAAGTCACAAAATTCTCCTGCCTCAGTTATTCTATGTGTAAATGAGGATAAAAACATTTACCCAGTTCTCCTCTGTCCTTTTGACAACTTTGTCTGAAGAAGAAATACAAGTCTGAAATATAGCAATAAAGAAACTCAAATCAAGGTTTTACCTGCTACTGTACCTGCCTTAGTAAACTAGGATTATGCTTTCCACTGGCTCCAATTTCTGTTCTTGTTTATAAGTAATTTGTCATATGCATAACTGTACTTTAATACAGTTATATGAAATGTCAGAGTTTCTGGATTATTTCTGGAAAAGAAAATAATTCTGTTTCCTTAACTGGCCTACAAATATCCAACATTCTTTTTTTTCCCCTAGTTCAGATTTTGCTTTCAGAAATCATAATAGAGATCCCCCAGGATACCTCTAGAGATTCACAGGCTATTATGACTAATCTCCAAGTAGATGGAAATAATATTTTATCTCTCTTTGAATCTTCACTCTGCCTGACCCTTAACATCTAAATGCTATGCAAATCTGGGTTAATTAGTGAATTCCCAGTGCTGACTTCTTAAGTAGAGCCTATAGGAAGGGAGACAGTGATCCATAAAATTATGGTTTAATTACTTGTGTCTGCATGAGTCAATATCCTTTCAAGAACTGGAATGTGATTATCCTTCGCACAGAAATACAGGAAGTTTTCAAGGAACTTTCTGACCTTGTGCAGCCTGAACTTGTCGTTTATCTACACCAGACTCTTTTGTCTCAAGTTAAGTCATTAGCAGTTAACTCAATGCAATTAATATGTTTGTAAAGGCATGCTTGATTCTGACGACAAAAGCCTGATTTTGGATCTAGGGATCTACAAAATCTAGTAAAGACTGCACAAGCAGTCCAGGAATTTTTGTAGTGTGTTGGGGAAAACTTTTTGATACAGATAGTAGACAGGCCAACTAGTGGGAAAAGCTCTTCTTGACTTGTATTCACAGACAGGGAGGAAGTGGTTGAAAATGTGAAGGTAGAAGACAACATGGGTGACTAACCACAAAATGATAGAATTCAAGATCTTGAGGGAAACAGAGCAGAAGAATACAGACAGTGGACTTCAGAAAAGTAGACTGTAATTAACTCAGGGAACTGGTGGGCAGGATCCCCAGGGGGGAAGTCTTCACGTCTTCAAGTAACAAGAGTAAAGGAGTCCAGGAGAGCAAGCTATCCCAAAGTGACAGAAGGATGGGAAGTGCAACAGGAGGACTGCCTGGCTAGACAGCAATCTTTTGACTGAGTTGAAACTCAAAAAGCAATACTATAAAAAGGTGAAATTTAGTTATATTTCCAGGGAAGAATATAAGAGTATCTCATGGGAATGCAGGAAAGAAATAAGGAAGGCCAAGGTACATTTTGAAATGCAGCTGCAAGGAACATTAAAGCGAATAAAACGGATTCTACAGGTATGTCAACAGTAAAAGGAAGACCAAAGAAACCATAGATCCCTAATGGAATGCAGAAAACAACAAATTACAGCTGATGCCAAGAAGGCTACATGTTTAATGCCTTTATTACTTCAGTCTTTACAAACAGGAGCAGCTTGCAGATGATGAGTGAAGTTGGCAGCAAAGATAGGGAAGGAGACAAACTTCCTACAGTGATTTAGAACAGATTTGATATTACTTAGAGAAGCTCAATGTTTTCAAATCATCAGGGCCAGATGGGGTGCTCCCTATGATACTAAAGGAATTGTCCAAGGTAATTTTAGTACCATTAGCTATTGTCTTTGGGAACTTTTATGGAGGTCAAGTGAGGTCTCAGATGATTGGAAAAAGGAAAGTGCAATGCCTATTTTTTAAGAAAGAGAAGGAGGAATGTCTGGGGAAATACAGACCAGTCAGCATGACCTGGATACCTGGCAAGATCATGGAGCCAGGTCCTCAAAGAATTCATTGTGAAGCACCTAGATGAAAACAAGATGCTCAGGAGTAGCCAGAATGGATTCATTAAAAGAAAGTCATGTCTGACTATTTCTTTCTATGATAAGGTTACAGGTTCTGTAGATGGGGTGAGATGGTGAATGTCATATACCTTGACTTTAGTAAGGCTTTTGACACTGCCTTGCACAACATTCTCATTAACAGACTAAGAAAATACAGAGTAGATGAAAGTACAGTAAGGTGGTTGGATCATCATGCTCTGCACAGTCAAAATAGCTCAATGTCTAGCTTGAATGAGGTATTGAGTCAGTTGTCCCAGGGATCTGTCTTGGGTTTGGTACTGTTCAACATCTTTGTTAATGATTTGGAGATGGGACTGAGTGCACACTTAGCAAATTTGTGATGGTACCAAGTTGGATGGAGCTACAGACACCCTGGAGGACAGGGCTAGGATCCAGAATGATTGGGATAGATTGGATAAATAGTCTGCAATCAACCAGATGAAATTCAGCAAAAACAAGTGAAAAGTTGGGCACTTGAGGTAGAATAACTGCATGCACAAACAGAAGCTGGGGAATTATTGGTTAGGCTGCAGTACTGCAGAAAATGAGTGGCAAACAGTGAAGCATGAGCTGGATATGACTAAACAGTCTGTTCTTGTTGCAAAAAAATGTCAACAGCATACTGGGGTGTATTAACAGAAGTGTCATTTGCAAATGAAGAGAAGTGATTTTTTTTGATCTGTTTGGCACTGGTGAGTACTATTTCCTGGACTACTGTGTTTTGGGCCACACCCTTGAAGAAGGGTATGAACAGATTGGAAAGACTCGAGCAGAGAGCAACAAAAATTATTAGAGTACTGGGAAACTAGACATATAAGAACTTATTGAAAGAGCTAAGGTTATTTAGTTTATAGAAGAGCAGACTGAGAGGGGATTTTATCAGTCTTCAAATATCTGAAGGGTGATTACAGAGAAGATGGCTTTTCCTCTGTGTCCGTAAGGGAGGGGACTAGGAGCAATGACCTCAAGCTTCAGCAAGGGAAATTTAGTTTGGAGACTAGGAGGAAATTTTTAACTATGAGGGTAGTCAAGCATTGGAACAGGCTATGTAGAGAAATTATACGATCTTTATCTTAGGACGTTTTCAAGAGTAGGTTGGCTGGGATGTTTTAGTCAGGGACAATCCTGCCTTGAGAAGGGGGCTGACCTAAATTACCTTGTTCATGGGGGGGGGGGGTTTGTTGGGTTTTTTTCATAGACATCAGGGCTGGAAGGGACCTTGAAGATAGAATCCAGCCCCCTACCCCAGGGGCAGGACGTCAGCTAGGGTCAAAGGATCCTAGCAAGATAAGCATCCAAGCATTTCTTGAATGAGTTCAGAGTAGATGCCTGCACCACTTCTGGAGGGAGTCTGTTTCAGGTCTTGGTGGCTTGGACAGTAAAGAATTTTCTTCTTATGTCCAGCCTAAAATGGTCTTGGAGGAGTTTATGACTGTTGGCCCTTGTTTTTCCTTGGGGTGCTCTGGTGAACAGATGTTCCCTCAGATCCTGATGCACACCCGTTATGTACTGATAACCAGGCACCAGGCCCCCCCTGAGCCTGCACTTTTCCAGGCTGAAGAGTCCCATGCCTCTCAGCCTGTCTTCATAAGGCCTGTTCTCCTGCTCTCTGATCATGCGTGTGGCTCTCCTCTGGACTCTCTCAAGCTTCTCAACATCCTTCTTGAATTGTGGAGCCCAGAATTGGATGCAGTGCTCCAGCTGCGGCCTCACCAAGGACAAGTACAGCAGGAGGATGACATCCTGAGATTTACTTGAAAAGCATCTATGGATGCAAGCCAGGGTTTTGTTTGCTTTACCAGATGCAGCATCGCATTGGTGGCTCATGTTCTAAATATTTTTCTCTTATAGGAAGAATGATTTTTATAAGCCTTTTCATGCAGTTTTAGTCCCCTGTTAATCTGCTACCTGTAGATTTGATTCAGTCACTGACAGCGAACATATGAGAGGACACCCAAAGTATGAGATATTGTATAACTACCATTTTGCATATATTACAGTAGTCTGGGTGCATCTATACATACAATTAATGTAAACAAATAAACTCTGGTGCAATTTGCACCAGAATTTCTCTCTCCTGGGTGCTGTATATGCTGCTGGAACCACAGCATGTTGAGCTGGGTTGGGTCAGCCTGCCAGTCTGGTGCTGCTGCAACCCGACTCAATGTGCTACAGAGAGACAGGCTAGGGCATGAGGGTGCTCCAGTGCAGGGCTAAATACCAGGCAGCCCCTGCACTGAAGCACCATCATATCCAAGCCAGCCATCAATGTTTACATGTGCATTGCAGCACATTAAATAATGCTGCTGTAGGATAGTACTTGTGTTGACAAGTACTAACTTACAGTGGTGTTTTTTAGTTTACTGCAACCTAATAAGGCTGTGCCTATAGATGGTGCAGAGCTAATAAGGTAACCCCATATTAAAGATCTCATGTAGAGATGCTGTATGAGATGCATCACACTTCCATAAATGAATTATGACCTGATACATGCCTCAGTTACATTTCATCTAGGAGCAGAATCTTGAATGGCTATTCAAATGAGGAATTAATTTGCTTGAAAAAGGCTTCAAGTATTTTAATTATTTAATTAGCATTCCCATGTATGCACTAGACTTGCACAATTTAACAAACTCAGTCCCTTGAAAATGGGAAACATACATAAAACTTTAGGTCATAGATCAGATTTGTTTTCCTGGAGCCACATTGGAGATTAAGGCCTGAGATTTAGTGCCCTCTCTCATCTTCCAGATGTTCTAATGAGAAAATTTAAATAATTACAGTAATTTTCTTACAGTCCAAAAAAGGCAAGCAATTTCTAAATAGTGCACCAGCCTTCATTTCAAATCCTAAAATCTGGCCTCCATTGAGACAGTAAATCTGGTGAGAACATCTATCTTTGTGGTAACAGAAGGACTATTAAGAATCCCATTATTAAGCTGTTATCGCTAAAGCTAGTGATATTGCTTTAGCTGTCAAATTTGGCTATTTAAATGCTGAGGTGATGAAGCAACAGTGGAGTGTGATATAAGCTCATGAAATGTTCTTCTGTTTTCAATTCTTGTCAGTAAAGAGGACTTCAAGATGTACAGGTGTAGAGGAAGGCTACTAGAATGATCAGGGGGTTTGAGAGTAAAAGAGTGGTTTGTTCAGTCTTTTGGAATGAAAGCTGAAAGGGGATCTGATTTGTCTCTAGGACTACATCCCAGAAGAAACATCAAGGAGGAACA
This sequence comes from Crocodylus porosus, assembly GCF_001723895.1. Taxonomy (NCBI): domain Eukaryota; kingdom Metazoa; phylum Chordata; order Crocodylia; family Crocodylidae; genus Crocodylus; species Crocodylus porosus. The sequence continues at coordinate 95,470,814 of NW_017728943.1, read as the reverse complement.
AGAACTGCTTGTACTGAAGGAAAATGTTAGCACATAAAAAAGCAGGTGTAGCGTGTCAAATTAAGCCTGGATATCAGAAGGAGGTTTTTAAACCATTAGAACAACATGCTTATGAAACGGTATTCCACTGGTAGTGACTGGTGGAGGGCAAGAAATCTAACAGATTTCAAGGTGGGGTTAGATGTGTTTGTAAATGTTCTTACTTGACCTGAACACCTCTGATAACATGTTGCTGGACTCGATGACTCAGCAGTCTTTTCCAGTTCCATATACCTTTGTGTTTGCTAACAAAATCTTACATAGTAGTGGTATGTGTATGTGTATGTGTATTCTAAGACACCAATGGCACACCCACACATGCAGGCACATGCAGTTGCAGCAGCTCAAATACCAGTGGTGCAAATTTGTGCTGGAGATTTGTCCCTCAGCACATGTGCCTCAACATGCACTTTGGTGTGGGGCAAATCATACCAGTTGGGAAACTGAGCCTGCTTAGCTATTCCTGGATCTTCAGCCAGGGGAGTTAGAAGCTGGGGTCAGCACCTGTGCTGGCCCCAGCAGTATAAAAAGCTACCCTGGAGAGCAGCTCAAAGCTACTTGCCCTCAGAATCCTCTGAGGTCTGGTCAGTTGGTATCTGGGGACAATAGCTAGCCTCTTGTGCCAGCTGGATTGCTGAAGCATCCCTACCCTAGAATGAACCCTGCACCCTTTGCCCACTGCAGCAGTCTGGCAGTGGGGGCTGCTGCCACCTCTGACAACAACTGTCCCCTTGGACTTGTGGCCTCATGGCTGCATGCCTGCCAGACCTGGGCTGTGGTATGGGCACTGTAGCAGAGCCTGCTGTACTTCTCGATGAGCTGCCAGTGGGCCATGGCTGCTCAGTTGGCCTTCATACAGCACTGCTGTCATGTCTTCTGGTGCCCCTGCTCTGCCATCTGGGCAGCTCTTGCCCAGAAATTGTGCTCCTTGTGGTGGCCTGCTTTGAACTGTGAAAGTGTGTCATCTTGGCCACAAATGGCCAGGTCATCCACCTCATCTGCCCTCCAACTGGGTCACTGGCTCTTCTGTCCAGGTCTTGCCACTTGCCTCACCAGCAGAGTAAGTGTCTGGTGTTTCCTGTTTAAAAATTGCAAATTCTCTGACTAAAAAAATCCAAATTCTCTCATTAAAATACCTCAAATCACTGTTCTTTTTTTATTAAAATGAAATGCCACTATATATAAAGAGATCAGTTGGGCAACGTTTTATTGCTATATTTACACTTTTAAAGCAATTTGAAGCATACCAGCACCTCTATCATCATAATAAAATGAATTCTAAATATCTATACATGTTGGCATTTGCTTTTGGTTTTTTTATCATAGAAAAATCAGAGCTGCCCCTGTGGCGGGCCAGTAGGGGGCGCTTCTGCGTTGAGCCGCCCACCTTCCTGCGCCCGCCCACCTTCCAGGCTCCAAATGCCTCCCTAGGGGTGCCTTACGTCCGGCTGACCCCCTTCCTGGAGCACACTCACTAGCCTGGGGGTAATGTAGACGCCACCACCCTGAGAAGAGACTCACTCTCGGCCCTGTGTCCTCAGGGAAACACAGGCCTAAAGTCCTACGGGTACTCGACCCAGGACAGGCGCTTGGGGCTCTTCCCCAAGTTGGGGGCGAAGAGGAAAGTCTCCCTTAGTCCGCAGACCCAAGGGGCCTCTTAGGCATAATTTAGACCCACCCCTCAATAACTCTCCTACACCGGTCACAAAGGAGGACTGTATTGATTACAGGGGTAGGGTGAAAATAGGGTACAAGATTGAGCAATATCCTAGAAATCCTAAAGAGCAAACGTTCTGGCTGTGGTAGCCTTTTGATCATGCATCTGAGTTACTGCCAGCTAGATATCTAATCAGATCTTGAGTAGCTTACTCACAAGCATCTTCCAAAGGCCGGTGAAGTTTCTCCTCTGGAGACAGGCAGTTCCTTGCTCATGAGTTATGAAGGAGAGAGCCAGTTTTGGATGGTAAAGCTCCGCATAGTCCCCCGCATGGCTGCTGCCCCCTCATCCTGGGCAGTCCTAACTTATATAGCCCCTGTGACCTCATTCACCTGGTCCAGTGGAGGCCAGCAGCTGTTGGCTGTCGGCCAACCAATTTGAAATACATCACCAGTTGCCAGGCAGATTCCAGCCCACCAGGTAGATGCCCCTCACCCAGGTAGCTGACACCAGTCATGTAGGCAGAGGGAGCAGGTTTCCCCCCTCCCTCAGGAATGCAGCCAGCTCAAGTTACCTAAAGAGACAGGCTGAGGTGTGAATCCTCTGTGCTGGGCCCATCTTAATCACCTTGTCACAGGGCAGAGATTTTGGGGAGAAACCAAGGTGGCTTTCTGCCACAGCCCCTACCCCTTTGCTTGCCAGGGTGTGGGGTGCTGAGCAGCCAGTGTCCTGCCCCTGCCCTTGCCCCTCACTCTCAACCCACAGGACCCACAGTGTCCATCACTGCTGACTTGCAGGCCCTGCCTGCCCCCTCTAATTCCCTTCTATCAGCAGCTCTGTCCCAGCACAAGGACATAAGTCCAGCTGCAGCTGTCCAACCACTGCTTTGTGGCTTTGAGCAGTGCCAGCCTTGCTGTACTGCTCCCTGTGCCTGTGCACAGGCCCCAGAGATCCCCATACCATTCCTAGGAAGTCCTCAACTGGAGCTAAGGGACTGGAGTGGGTAAGCCACTTCCCTTCCAGGGTGGCCCCTCCCTGTGCAGGTTGCTTTAGGGGTTCAGGAGGGCTCTAAACCCAGCTTTGGGGGCCCCTCCTACCCAGAGTGCTCCTCCATCCCCAACCCCCAGTTCATTCTCTCTCTCACATGCACAGCCCCCCCAATGCCACCTCTACTCCTCCCCCTAGTCCATCACAGACCCATATAGTTCCTGGGACCAGGAGCACCCCCAAGCTGGCCACATGTCACAGCACTGGTGTGGACATGGAGCAGGGCTGCAGCATGGCAGTTGCCCCTGCAGCCGTAGCTCCTGCCAGCAGGTCCTGTCCCATCCCATTTGGTAATTGGGCACACAGGGTGTGAGATTTGTGTGGCAGGGGTGCATTTGAGGAGAAGGGTTTTGTGGGTGGGTGTGGAGTTTGTGGGAAGGGTTTGTGGGTGGATGTAGGGGTAGGTGTAGGGTTTATGGTGTAGGGCTTGTGTGGAGGTTTGGGGTGGTATGGGGTTTGTAGGTGGGTATGTGAATGGGTAGGGGGCTTGTGGAGGTGGTTTGGGGGTGTGGGGTTTGTCATGGATTGTGGGGGAGTTTGTGGGGAAGGAGGGGACTGTGTGGGGATGACACAGATTACTTAGGAGGGGTAGGTCCCCCTCTCCCCCACACACAGCTTACAGGCCCTGTCCACAGCAGCAGCCATGGCCATCGGGGTGATCATGCCCACTCCTGGTAGGGTGCAGGCCTGGCCCACTGCCATATGCCCTCATACAGAACTAGGCTGGGTCTTGCTGTCACCCAAGGCCCTGGCATCACAGGCAAAAGCTGCAGAACCTTGGGTGGGCCAGGTCCTGCCTCCATGTGCCCCACGCACCACTGGGCTAGGCTGACTCCATGCAGGCAGGACCTGGCCCTACCCAAGGGTATGCAGTCTCTGCATGCGATGCCAGGACTCCAGGTGGCAGCAAGAGCTGGCCCAATTCTGTGTGAGGGTGTATGGGTCAGGCTGGGCTTGTGCTGTGTGCAGCTGTTGTGTCTGAGGCTGTGCTGTGCCCCTAGGAGGTCTCTGCCAGAAGTGGGCATGAGTGCCTCAACAGCTGTTGCTGCAGGGGGCTCTACACCATGCAGGTGGGGGACCCACCCCTCCTAAGCAGTCCTCTGACCCCCACACAGTCCCTCTACTTACAGCCCCTCCCCAGATGCATGTCCCTACTTACCTGGGAAAGAGCCTAGGTTGATTCATTGCTGCAGCCTTTCCCTGCCCCTATTTGCTCCAGCGGGCTGTGGCAGCATGCTGGGGCAGCAGGGGCACAGAGCAGACATACAGACACTCTGGTTGGGTGCCAGAGAATCTCTTTGGAGGACCAAGCCTCCAGTTGCCTCTGAGCACACTCCAGGAGCGTGCCTTGCACTGCTTTTTTCCAGTGTGTGGGTTTTTGGGTTTTTTAAATTTTTTTTGATACCAGGATTTCCTAGTATCACCATTAAAGTCTGTGCTGCAAATATGCAGCCCAGGGAACATTTTTACATTCTTGCAGCATATCAAATTGCTTTGAGGCATCACAGCAGGCACATACCTGCTCATCTGGACACATCCCAAGGGTGCTTACAGATGTAAGCACTTTACTGAAAGAGGCAGTGCATTCATTTGACCTGGCTCTGCAGTGTATGTATAGATCAGGTGCTTCAGCAGGAATTTTTGGTGCTTTTATCTGAAGGTGATTCGATCAGCCATAGATAAAAGTGCCAACAAGCCCTGCTGGAATGTCCAATCTCTACAGAAGTTGGGAAAGCTTGGTCCAAATAATGCAATGCCTCTTTTGGGCATGTGCTGTGCTCAATGTGGGAGCATGCTGAGCTTAAAGTAAAACACTGTTTTGTTTTGTTTCTTTCACATCTGCTAAGCAGCACAATTCTATAGGCTTAGCTCCTTCCTGTATGCTAGTTTTTGATTTACCCTTGAAAAGTGTTTCAATATGACTTTAAGAAAGTTATTTCTTGGATACCTAGGGCTATAAAAAAGGTTGTGAAATAAAATGGATGTTTCCAGTCACAGGTGGAAATAAATTTTGGATGGAGTGAGCTTTTATGGAATGTAGAAACAAATAGTTTCAAGCTCAAAGGGAGTCAGTCCCAATGCACACCGGGGGGATAGAAGTGCTAAGAAACCCCCATGGCTCAACAAAGGTATCCAGGGATTCCTGAAGGCAAAAAAGGAGGCATACAAACAGTGGAAGCATGGAGCTATCACTGAGGAGGATTACACCTCCGTTGCTCATGACTGAAGGGGGAGGGGTGTTAGGAAGGCCAAGGCAGAGATGAAGCTAGGGCTCGTGACCAGAATTAAGGTTAATAAAAAGTCCTATTTCAAATGGATAGGAAGTAAGAAGAATGTGCCAAGTAACGTGGTAACTACAGGATAGGTTTGGCAATCTGGAGATTACAGCAAACAAAAAAGCTGACCTCTAATGAATTCTTTGCCTCCATATTCCTGAAGAAGGACCAGGACCTCTCCCCCACTAGAACTGTGGACAGACCCAGGGGAGGCACCACCATGCCCAGGGTCAGGGACAACCTAGTTAAGAAACTTTTGGAGGGGCTGGACATGTTTAAATCAGTAGGTCTAGAGGCTCTTCACCTGAGGGTGCTGAGGGAACTGGCGGGTGTCATAGCGGGGCCCCTGGCACGGCTCTATGAGCACTTGTGGGCCACTGGCCAGGTACCAGAGGATAGGAAAAGGGCCAATGTGGTCCCCATTTACAAGAAGGGGAGAAAGGAGGACCCCCAGCAATTATAGGCCAGTCAGTCTTACCTCAGACCTTGGGAAGACCTTTGAGAAAATTATCAAGGAGCACATCTGCAAGGCCCCAGCAGGGGAAGTAATGCTCAGGGGCAACCAACATGGGTTCTTTGAGGGAAGGTCCTGCCTGACTAACCTGGTTTCCTTTTATGATCAGGTCACAAAGTCCCTGGATGAAGGTGCTGGGGTAGAAGTTGTCTTCCTGGACTTTAACAAGGCCTTTGACATGGTTTCCCACCACATTCTCTTAAAAAAAACTAGATGACTGTGGCATTGATGCCTACACAGTCAGATGGGTGGCAAATTGGCTAGATGGTCGCACCCAGAGAGTGGTGGTGGATGGGTAATTTTCAGCCTGGAGGGATGTGGGCAGTGGAGTTCCCCAGGGCTTGGTCCTGAGGCCTGTACTGTTCAACAACTTTATCCGCAATCTGGATGTGGGTGTGGAATACACGCTGTCCAAATTCACTGACGACACCAAGTTGTGGGGCGAGATGGGCACGCTGGAGGGGAGGGACAGAATCCAGCTAGATCTAGACAGGTTACAGAGGTGGGCGGATGAGAATAGGATGAAATTCAATGCAGACAAGTGCAGGGTGCTGCATCTAGGGAGATGGAACCAGCAACACACCCATAGGCTGGGAAACACCCTTCTTGTCAACACGCTGGCAGAAAGTGATCTTGGAGTCATTGTTTACTCCAGGGTGAACATAAGCTGCCAATGCAAGGAAGTGGTCAGTAATGCTACCTGCACTTTGTTGTGCATCTACAGATGCATCACAAGTAGGTCCAGGGAGGTGATCCTTCCCCTCTGTGTGGCATTGGTCAGGCCACAGTTGGAGTACTATGTCCAGTTTGGGGTGCTGCACTTCAAGAAGTATGTAGCTAGCATTGAGGGGGTCCAGAATAGGGCCACTTGGATGGTTGAGGGGCAGTGGGGCAGACCCTATGAAGACAAGCTAAAAGGCCGGAACCTGTTCAGCTTCCACAAGAGAAGGCTGAGAGGGGATCTGGTGGCCATTTACAAACTCACCAGGGGGAACCTGTGGGAATTGGGGGAGGCTCTGTTCCTCCAGGTATCACAGGGGGTTACTAGGAATAATGGCCACAAATTGTTAGAGAAGGTTCAGGCTGGACATCACGAGACTTTATGTTACAGTTAGGGCTGCCAGGCTGTGAAATGGACTCCCAAGTGAGGTGGTGCTCTTTCCTACCATGGGTTCTTCAAGAGGAGGCTGGACAAATATTTGGCTGGGGTGATATGACCCCAGCACTCGTTCCTGCCCGGGGCAGGGAGTCAGACCTGATGATCTGTTTAGGTCCCTTCTGTCCATAAGCACTATGATACTATGGTGTCCTTAATCGGGCCAACAGTACAACATATAAAGGATGATATTCATCCTCTAGGAAAGAACATAGCAGAAAAGAAAATTCATTCTCATACTTAACTATTTCAACTTTTAAAGAAAATTAGTTCAACTACCTCTTAATTTTAAAAGTTATTATTTCACATGATACATATTTTTGGGTTTTTGCTGCTGTTCATCACCATAGTATCTGAGCAAATGCCATGTAAAATTGATAACAATAATGATGTCCTTAGTGGATTTAAAAACTCTTCTTGGGGTAGGATTGCATTTTGATGTATAAAAGTTTGATTTGTTTCAGGGTTTGTTTGTATTGTTTTCTTGTTGCTTTGTCTGGCAGGATGGAGACTTAGGGGTAGATAGTAGTATGTCAGTGATTATGTTTTTGTTGTATTATGAAATGGCTTGTTGGAAAAAGGGGATTTTACAATACTTACGAAAGATAACCTGAAAGTGGGAGAGGTGGGTTTGAATCCCCTCAAGGTAAGGAAAGACTTGAACCAAGGTCTTCCACAAGCTGTGTGAATGGTCCAGTGAGGCTATTGTGTAAGAGGGACATGCTATTGCTACCAACTGTGTTTTCACATAAAAACCACAAAGGTGCTGAACCTTGTACTGAAGTTGCCACTATTAGTATAAGTTAGGTGTGCTCTGGAGGCACATAATGATTCAGGGTCTTTGGCCAACTTTAGAGATGCCTACGTGCTCAAACTACATTGTTTCTTTGCATGCAGGGAAACCTTTGTCTAATTGCTTAAGGTTGTTTTCTGGCTGAAATTAAGCAGTTTTACAAAGTTAGGCACCAGGGGGATGTTATGCCAATGGGGCAGGGTGGATCTAGCTTGTTTTTTCTGTGCCTAAAGTCCAACTATATGCCAGTTAAGGGCCAAGTTGACCAATTTAGATCTGGAAAGTGGGTGCTCTTGAAAATTTTACCTGAAGTCAATTTCTGTGTTCTTGGAATGGTGGGGGTTGGAGGAAGGGTGAAGCAAAAAACACCCACCATAATCTATGATTCACCTGTACATTTTATGATGATTTCCTTAATATTTCATAAAAAATTTACAGAGAAAGTCTTGCTTTTTCTTGCAAGGTAATATATCAATATACCCTTTTCAAATGAGACAGTCACAGCTGAAGCTTAGACAGCAATTTGTTGCCTCCTTAAAAAGATCTCTAGCTATGCCTTTGATGGTACCCTTTGAAAGATAAGAAAACAGAAGGTTATTGTGTAATACTTTTGACAGTCTGCTTTCACTTCTGTTTCCCTCTGTCTTCTGTCAGCTGTCATGGCCTTCACCTGCCTGCTTTTCCAGGAGATATCCCATGACTTAGCACTTCACTACGCATCACAGTTCTGTCTCTAGCTATATCAGAAATGGACAGCCAGCTTAAATGGTCAATAAAACATTTAGCTAATGCATATTGTGCACTTTTGAAGGCATGGTACATTACTTAGAACATCATGCAGTGATCTTGCATTAAAAATTCATAGGGAGTTTTATTGGACAGGCTTTATATTTGAAACAAGCATGATCTTGAAACCTAAACAGTTGGTATTTCCAGAAACTATAAAATTACAGCCCTTGATTTTGATTTCCTACTCTTTGATATACATTTAGACTTCCACTGAAGTTACTTTTTATTTAAACTGGTGTTAGCTCATAATTCAAACCAAAACATTTCCTAGTTTGAACTTGATTTTAACTGCCTTGCCCTTGTATAAATGACTGGAAAACATTTAAAATGATGAACTATTGAACTAAAATAATCTCTTGGTTACATTGATTTTCTTGTAGCAAGGTTGGAATGGTGTAAGTGATGATAAAAATGGTAAATTAAACTTTTTTTTCAAAGGACAATATTATATTCATTTACAAAAAATACATCTTTCATACAAAAATTCATGGAAGGTGAAGAAGCCTCAGGGGGCACGTCCACACATGCAAGCACATGAACTTGCAGCAGCTCAAATAGAAGCGGTGCAAATTTGAGCTGGGGCTTTTTGCCTCAGCACACGTGCCTGGACATGTACTTTGTTGTGAAGCAAATCATGCCACTTGGGGCAAAATAACCCTGTCTGGCTCCTCTCAGATCTGCAGGCAGGGGGAGCTAGAGCTCAGGGTCAGCACCTGTGCTGACCCCAGCAGTATAAAAAACTGCCCTGTCCTGGCCCCATCAATACAAAAATTGCCTTGGCAACTAGCTCAGGGCTACTAACTCTCACGACCTTCTGGGGCCCAGCCAATTGATACCTGGGGACACTACCCCTTGTGCCAGCTGGACAGCTAAAGCAGCCCTGAGAGTTCTCTGCACCCTCTACCTACTGCAGCAGTCTGGCAGTGGGGGCTGCTGCCTGGCTGTGACCCGCTGTGCACCTGTCACACTCAGACGGGGACTGCAGAGCCAGTAGAGGCATCTTCCCCTTTTGGCCAACTGCCAGTGTACTGCGGTTGCAGGGTTGGCCTGTGTGTGGCACTAATGCCATTTATGCCTTCTGCCCAGCCATCTGGGCAGCTATTGCCCAGAAGATGTTCTGGTTGTGGTGGCCTGCTTTGAACTGTCAAAGCATGTCCTCCTTGCCCAATTTGGCCAGGAGGTCAGCCACAGCCAGCTGGGTCCAAGATGCCAGCTCTGAGCAAGCAGGGTCCTGCCACTGGCCTCCCTTGCAGGAACTGGAAAACTGAAAAATCCCTGATAAAAAAAATCCCAAAGTCACTCTAAAATACCCCCAAATCCATATTCTGCCACAAGTAAAACAAAATACCACTATAAAGAGAGAGAGAGACAGAGACAGCGATCAGTTGGACAATGTTTTATCGAGATATCTACATTGTTAAAGCAAGTCTCATAATAGTAAAGTGAACTCTAAATACAGGTTTCATGAAGTCATGAATACGTATTTTGCTGCCCTCCCACAGGGTGATGGCCCCCACACAAGGGGTTGGCCCCCCTACAAAAGTGGTTTAGCCCCCACACAAGGAGGTCAGCCCCCCAACAGAGTTTAGCCCCCACACAAGGGGATTCAGCCCCCACACAAAGGGTTCAGCCCCCTTAAAGGGGATTCAGCCTCCCAAAAGGGATTCAGCCCCTGCAGCAAGGGGTTCATCCCCCCCACAAGGGGTACAGCCCCCCAACAGGGGCCAAATGGCCCCCAAAGGGGCTACCACCCCCCTGCAAGGCCCACATACCCCATCTCAGCCCCCCCAGTTGCTGCCCCACCTGGCTGCAT
>NW_017728943.1:95455887-95460082 GCF_001723895.1 Crocodylus porosus | reverse complement strand
CCCCCCCACAGTCCCTTTCCCCCTCTTCCACCCCCCCAATCTCTTACTTACTGCCACCAGAGCCCTGCTGCTGAAACACGCCATCTCTCTGGCCACGTGTTTCAGCACCAGGGTAAGGGGCCAACCATAGAGACACTCTGGCAGCCAGAGAGTCTCTATGGAGTACCCAGTCTCTGGTTGCCTGCCCTGCTTTTTTATTCTTTGCTTTTTTTAGATCCTTGGATATCCAGGGGTGAAATTTTCTCCCTGAGCTACAAGTTTGCCCCACCTCTAAGGGGCTTGAGGTGAGGCAAGAGACATTTGCATGCTCATGTGGGCATGCCCAGGAAGGGTACTACAATACCTGATAGCTTACCTGTCTATACTAGCCATACAGTTTGTCCAATAAAAGATATCATCCATAAAAATTATTGCCTTTCGTATAACTCCAGAACTGTCACAGCAACAACATCACCTCAATACTACCCAAAGAAGAATTCACTCATTTTCAAATTCAGGGATGGATATTCAGACTGATATTTTTTCTAGCTCTTTCTACCCCAGAGAGAAGAGAATATTCAGAATACAGAGTTTTAAGTGGTTAGGGATTTAGGTTTCCTTTTTTCATTTACATGTTACTTAAGCATTTTTTTGTTCGACCCATTATTTGTTTTGCATCTGACTTTCTCTAGAAATGAAGATGTCAGTGAGGGCTGCTAGGTACAAATACTGGTCATCTAGATGTTTCTGGTCATCTTAGTCTTTTTTTAAATCTTGAATGCAGACACAGAATTTTAAAAAATCATAAACCATATAATGAAAAAACTATGATAAAATCATGAACTGTGAACCAAAAACTCACACTGAGTAAGCAATCAGGTAAGTCAAGTAACCTCATAAGCTACAGAGTAAACACTCGAGTAAACAGTCAATCAGGATCAATAGTCTCAAGTTGCAGCAAGGGAAGTTTAGGTTAGATATTAGAAAAACTTTCTCACTAGCAGGGTAGGAAAACACTGGAACAGGTTACCCAGAGAGGTGGTAGAATCTCTATCCTTAGAGGTTTTTAAGACCCAGCGAGACAAAACCTTTGCTGGGCTGATCTAGATGGGGATGATCCTACTTTGAACAGAAGGTTGGACTAGATGACATCTTGAGGTCCCTTCCAACCCTAATTTTCTATGATTCTATGAATCATCTCTATGATTTATATGATTCATGATTTCTATAAATCAAAAAAGTTATTCATTATAAATTATTCTTATTAATTTTCCTGTATTCCACAATCTGTGTGAATCTTTAAGAGAGACTTTGATAGCAGATAACAAATATGACAGTGCAAATAATTATTTTATATTATTGCTACACATCCGGAATATTAATTTCAATTTATACATCTCTGTAACAGGGCAATCTGTCCCTTTAAGGAGGAACAGTCAGCTCTGTTAGGAAAGTCCATCTGTGAGCCATTTGAGTAAGGAGGGAGTGTTTCACTAGGAGTTTTTAAATTCTCACAGAAGAGTAAGCAGGAGTAAGGAAGTGGGAGGAAGTGCTTGCTACAAGGAGGTGCCAGCTTTCTGTGCTAGGATGAGGGCAAAGGGGGCTCCCCTCCTAGTGTCTGGGACAGGACTGAGGGGTTTTGTTTTCTTTGTTTGTTTATTGACTGTACTTTGTCTTTGGCTAAGGAGCATTTCAGGTGTTGAATTCTTCTACAAAAGTCAGCTGTCTAAGGGACTTGCATTCACTCCCTGATTAAAACTGAAATTGAAAGGAGATTCGAATATAGTTTTCCAAGGGTGGTCTTGTTACTAGGCTCACCATATTTCCAGGTCCAAAAAAGAAGACAATTTTCATGAGCCTGGGGGGTGGGATATGATGGTGGGGAGGTAGTGACACGCTATTGCCCCTCATTGCCAAGCCACAGTCCCCACCCCAGCCCTGCTGCTGCCCCTCACTCTCAACCCATTGATCCCAGCACTGTTGGTGCCCCTGCTAAACTGCATTACCCTGCCACCCTGGGCCATGAAAGTGCCCTTCACTCCAGACCCACAACTCCCCCCCTTCCTCTGTCTCTGCTGGTACTCCTGACTCATAGCCCCCTGGTGCTGCCAGTGCCCCACACTGCCAACCTGCTCTCCACCCCCCTGGTGTTCCTGACCCCTGCCCCTCAGCCCCCTGCCCCCTGAGACCTGATGGAGGGGCCCCAGCTTGCCCATCCTGACCGAACAAGAGTGTAGTAACTCCAATTCATGCAATCAGCAGTGGAGTGTGTCTGGCCCCAGTGTGAGCTGGAAGGAAGAGGAAGGAAGGCTTGTGTCACCCCCCCCCCCCCCCCCTGGGATGGGGTTGCTGCACTGTGCCAGGCAGCCTGGCCACAATCCCCCTCCCCATTCCTTCCTCCCCTCCCCGTAGCATCTTCTGGCTACTCAGCCCCTGAAAGCACAGGGACCAGCCCCTGTGCTACTGGCTGGCCACAGAGTTCCCCACTGCCCTAAAAAGTTCCCCACCCTTTCCCCCACTGGAGGGGCAGGCACCACCCTGCCCCTCCTGTCACAGCCCCATTCTCCACCCTCACCAAGCTGACCTAACCAAATGTCTGGGATTTTCTTTGTTTCACTGGTTGGAGCAGGGGGAGGGCAATCAGAGGCAGCAGGGAGTACCACATGGTTCCACGTTCCCCTCTGCACTTGCAGGCAAGTACATCTGTGCTCCCTGCTGCCTCCAATTGCCCTCCCCCTGCTCCCATAAGCAGAGCAAACCAAAAGTCCAGACATTTGGTCAGATTTAAAAAAACCTACCTGGACAGAAATCAGAAGTCCTAAAAAAGAGGACATAGGAAAACCTGGACATATGGTAACCCTACTTGTTATACATTAATTTTAGGTGGATCTTGGACCTCTTGACACCTGAATTGTCTATACAATTACACCTGAAACTGGTTTGAAGCACTTATTATGCAGCTCAAAGTGATGCCACTCTAGGGGAAGATTATCTCTGATCCATGCTACTCATCATATATTACACTAAGGTGCATGGCTGCACCCTGCTCACTCCCATTCCCCTCTGGCCCAAACTGCAACCTATAACAAGGCCCTGAGTGATAACCTTTCTCTGTTGGGGTTAGTTAGATCCTCTTGCAAATTACACTTCATAGGTCAAGGAGCTGAAGATGTAATCAGTGTTTCTTCTGAGCCCAAACTCAACTCCATCTCAATCAAGTTCATGCAATTAGATATTAGATATTCTATGATTAACAACATATTGAGACAGTGGAAGCAGATTTCTTTGTAGCATTGAAAACTTCATAAGTGGTGCTTATGTTCTGATAAAGCATTCCTTGGATTGTTATAAGGCTGATGTGAATATGTTTGGGCCCTGACAAAGGTGCTAGAGTACTGTATCATGATTTTATGAAGTGCTGCTGTACAACTTACTGTGCTTAATGAATTGGTGTGCTTAGTGTTGAAAAACCCCCCCTCGATATTTCCAAGATTTAGAGCATGAAACTGTTTATATCAAGTGTAATGAGTTAATTAGCATTCAACATACTGTTATGGGCTTGCCTTTCAGAGCAATACCTGCAAATAAAATATAAGCCTAGAATTATTGACAACTTTCACAAATTCTCCTGAAGATCAAGGATAAAACAGATACTTTTGCATTCAAGAATTCTTGAATCAACTCCTGTATTGGGTGTAAATTTACAGTTTGCAAATGTGACCATTGAGAGCACTTTTGCTAGTATCATGACCATTGGTATGCACTCCATTTCTGTTCAGCTGAGGAAGTTAGTAGGATCTTTCTGTGGTGCTGAACCAATATCTATCATACTAATATTTTTAAAGTATGAAATGTTTTGAATTCAAAATCACAGCTGGAAGTAAAATATAGTAATGATAGTTTGTGTGGTGAAGAGATGGTTATGCATTTTTCCCTTTGGAAAATTATTTCAGTCTGGAATGACTTGCTCAATAGAAATTGCAGTGAAGTTAAGGTATACCTTTTGGGTTGTATGCAGGCCTTAAATGAATAAAATATTTTACATTCCATTGTGAGTTAGTTTTTGTCCCGGGGTGGGGAACCAAACCCCAGAGTCACGGTGGGCCGGGGTGGCAATTAGACACGGTAACAGGCCGGGTTCTATTGGCTATGGAGAACTGAGGCACGGGAAGCGTAGCGGTTTCTTAAACAAGTTGTGAATTTATTTGACTTACGC
>NW_017728943.1:95382654-95455472 GCF_001723895.1 Crocodylus porosus | reverse complement strand
GTCTGCTCAGAGCTGAAAGTGGGTCAGGGCTGATTGACAGCTCCTGAGGTCACAGAAAGGGTAGTCCAGGCCCTGTATGGAATTTTCCACTCTCAATCAAACTGAGTTCATGCATTGGCAGCACCTATACTTAAAATTTTGCTCCAACAGTTTTGAATGAATATAATTTACAATTATGTAAGATGAATTAATAGTGTTTCCATTTAAATGTCATTTAAGTATGCCATGAATTAACAAGACAGTGAACAAAAACATTCTTTGGAACACACGGTATTTAAAAATATTTAGGGTCTCTTTTAACTCTAACTGTCCCAAGTACAGAGTTGATCCAATAAAAGATATAATCCTAAGAAATCTATGACTTTCATCTCAGAATTGATTACTGTGTTATCATATAAAAATGTTAACTTTTGATTGATACTCATTTTAATCTAAATATTTCATTAAATAATCATTAATATTGTTTTTCCAATATTATCTATTCTTTCCATGGTGATACACACCCTTTTTTTGTAGTACCCTAAACAAAACAGGACCAAAACACTGTGGCTCCTCTGTTAATATAGAATGTTGTTGTTGGCCATCCTTCAAATCTGAAGATGACCATGACATCACTGGTTAGCTTCATTTCTGTTCAGGCCAATTTGTGCTTTAAACTGTTTATGGCACACTGAGCAGGAGATGCTGCTTTGAGTTGCTTGATCAACAGTGGACATGCTGCTGTTGTGAGATTTACACTCTGTTCTTCTGCTCTGCCTCAGCAGTTCTTCTCCACTCATAAATGGTAGCTCCAGTATGGATGAGCCTTCACCAGGTGTAACGATCATGAATGAGATCTTTCCAAGACTTTGGGTCAATGTTGAAATGTTGTAAGGATGACTTGAGGGAGCCCTTGAAGTTTTTCTTCTGGTCTTCCTGAGAATGTTTACCCTTCTCTAGCTCACCATAAAAGATCTTCTTTGGCAGTTGTTCGTCTGGCATCCTGGTGACATGGCCTGCCCATCTCATCTGTGATTTCATCAGCAGAGTGTGGATGCTTGAAATACATGCCTGTGTAAGATCCTCATTGTCTGGGACCTTGTCTTGACATCTTATTCTCATCAGTTTCCTCAGACAGCCCATGTAAAAGTGACTCAGCTTCATAGCATGGCTTCTATACACTATCCAGGTTTTGAATGTGTACATCAGGACTGGAAACACAATGGCTTTGTAGACCTTTAGTTTTGTCTGTTGACTGATGCCTCTGTGCTCACACACATTTGCATGTAATCTGCTGAAGGCCACACTTGCTTTAGCAATTTTGGCTTTGGTTTCATCATCGATGTAAACCGCATGTGCCAGTGTACTGCTGAGATAGGTGAACCTGCGCACTGCCTGGAGGGTTTGGCTATTTACTATGATGGTAGGCTCTACATAAGGTTTTCCTGGTGCAGGCTGGTCTTAGTCATCTTAGTGTTGATTGTGAGACCAAAGTTATAACAAACTGAAAAGAAATGGTCCATACTCTGCTTCATGTCAAACTCAGATTTGGCATTCAGGGAACAGTCATTAGCAAACAGAAGATCATGAACAGTCACCTCCTGTAACTTTGTCTTCACCTGAAGCCTCCTCAGATTGAAGTGTTTGCCATCAGTCTGGTAACTGATATCAATCCCAATGCCACAGTCATGAAAGGCATCTGTAAACATGGCAGAGAACATAATACCAAAGAGGGTTGGAGCCAACACACAACCCGGCTTGACTCACCTGGTGATTGGGAATGTTTTAGATGACTCGCCATTATCCATGATGGGAGCAAGCATGCCATGATGGAACTGCTGCACCATTGCAATGAATTTCTCCAGGCAACCAAATTTTGCCATGATCTTCCAAAGGCCCTCCTGACTGACTGCATCAAATGCTTTTGTCAGGTCAATGGAACTGAAGCTCTATTCCTGGCATTTCTCCTGACATTGATGAGTTGCAAACACCATGTCTATGGTCCCTTATCCTTTCCTGAAACCACACTTAACCTCAGGCAAAAGCCCATGTTCAATGTGTTACACAATGCAATTAAACCAAATTCTATTGCTTTTTCACTTGTACAAGTGGACACTGGATTCATCCTTGTATTCCTGGGGTATACTACCTTGAGTCCATATTGACTGGAAAAGTTCAGTCAGTTTCAAAGCCATGTATGAGCCCGCAGCCTTGTATACCTCTGTTGGTATAGTGTTTGCTCCAGGTGCTTTACCATTTGACAGCAGGTTAATTGCTTTCACAGTCTTAGCTCTGGAGGATCAGCAAGAGATACGTTAATGTTTAGTAAGGGCAGTTGATCAATTGTCTCCTCACTAATAGATGACTGTTGTATGAAGATGTTGTTGAAGTATTATGCCCATCTGTAGCATGTCGGGGTCACAAAGATGGCTGTGACACTCCCTAGTGGTTCTGTGACCATGCTCCATGCTGCCCCTAGAGTGCCTTCCCTTCTCAACCATCACGCCTTGATGGAATAATAATACTAATATGAAAAGGGAGGCTGTCCATGGGCCTTCATGTGAGCCCCAGTCTAACCCCCCTGAGGTTCTGTGACACCCTACCTGTCTCACTATACTATGCCTAGGTCTCAAGCCCTCACTGAGCTGCTGTCATCTCAGGCCCTTTGCTGTGCTTCTCTCATTGGCTGTACCCCACAGGGCACCTAAAGCCTTAATGCCTAATTTTGTGGATCCATTCCCCTCCTACACCATGCCCCAAGCCTTGTGGGTTTTATTATAGTGATGCTCTCCTGTCAGGGCTTTGGCCTCCTAGGCCTCTGCCCCTTTACTCTAGCTAGATGTACTAGCCTGGGCCCACTGTGTTGGACCTAATTTGAGGCATTAGCTCTGATTTGGCCCTTTTGAGCACCTAGATCCTTTTCCCTGCCTGTTGGGCCCCAGGCCCCTGTGTGACTGCACCCCTATTGGGCACCAGGCTCGTGATCCCTGTCTGGTCATGCCCCTCTTGGGTACCAGGATTCTGCCCCTCTTTGTGCTCAGCAGTCACTTGAGCCGTGAGCCCACCCCTGGCAGGGCTCAAGACAATTGTGTGCCCCATGGGCACTAATGGGACCTCTTTATACTGCCTCTACAGTCCCAACCCAAACCACCCATGTAAACTACAACATAAACACTAATCCCCTGGACTATAACATAAATATGAAGAGGAAGCAGCCCACTGCCCGTTTAAAGGGGAACATCTTCCCTCACCCCTCATGCTGGCATACTTTCCAGCCTGGGTTCCTTGTGAGCTTCCCAAGCCTCACTGTTCCCACAGACAGCAAAGCAATCAGTCTAGCATGCCTGGGTAGCTCTCCGGGACAGGAGCTCCTAACCCTGTGGCTGGCAGGGCTAGACTAGCTTGCCAGTCCAAGCACCAGGCTTATATGATCCCAGGGCTCTGCCTCCTTCCAGTCAGCAGACTGCCTAGGATTCTTGCAGGTGCCTGTTAATTGCCTCATTTTCCCTGTCGCCCTGGCAACCTGCAGCTGCTGCACCCTGCCTAGCTTGCAGTGCTCCCTGCCTGGGCTGCTCTTACTTTAAAGGAAGAGGGAGCCCCAAGATCTTTATTACACCATCTCTATAGTATCTTTCCTTTACCAATGAAGAGTTTAATGCCATCAGCACTCAGTATTGGAGATGTTCCTGATGACCATGACCTGTAGGTTGTCCTCAGAGTATTATAGAAGTTCTTCACGTCATTCCTGTCTGCATAGGCCTGAATCTTATCTACCTTGTTGCTCAGTGATGAGTCTTGCATCTCTCTGAAGTTGCATTGGACAATCCTCTTGATTTGTTCAAGGGCATCTTTTTAGATGTTGAAGTGCAGTCTTCTAAGCAGGCTTTATGGAGCCAATGTTTTTTATTCAGTAGTCTCCCTATGTAAGTATCATTTTCATCAAACCGATCTTGATGTTCGTGTGTATATTGGATACTGAGTAGTATACTGAGGATATTGGATGTAGCTGAGTAGAAAGAGTCTCTGAAGGATGCCCAATTTTCCTCAATGTTACTGGAGTTTACATCAATTGTTACTAGTTGGCTGTGCAGTTCTTCAACAAATGCCATGCTTTAGGGGGGCACCACTCTGGCTGGAGACCTCCCCTATGTAGGTCTCCAGAGAGGAAGATGGAGCGTATGTATGCCCCAGCTATTTTGTCAGCACTAAGAATTGCACAGAACTCACTGTGAAATTCTTAGCACTAGACATGAAGGCCTGTCTGTGGTGTTAGACAATCAATGGAGTTGTTTAACAACAAGGTCATCCCTGACACGTCCAAATCCAGGTAACACTAAAAATTGTATTTACTAACAAAATATTTTTGCCAAGCTTTTATACAGTAGGAAGAACCCTTAATCAGAGAAATAACAAATAAGAAAAAGCAGTAAATTTTATAAAGTCATTTAAACTGTACAGGTACAAATAGTGACAACTTCATATTGCCAGGATTTTATACATTTAGACAAATCCTTTGTGATTTCCTTATAAAGCTCACAGAGTTCATATTCCAGACCCATGTAAAACTGCTGCTACTGCAGAATGATAACCCTTGTGGGATTCACAAGGAAATTGTTTTGAGACTACTATGTCAGGTGCAAATACTACTGTGACATCATATGGCTTTTCATTTTGATGTTTAAATCTCTTGTGTCTGTAAAGACTGGAAATACAGAAGATCTCACACGAAGCCAGTGCTGAAGTTAATTAGGGGATGTACACATTTCCCACAGAAAGCATAAGGAGTAAACTTGGTTGTTCAAGTGATATATTAAAAACAAGAGAAGACTTTACTGAGAACAATAACAAATGTAAGCATTTGGTTATTTTTGAAGACTTACGTACTTGCTGAGTAGACAAAAAATAAGCATTGCTGAAGGGCTTTGCTAAACTGGGGCCCAAGTATTGCAAGGTCAAATAATAATGTCTGGGACTATTTCTAGTCCTCCTATCATCATTTTCTCCATGGTTTCTCTATGGTTTCTTTTCATATATTATCTTGAAATCTTTCCCCGGCTTCCTTATGTTATGAACTTGTTACACATTTTCAGTCTCTTTTTCCCCTGCTTTTCTCCCCCCCGCTCAATATTCACAATCAGAAAATAAAAAGAGATTTAAAAGGGACATTGGAACACACATTTATATTTAGTAGCAGGTGTCACATTGCATTACCCCACCTGAACTAAACTAGGTTATTAGCTGAAGGGATCCTTGTACTCTGAGATAAGTAACTTAGAAATAAGACAGCTCAAAGCTGAAAGGACCAGGTTCAAAGTCACATTTATGCACTGTATGTACTGAAACAGGAATTAGGAAAAACTTAGGTGCCAGAAGGCATGTCTTCACGAGACTGATAGCACAATAGCCCAAAAATACTATGCGGTAGTGCATCACAGCACAGACGTGCTAATAAGCTACTCTGAGTATTATTAGGCTACTGCACAGGAGGGGTGTGCAAAACAGCACTGTTTCATTTTTACTTCCATTTTGCCATTTCAACGGGACAGTCTTTCATTTTGAGTTTCATTTTATTTTGCAACCACTGTTCCATTTTGTTTCATTGAAACTGTTTTGCTGTTTCGACATTGTTTTGATGTTTCCCCCATAGGCTATAATGGGGAAGCACAAAACTGCCTATAACTTTGTCATTTCTTGCCTGATTCAGAAAGGGGTGTTGGTCTAAGGACATGGCTCTGGCAGACAAGGTTCTTAGGGTCAATCTAATCTAGTATCTTTTAGCAGAATGAGTGTATAGTTACAGAAATATATCTTAGCAAGCTTTTGGGTTGAAAAACCTTTCATCAGGCTAAGGAAGCACTTGAAGTTGTGTTTGTGCTGTTTCTGGATGGAAGGAATAGTAAAGAAGCCAGAGGCTGGCATACAATGCAGGCAAGAAAGCCAGTCAGTGATAATGGAAATGAAGGCATCAGGGGGTTAGAGACTGTTGACTTGACATGTGCCAGATCAACACTCAGGATCTCAATATTGTGCTGTTAGATGGGAGGGTGTGATACAAAATTATATACACACAAAGCCTACCCATACATCACTATGAGTTCACATATACATATACAAACACACACTTCTGTGGTTGTGTGTGAGCACTAGGGGATGTTTGGGGTAACTTGGTGCTCAGGGTTACCTGAGGTCAAGGTGCCTTTGGGGTTACTTTGGGTCAATTGGGGTTGGGGTTACTTGAGGTCAAGGTGCCCCAGGGTTACTTGAGGTCACTTGGGGCCCCAGCATTACCTGAGGTTAATTGGGGTTGGGGTTGCTTTAGGTTAATTGGGGAGAGCTGGCAGAGTTGAGGAGCAGTGCCAGGAGGAGCTGAGATGGGTGAAGCCGGGGCCGGAGCGGAAGCCAGGACGCCAGGGAGAAGACGGGCTGGGTAACCAGCTGGCTGGGGACCGGAGGCAGTGGGTGGAGGACTGGGTCAGAAGCTGGGAAGCCAGGTAAGCCAGGGAGAAGGAGAGGCTGGGGGTGGAGCCAGGGAAGCTGTGGGTGTTGGGAAAAACTGGGAGCTGGGTCAGGGAGCAAGCCAGGGTGCCAGGGGAAGCTGGGAGCTGGATTGCAGAGCAAGTGGAGGAGCTGTGGGTGCTGGGGGAAAATGGGAGCTGGGTTGAGAAGCAAGCTGGGGAGCCAGGGAAGCTGTGGGTGCTGAGGGAAACTGGGAGCTGGGTCAGGGAGTAAGCCAGGGACAGATACAGAGGCTGCGGATCAAAAGGCCAGAAGGAGCCGGGAGTCAGCAGGGAGCGGGGAGAAGCATCAGGGCAGAGACGGGAAAACCAGATACAGAGCAGAGATATGGAGAAGGTCAGGGGAGAAAGTGGAGGCATCGGGGCAGAGATGAGACAGGCAGGAATGGAGTGAGATTTGGGAGGTGCTGAGGAGGCAGGGGAGAGAAAGCTGGGGTTTAGAGAAGAGCAAAGCTGGGGTTTTGGAGGTGGCAGAGAGGGAGCTGAGATGACAGAGAGAGGGAGAGAGAGACCAAACAAAGGTCAGAGGAGCCGAGAGCAGAGATTGGAGCAGGGCCAGGAGGTCAGTAAGACAAAAACCCAACTCAGGGTTCCAAAATAACAGTTTTATTAATCAGACAACAAACACAAGTGCCTGATGGAAAATAAGTACTAACACCAAGCAACAACTGCATACCAACATGAGCGCACACCGAAAATCTATCAAAGACAAAAACAGAGCACCACCTGGCTGCAATCTCTCAGCCCTGAGCCGCAGATGGAATTTAAAAACCATTTTTGACAGACGAGCCTGTGAACTGCACTTCATCACCCTCCTAGGTACAGAAAGTCATGGACTCAGTATAGACGGTGAAATTCTGACATGCTACACCTGTCAGACGTCCTGACGCCCCAGGTACCTCTCCACTTTTACCTGTGCTATTACATCCTCCCATCCCCCCTGTAAGTTTAAGTGCTTCCGCACCCTGAGAGGACGCAAGCCTACCTCAACCTCCTCCCAGGGCAGTGTTCTTGCCTCCAGACTATGGACTAAACTCATTATGGTCTCTCTCTGCCACTCCTGTTGAAGGTAGACCACTGGGCAAACAAGAGTCCAAGACTAGTAGGGCAAGAAATAAGGAGGCAGACATGAGTATGAAACTAGCTCAATGAGAAGGACACCAATGGGAGAGGAGAAAATGTGGGTTCGTCTCTCTGGCCAAACTTCTTTCTGCTCTTTAACTAGCAGAATCTAGATGTGCATCACTGAGTGTCTTGCAAACAATGCACGTACACTGCAGAACACGTCTGAGAAACTGAGGCACAAAGGAGGTAAAGTGACCTACCCAAGATCAAATATGATGTATAAGAATGAGAAACAGACTATGATTTCCAGAATCCCAGGACAGTGCCTAAACAATCAGTTTTTCCTCAATTTGTCATTTTTTAAAAATTAAAGTGGTCTCTCCTTGTTTTAAAAGCTCTTCATGGACTTCACCAATTTACTTAACAGATTTCCCCACCGCCCTCCCTTCCTGTTCAGGACTAAAACACCAAGCTGTTTATCTCCTCAGACAGTCTTACTCCCTTGTGTGAAAGAGCTTTCTCCTTTGCAACTTCTATTACCCAGAAAAAACTTTCTTTGCCTTTTTTGCAATATTGACAGGCTATCTGTTTTAAACCCCGTCTGAAACTATTTATTTTCTCTTTATTCTGTACATAGTCATTCTTTCTCTCTCCTTGCTATTATGTGGTATTTGTATTTTATATTAAACTGTGTTGTGTTTTATGATATAGAGTATATAGATATTGGAAAATAAAAGCATATTTGCTTGCATTTCACTTTGCCAAAATCAATATATTTAAATTAAGATGCACATAGATATTAAAGTCTCATAGCAGCAAAAAACTTTGAAGAAAAATATGTGCTATTGCTAGTTAGTATAATAAATCTCAGACAAGAAAGACGAGAAGGTAATTAAAAATAAATAACCTACAACCCTTCCCAATATACTACTACCTACAGCAACACCTGAGGTCTGAGTGTTATCACATACTTACAGCTGCAATAAATATGCAGCATCAATAGAGAATCATATAGCTTTGCCCCCCCCAGAACCATCAATTGTACGCAGAGTTGTATCCAACAATTTCCACTTAAACCTTCAAATGTAAGCCAATCAAATCTATCTACAGTTTTAGGCATCCTTGTCACGCTTCAGAAAAAAGCAGAAGAAGAGAAAAGAGCAAACAAGAGTCAGTAATTTACTTATTTTTACTTAGCTGCCTTTCATGGTTCATTTAGCTCCCACCTATTGATGGTTATGCAATATAAATCTGGTTCAAGCTGATTCACTGCACACTGAAAATGTTCTTGGAAAGAATCCAAAACAAGGGTTGTTGGAATAGATTTGTTCTCCCTTCTGTGTGGAATTGAGCTACCAATGCTCAATGGGGAAAGTGCTAAGCATAATTTTAGGTTGGGAATGATGCTTGCTGTAGATTTCATAAGTGTTTTCCTCCTATCACATCGGCAGCTGTACATGTCTCATTTCACAGTATTGGGGACTGTGACTTCATGCATGGGTGCACCTTGGCTTCTGGGGAATGAGAGTTCCCTATTCTCTCGCACAACTGTTCAGATAAATGGTTGACCCTATGGAGAAAAATACACATGAGTTTGTAGCATTCCATGTCTGTGAGGACCTGAGAGCAAAGCGGATAATTTAGTTTATTTCCTGATTATGTCAGTTTTATATTCATGCATGATTTCATAGAGTTTCAAGGCTAGAAGAAATTATAAATACAGATCACATAGTCTGCCATTCTGCATAATACATGCCATTAAAATTTCACCCACTCATCTCTGCACCAAGTTCAATAATTTGTGTTGAACTAAAGCGCATCTTCCAAAAAAATTCTTCTGTCCTGACTGGAAGACATTGAGTGATGAAGAAACTACTAAGATTCTTCAATGGTTAATCAACCTGAGGGTTAAAAGATTACATTTTATTTCTAACTTGAATTTGCCTGACTTAAATTTCCTGTTATGCTATATCTTTTAAACTGAAGATCCCTTCAGTGCTTTCCCTTTATCAAGATATGTATGCACTGTATTCAAGTCACCTCTCAGTTTGCTTTGTCCTAAATCGGAAAGATTAAGTCTTTAAGTCTCTTACTGTAAGGCAATTTCTCAAACTCAATAATTTTTGTGGTTCTTTTCTACAACCTTCCCAAAATCAATATCTTGTTTTTCAAAAAATGAATGCCAGAAATATATGAAGTATCAGTGTCACAGAATTAAAAAAATGCCTCCTTACTCTTTGCCTCCATGTTTGAACACATTTATTTGATTGTTTGTTGTTCCCAAAAAATACTTTTCAGAGTAGCTACTTTCTAGAATACGGTTCCCAGATTGATAGATATGTTCTGCACTGCTTGCTTATGGACTCACAACACTGATTTAAGCCATATCATATTGCATTTTGTTGAATGCCCCCATATTTATTTACTGAGTAAGCCAGGGCACTTTCTCATTGTCATTCATTACAGTCCTGCAGATTTTTTTTCAGCTGCAGTTTTTATCAGTAGCAATGTTACGTTTACTTACAGATTGCTGATTAAATATTGAAGAGCGTGAAACCTGGTCCCAATCTCTATAGAACCCTTGTCAAACACCTTAGAAAAGTCTGTTGCATTTATGTGGTTACCTTTCTCAACCAATCTTGTAGTTTTATCAAAGAAAGGAGTTAGGTTTGTTTGACCAGACCAATTTTCTGTTAAAAAAAAAAAATGTTCCAGGATCAACTATTAACCGACCTTTGATTCTTTTGTTAACTGAGTCAAATGTGTCCAAACACTTGGCCTGATTACAACCAGCCTAATGAGCCTATTGATCCTCAGATCATCCTGCCAGTGGGACAGCTAGGTCAGGATGACCAGGGCACTTGCCCTGAGCACCAACCTGGCGGAGGCAGAGTGACGCCGATAGCCATGTGATTTTAATTGCAATCATGCTGGCAGCTTGGCAGCAACTGGAAGTCGCTACTGCCCCTGTGCCTTGGGGATCTTGGCATGTCACTATGCTGCTGCATCCTGTCCTTTAAAAAATTACAGGAAATCTTTCAGCCTTCTGGAATTTTTCATGTATTCCAAGTTTCATTAACAAAGTATAAAAGAGCTGAAGAATCTTCTTAGTCAACTTTATCCAGGCTGTATGTGCTGTATCTAGCCTTGCTGGTTTAATTTCTTTTAAAATCTCTATTAAATACCGTTTAACGTGCTTTTTAGTTAATAGTGGATATCCAAATAACTTGTCATCCTTGTGATATAAATACATCCTGCTGCTTTTAAATATGGTACAGAAGATTTAATTAATTTGTTAAAACTTCCTGTTATCCTTACTGGCAACTTTGTCATCTCTGTCTAATAATAGGCTGTACCATTGTTTTAATTTAGTTGGTTGTTTTTTTATACATTAAAGAATGCCTTCCTTAACCCTTTACTACTGCTAGCCATGTATTTTTTTTCCTGATGCCCTTCAGTTTCATCTATATAAAATATACACAATTTAATTGCAGATCAAAGTCTCCTTTTTAACTAGGAGGGGCTTTAGCTCAAAGTTGTCCTCTTTCTTCATTGCATATTTGTAGTATTCTTCACATCTAGTAACTTCTCTTTGAATTATTTTGATTTTCATAATTACTATTCTGTCTCATTTTATCCTACTTATTAACTTCCCTTGTACTTGGGAAATAGGCTTTTTGAAGCACCAAGTATGCAAGCATGTGTGTATGAGCACATGCACAGGCATGTTAGTCTGATAGTTATGTACCTCATTCCTAGGGGAACTTCCTGCAGACTGACAGACTCCTTGAAACATGAATTTTTATCAGTTACATGGCTCTATACACCAGAGCCCTCAGTAGTGGGTGATTTTTCCAGAAAAGGTATGTCCTAGAAGTAGGCATCTTTAGCCCCTGCTCTGCTGGGAGTCTACCATTGAACCGCGTGTCCCAGCAAATAAATGTGAATGACATGGATGAGAGAGAGATATATATTGGCCAAAGGATACTAAGTCTCCTGGCAAGACTAGTCAGTGCTTTATAGCTGCCTCAATAGAGCTCTAGGACAGACCAGTCACACAAACTGTTATTACAGGACATGCAAATGGGCTCACTGATGAAGAACTAAACAAACTATGAAGATCCTGTATAAGAGCATTATCACAGAATTAGAATTTTGCTTGGAAGAAGCAAGTATGTGAACAGAGGGGATAATCCTCTGTCCTGCACTGAAGAGGGAGAAGAGTTCATTAGCCTTTCTAGGTGGAGCAAAATCTGTTGATACACACTATTAGTAACACTATGTTTATTCATCTACTGTTTAGCATGCTAATGATGGTCCCTGGCATATCCTGTCAGGCACTGACCTTTTCATTCAGCTGATATGTGCTTTTTTTTTGTGTGGCCCTTTTGGCATCATGAGACATCATATCTAGGGGCTGGCTTTGGAAAGGCCCCTTGACGTTCAAGGTTTAGGGTTTTTTTTTAATCTCTGTCAACTAAATTGTTTCTTGGTTGTGCTGTAAAACCTTTAGGAATCAACATTTCATCTGACATCTGCCCAGAGCGCTCTGTGCAACTGCATGGAACATCTGAATGCCACCATGTCAGCCAGCAGCTCTTCCATTACATCTTAACTCTAACCAACTTCAAAATACAGTGTGAGCGGGTTGTGTGTCTCAGGGGAGGCTTCCTAGCATATTTCCCATGTCGAACACAGCCTCCTATAAATAATAAAATGCTATTGTCATACCAACACCAGGAAAGGGTTAACACTCGGGGTTGCCAATATTCCCAGAATCCAGAATCGGCATCAATCTCCCAGTGACTATTGAAAGCAATCCAGGCAATTATAATAGGATATTTTAAGAAAATTAAATTAATGACATTACATCATGTTGGGGGAAAAAAAATCTCCTGGAATAGGTTAAGTTAGAGTTGGCAACTCTAACACTGGACCCCACCAGTGTTTTAGAAGCCATTAGAGCATGGACAAGGTGGACCATACTGAAGTATTGTGGAAAGACTTTCATAGTGTTGTCTTCAGTATTTGAATCTTGGTTCAGGAACTCTTGAAAGTGCTTCTTTCACTGTGCATTGATGATGGAGCTGCCTTTAGGGAGTGTTGTTCCATCCTTGAACCTCAGAGGGAAGGCTTCTTGTCTGCTGGCCCATTGGCAGCTTTGGTTGTACTGGAGAAACTATGCATATTGTAGCTGTTGGAAAACTTTTGAATCTCTTGTTTTGTCCTCCCACCATTTGTTCTTTTGCTCTTAAATTGTTCTCTGGGTCTCTGCTTTACAGTGGTGATAAATGGTTTGCTTCTGTTTGGAGTTGATGTGATTCGGCTAAGCTTTGTAGGTTCTCTTTTTTTTCTGTCAGCAAGAACTTGAATGTCCCTATCATTCTCATCAAACCACTCTTGATATGTCTTGGAGAAGCCTATGGATTCTTTGCATGCCTTAGGCCTTTTTTTTAAATTCTCTGTGGCTGCGTCTACATGAGACTCTGATTGTATGGTTGTTAATGCATAACCAAGTACTTAATGACTGCACAGTAACCAGCTTTACTGTGCAGTAGCATCCCAGCACGGTTGCCTAGTGATGCTTACTGCACAGTAGCATTGTTACAAGAATGCAGTAGCATCATTTCACAGCTTGTGCCCAGTGATGCCACTATGCAGTAGTAACAAGCTACTGAGCAGTAAGCATCTTGCGTAGATGCAGACTGTGTCACGATTGTCATGGAGGTCCGACAACATAGGCACTGTTGGATATGATAGCGCTTAGCAGGATCTTTCAACCCCTCAATATCAAACCTTCCTTGATAGCTTCTTTTCTTTATATCATTTGTAGGTTATGAAAATGAACATGATGGACCATGTCAGACAATGATCCATCCTGTAGTCATCTGTGCTGGTTATAGCTCTGCTGATATGGACATCAAAATGATGTAATCACACTATGATGTAATCAGTCGGGTGCCAGTTCAGCCTTCATCTACCTTTCTTCATCAACCTGTTCCACCATTGAGGACTTCTATATTTGGATTACTATTAGTTTGTAAAACTCACTCTCAACCATGGCTTACCCTACAAGGAGTACAAAAACTTCAGACAGCATCACTCCCAAGGTCACTGATGGTGCAGTCCTCTGCATCACATCACAGTTGCAATCCATGTGAGACAGTTGTGACAATATATCATATTTACTCATGTACCACATACAGTTTCCCCGCCCCAAAAAGTCCTCCAAAAACTGAGGTGGATTTTTTGAGTAGGGAAGCTGATTTTTCTTCCTTAGAATTGAAGCAGCAAGGCACTTGAAAGATATTAAGTGCATGAAAAACAACAAAGCATGTGGTCCAGATGGAATGCCATCTGAAATTAATAAGCAAGGTTCTCTCACTAACTATATGCTGTTATTCTGAAAATCTAGAATTACAGATTCCCAGTTACCTAAGAGATACCAAAATTGTTAGCATATTCAAGGATATAAATCATGTTGCATCTATTATTGTGGTATTTACTCCTGTCTATAAGAGGAAAAATCCTCTCCAATGTTCTCCTCAGTTAACTCAACAATTAACTCTGCTCAAGTCTCAATGTGGTTTCAGAACACTCAGAGGTACAATAGATATGATTTTTATCAGTAAGGCAACTGCAGGAGTGACACAAAAAACACTGAGATTTTTACATGGCCTTTGCTGATATGTCTAGAAGTCCTTGATTCAAGCAACAGAGAGAGGCCCTATGGAAGATCCTGACAATATTTAGTTCACTGCCAAAATTTTTTACTATGATCAGACTTCTTCATAACTCCACAACAATAGAAGTCCTGGTTTGGAAATGCCCCCCTTTATCATTAGAACTGGAGTCAAGCAAGGCTGTGTGATTGCACTGACACTCTTGTCCATTTATATTGTCACTATTCGCATTTCATTGCTGATAGACTTTCATTTGGAGTCAGCATCCAGTATCTCATGCATGGGAATTTCTTTAGCATTTTCTTGTCAAGTTCTAAAAAAACCCAACACCTCCATTACTGAACTTCAGTATGCTTATAATTGTGTCATGTGTGTCCACTCAGTTGAAATCCTACTGGTCACCCTTGATTTGTTTCTGTAAAGAGTATGGAACTCATTGGACTCATCTATGTGAGACACTTTACCGCACTGTTGATAAATTGACTGCGTGGTAAAGTGTCACCATCTACATGTGCCAATACTTAAACTGTACAGTCAGTTAGTCAACTGCAGGGTTCATAGATTTAATAGATTTCATAGATATTAGGGCTGGAAGGGACTTCGGAAGATCATTGAGTCCAGCCCCCTGCCCAAAGAGCAGGAAGTCAGCTGGGGTCATAGGATCCCAGCAAGATAAACATCCAAATTTCTCTTGAAGGTGTTCAATGTAGGTGCTTGAACCACCTCCAATGGCAGGCTGTTCCAGACCTTGGGGGCTCAGACAGTAAAATAATTCTTCCTGATGTCCAGCCTGGAACGGTCTTGCAGTAGTTTATAACCATTTGACCTCATCATCCCTTGGGACACTCTGGTGAACAAACGTTCCCCCAGATACTGGTGGTCACCGCTGATAAACTTATAAGTGGCCATCAGAACACCCCTAAACAGCCCCATAGCTCTCAGCCTGTCATTGTAAGGTCTGTTTTCCTGATCTCTGATCATATGAGTGGCTCTTCTCCAGACTCTCTCAAGCTTCTCCACATCCTTTTTGAATTGTGGGGCCCAAAACTGGACACAGTACTCCAGCTGTGGCCTCACCAAAGCCGAGTACAAGGAGAAAATGACGTCCCGGGATTTGCTTGAGAAGCATCTATGGATGCAAGCCAGAGTTTTGCTCGCTTTACTAGCTGCAGCATCACATTGAAGTCTCATGTTCCTCTTGTGGTCAACGAAGACCCCTGAGTCTCTTTCTTCCATAGTGCTAGCCAGCGTACCACTGCCAAGCGTATAAGAATGCTTCAGGTTTTCCCTCCCAAGGCCTATAACATTTATCAGTGTTAATCGCCATCAGGTTCTCATCCGCCCATTTGCTGAGCTTGTCCAGGTCAGCCTGGATCACCCTCCTGTCTTCAGGTGTAGATGCTTTGCCCCAAAGTTTGGTGTCATCAACGAACTTGGCCAGTCCACTTCTGACTCCAATGTCCACATCATTAATGAAGATGATGAACATTATGGGTCCAAGGACAGAGACTTCAGGGACCCCACTGGTCACAGGGCACCACAATGAGTGACTGCCATCAATTACTACCCTCTGGGTCTGACCACAGAGCCAATTTCCCAGCCAGCAGATCATGGTGGACCCAAGGCCACAATTGGCCAGTTTTGCCAAGAGGTGATCATGGGATACCAGATCGAAGGCTTTTTTGAAGCCAAGATATATGACATCAATCTCTTTCCCCTTGTCCAGGTGATAGGTCACCTGGTCATAAAAGGAAATGAGACTGGTCAAGCAAGACCTACCTGCAACAAACCCGTGTTGGCTATCTGTGGCAGGATGGCCTTGGGGTGCCGTGACCTCCCCTTAGTGCCCCTGCCTACTGTGCCAAGTCAGGGTCCTTAATGCATCCTCCGTCTCGCCCGCCATGTCTTTGATCTTATTGGTTCAATTAGGGAGGCTGCCTTCTCTTTCCCCCTTGGCACGGAGCTCATCTTACTCTACCCTGATTCCGGGCCACTTCCTGTGCCGGTCCTCGCCGGCCTGCCCCCGAGGGTGTCCTAAGCAGCCCACTCTCTCTCTCTCTGGGCTTGCTTTGATATACATGCCCTCTCCCGGGGCTGGATCCACTACACCCTCTTCACCTGCACTCGGGCCCTCGCCCGCGCCTCTCGCGCTCTCTGCCCACACTGGGGCCCTCGCCCACGCCTCTCGCGCTCTCTGCCCACACTGGGGCCCTTGCCTGCGCCTCTCGCGCTCTCTGCCCACACTGGGGCCCTCGCCCGCGCCTGGCCCCTTGACCCTTTTCTGGGTTGTGCGCCCCACTGGGTCTATGCTCGCACCTCTCGCACTCATGCCACGCCTTTCGCGCTGCTCGCACTCATGTCGCACCTCTCGCTCTCGTTGCCCCCTCTGGGGCCTATGCCATGCCTCTCATGCTTGTGCTGCACCTCTTGCACTTCCTCGCCCCTCTGGGCCTATATCGCACCTCTCGCGCTTGTGCCGTGCTTCTCGCGCCTCCTCACCCCTCTGGGTCTATATCTTGCCTCTCGTGCTCATGCCATGCTTCTCGCGCCCGTTGCCCTCTCTGGGGCCTATGCTACACTTCTAGTGCCCGTTGACCTCTCTGGGGCCTCTGCCGCGCTCCTCGCGCTGTGCCACGCTTCCTGTGCCCCTCCCCCTTTCTGGGGCCTAAGCCGCGCTCCTTGCACTCCCTCACCCTCTCTGGGGCCTGTGCCACGCTCCTCGTGCCCGCCCGCACTGGGGCCTTTGCTCGCACTCCTCACGCCCGCACTTGGGCCTGTGGTTGTGCCCCTTGCGCTCCCCACCCTCACTTGGGCTCGTCTATGCCTGACTCGGGCCTACGCCCCACTCGGGCTTCCCAAGGTTGGGGCTCAGGCGGCCTTAGCCTTACTTGGCCCTCAGACCCGCCTCTTCAGGCCTATGCCCCACTGAGGCTTCTGCCTATGCTGAGCTACTCCCAAAACTGCCCACACTGGGCTGGGATTGGGACACCCCCAAACACGGCACCCCCTGTAGTGCCAGGAACACCCCCACTTTACTGGGGGAGCTCCTACTGGGGCCTTCTCCACCCCTACAGCCTTGCCCGGTCTTCCGGTATAACAATAAACACAAATCCAAAATCTCCCCTTCCTGGGTGCGGCAACACAAACTCCCAAGCACAACAGAAACTCAAAGCCCCTCGGCTACAACATAAATCTTGAGCCGACCTGGCTATCCTTCTCTCATCTCCTCATCAGAGTTTCTCCCAACCAGTGTTGTCAAGCCAGTGCTCTCCAGCCATCAGGCTTCTTCCTCCTAGGCTGCCAGCAGGGGAACTGATCTGGCCTTGGCCTTGCTGTTTATAAAGGCCAGGCCCTGCCCCCTGGTGGTCAGCTGACCCACTGTTACCATGGTAACTCTCACCTGCTGCCCTGCTGAGTGACAGCTGAGCCCATTCACTACCATTCAGTAGCAGGCACCCTAGTGCCCTACTACACTATCCCTCAGGATTTTGGCGTTGGCCAATCCATTAAGGATGGCCTCTTTAATAAACTTTTCTAATACCTTCCCTGGAATATAAGTCAGGCTGATGGGCCTGTAGTTTGCTGGATCCACTTTCCTCCCTTTCTTGAAGATAGGCGTCACACTGGCCTTCTTCCAGTCTTCAGGCACTACACCAGAGCACCAGAAGTTTTCAAATATCCATGCCAGGGGCTGGGCTATGATGCTTGTCAGCTCCTTGAGTACCCCGGGGCATAGATTGTCAGGGCCAGCTGACTTGAAGATATCCAGCCTCTCAAGGTGTTCCTTCACGAGGTTAGCATTGATGGAGGGCAGGGGCTCTCCCTCACTGGGACCTCCCTGTCTTGTAGTGGGCACGGGCATCCCATGGGACTGATGAAAGATTGATGCAAAGTACTCATTTAATAGGCTGGCTTTTTCCTGGGCGTCAGTTGTCAGATGTTCCATCTGGTTTAGCAGGGGTCCAACGTTGCCCTTGCTTTTCCCCTGGCTCCCCACATATCTGAAAAAGGACTTTTTATTGTCCTTGATACTCAAAGCTAGTTAGAGTTCAGTTGCAGCCTTGGCTTTCCTGGTTTGCTCCCTGCAGAACCAGACCAGTGCAGAATATTCCTCCTTGGGGTGAATCCCATCCTCCATCCTTTGTAGGCCTTTCTTTTTAGCCTTAGGAGGTCCGCTAGGTCCCTGGAGAGCCAGGGGGGCTGCTGTGCCCTCTTGCTGCCTTTCTTCCAAGATGGAATAGAATTAGCTTGTGCATTGAGGATTGCTCCCTTGAGGAGCAACCACTCTTCCTGAACTTCCCTCCTCCTGTGGTCCTGGTCCTTTACGGCCTCACTGACAAGCCTCCTGAGCTTGTCAAAGTCAGTTTTCCTGAAGTCAAAGACTGACTTGCCAGCTTTACGGCAGATGGTGAAGGTGATCAGCTCATGGTGGCTGTCACCCAGCTTCCCATTGATCACTAGGTCACTGATTAGGTCATCCCCAGTTGCCAGGTCAAGCAGCACTTTACCTCTCATTGGCCTGTAGACTTCTTGAATCAGGTAGAGGTCATCCACGCATGATAGAAAGCTTTGCAACTGCTTGGATTTTGCTGAGTGATCCTCCCACAAGATGTCTGGGTAGTTGAAGTCCCCCATGACAACCATGGTCCTGGAGCACATGGCCTCAGCCAGTTCCTGGGAAAACTCTTGGTCAAGCTCTTGATATTGGGTGGGAGGTCTGTAGTAGACTCCTACTGTTGTGTCCCCTATGCCATGTTCCCCATGGATTTTAACCCAGAGGCTCTCCAATCATCCACCCTGGTCACCAATATTGGCTTGCAGGGATACGTAGCTCTCCTTGACATAGAGAGCTACACCCCCCGCCCCTTTTATCTACTTGATCTCTCCTGTACAGGGTATAGCCATATATATCCATGGTCCAGTCATGGGTGGAGTCCCACCAGGTCTCTGTTATCCCTATGACATCATAATTACTTGCATTGAGCAAGAGGATGAGCTCCTTCTGCTTATTCCCCAAGCTCCTGGCATTTGTATACAGGCAGGCAAGTGTCCCCTTGGGGGTTCTTGCCTTGCCCACAGATTGGGGCAGGGCTGGGGCCTGGGTAGTCTCACTTAAGTGTGTTGGCCTGCTGGCTTTGCAAGTGTTGTTCAGTGGGCCAGCAGTGGCAGTAGTCGCCCTGTTCCCAGCGGGCTTAGTTTAAAGCCCGGTGGAGCAGGTTAGCCAGTCTGGTTGAGAAGAGCCTCCTCCCCAGGGGAGAGAGGTGGAGGCTATCTCTTACCAGAAGCTTGCTGCCTCTCGCACCAAAGAGCGGGCTGTAGTCATGGAAGCCAAAGCCTTCCTGATGACGCCAGTGCCACAGTCTTTGGCTAACTACCTGGATCCTCCTCTCCCTCTTCAGCCCATATCCCAAGACTGGGAGGATTGAAGAAAACACCAACTAAGCCCCTAGATCCTTTAGCCCCACTCCCAAATCCCTGTAGTGCCTCGTGACCCAGCTGGGAGTGCTCTGAGCCATGTCATTGGTGCCCACCAATGGTGCAATGAATAAGGAGCATGGGATAGTGATCTGTGGGCTGGCAGAGCTTAGGGATCTTCTCTACAATGTCTCAGATGTGGGACCCTGGGAAGCAGCAGACTTCCCAGGCTAAGGGGGTAGGGCAGCGGATTGCCCCCTCAGTCCTCCTTAGGATGGAGTCTCCCATGACAAACACTTTGCATTTTGTCTTGGGGAGAGCGGGGGTGGTAGCTACAGTTTAGCCCGTGTTGCTTGTTGGAGCTGGCAACTTAGCGGGCTCTGCTGAAGCAGCAAGAGGTTTGTACCTGTTGCTGAGCTCCAGCAGTGCAGAGGCCTTGGTGTGACAGGCCTTAAGACCCGTGACCACGTTGGACCATCCCCCTGACTGGACAGAATGGGAGGTCCCAGAGTCCTCCCTTGTCCTGGAGGGAGACCGTGGTCTACTCTCCAGCTCTTAGGGGAGAAGGGCCTGGCAGTAGGAGTCTATCTCCTACTCACAGTCCCTGATGGCACGCAGTCTCTGGGCTGTGGCCTGGAGCTCCTCCAGCTGGTGTGCCAGAGACCCCAAAAGGGAGAAGACCCCATAAGGGGAGGTAGCCATGCTTCCGGACCCCAGAGCCTGAAAAAGGGACAGGCAGCCCCTGCAGCTGAGAGCCAGGGGCTCCGTCTGCATGCAGCCTGGAACCATGGGCTCTGTCTGGGTGGCCATCTTTGAGGCACCAAAGGTGGGGGGGGCTGCAGACTTTGAGGGGACCCTTGAGATGCGGTGAGTTCCCATCTGTGGCTTGCCGCTGGTAGGCATGCTGGGCCTGAGTCTACCGACCCTAGGGGCTCACAGGCAGGGCCTTGGGTCCTCCCGCACACCCTTCCGTGCAAACTCCATGCTAATTCACGTGCCGGCAGACAAGTGCGCCTGTTTGCACAGCTCCAATCGCGTGTCTCCTTGGGGGGCTGGGTGAAGTAGGGGCCTGGGCAGGGTAAGACCCAGCCTGGCTCCCACTCAGCTGCCTCCTCCCACTCTCTAGGGGTTAACCCCCTCCCACCATGGGCCCTGCTTACCTCCAGCTGTGCTGGAGGCTTGCTGCTAGCTGCTCCGCTGGTAGACGGGGACAGGGTTTGGGGCCTACCCCTATCCTGCAGCTGTCCTCCATCTCCATGCCCTGATCAGGTGATTGGGGCAGGGGGCTGGGAAGAGTTCCCTCCACTCCAGCTCTTTCCCAACTCCATGCCCCAGTCTGGCAATCAGGACACAGGGCTGGGAAAGAGCTGTGGCGGAGGGGACTCTTCCTAGCCCTGTGCCCCAATTACCCAATCAGGGCATGGGGCTGAGAAACTGCTGCAGGGGAGGGGACTCTGTCCAGCTCCCTGGCCCAATGTTCAAGTGGGGCACAGGGCTGGGAAATAGCTGTGGGGAAGGGGCACAGCCCTAGGTAGGACCTGACACAGATGGGAACAGGCCCTGGCCAGCCACAGGGAAGTCATGCTGGGCACAGAGCTAGTTACCATGTGCATGGGGTGGGAGAGCCCTGCAAGAGAAGCTTTCCCAAACTGTGCACATCAGGACCATTCAGAAAAAGCTGTGACCTGACATTGCCAGAGCTATTTACCATTTACCAGTTTACTATTTAACTATTTACCAATTTCTATTTGAACATGAGGATTGTGGACTGGCCTAAGCCATCTCTTGACTCACTGATTGACTTCCTTGTTTATTGGAAGATTGTCCTTCTATTGAGGGACTGCTCATGATTGTCACAACTGTGCATTGCTTTTTTCATTTTAGCCCTGTTTAATTTTCTTAAGTTTCTCTCCTATCCTGCTCTAGGTAGAGGATTAGGAAAAGGAATATCAGCAACATTTTTTCTGTGTATTTTTCCATACTATGGCTTACGCTTAAAAGGGATCATGAGTAAATGAAGGCTACTACTTGCATGCTTATATAGTATGTTCTGGGCACTTATCTTACCAAAAAACTGTACAGTGCTGCCTCTATCCATTTGGTGATTATTTTTGTAATGACTTCTAGATATTCTTATCCCTAGTAACTTCATTAACACAGAAAGAAAACTTAATTTAGCACCATTCAAGTGGCTTCAAAGGGACCGATTATGTGTGTAAAAAGTGTATTGTAATTGGGAACCATTCTTCCTTTCCTTTGAAGATTCTTTATCTTCAAAAGAGCCCATTCTTTCAATGGCATCTGTCACTGTCCCATTGCCAAATTCCCCTAGCGTGGTGTTTGACATTTAGAATGTAGTTTTTCATTTGTTATTTTCCCCTCAGTTTTGCCTGTCCACTGTCTTATATTTCCTTTCATCATAATTCTTATGTGTAAGTATCAGCTGTCTGATTTCTGGGTGCTGATTCATTATACTAGATGAATCCCCTCTTACAATGTGGTAGCCAGAGCAGACTACTGAGGAGAGAGAGCATTATTTACTTGCTAGTGCACAGGGCATTTAGCTCTCTTGATGTTGACTTCTGCTTGACTCTTGTGTGAAAAAGCAGTCAGTCTATTAGCAAATTTCCCCTTCAGTAAAGCAGAGATGGAAATGATAGGTGAATTAATGAGTTAACATTCCTGCAATGCCTGAAATGTGTTATGACATGTAAAAGCATAGCACTGTTGAGGGACCATTAACCGCCTAGCAGGCAGCTGCAAATGAGTATAGCTGGATAGTAGACTGAAGATTTATTTTCATGGAAAAAGAACAGATTAACTCTTTCATTTCCCTCACCAAATACATCTGAAATGTTAACCTGGGGTTCGAGTGACAGAGAGACTCATGACAAGAGACTCAGGAGCCTACTTGTCAGTGCCTAAGGCACTAACTAGTAAGAGGGATACGTAAGTCTCTGCTTCGCCTCATATTTCAGTATTTTCTATTAAATGTGCAGTGCGGCAGGGACTGGCAGCTAGGTCTTCCGTTCCCGGCTGAGTGTTCTAAGCACCAAACAGTAAAGTATAGTTCATTCCTTCTTGCGCTCTAGTAACTACGTTAACTTTCTCCTTGCCCAATGGCTATTTAATTTTCCCTTGTATGTTCACTTACACCAAAAGAGCCTGGTTGTTAGAGCCCTACTGTGAGAAATACAGAATCAAACCCCTTCATGCAGAGGTGGGAAATAAATGCATATCTCCTACATTCCCTTTGAATACTTTAACTACTAGCTATTGGGTAAAAGGGATTGCTCAGAGCTCCATATGAAACTGGAGGTTAGACCGGTTGAGGAGGACTTCAAACACCCTGACATCTGCTGGGAGAGCAATACAGCAGTGCACAGGCAATCCATGAAGTTTTTGAAGAGTTTTGGGGACAACTTTGTGGTACAAGTGTTGGAGAGACCAACTAGGGACCGTGTTCTTCTTGACCTGCTTTTTATAAACAGGGAAAAATTGGTGGGGGATGTAGAAGTGGGTGGCAAGCTGGGCATCGGTGACCATGTGATGACTGAGTTCAGGATCTTGACAAAAGGAAGAAAGGAGAACAGTATAGAGTATGGACCCTGGACTTCAGAAAAGCAGACTTTGATTCCCTCAGGGAACTGATGGACAGGATCCCCTGGGAGGCCAGTCTGAGCAGGAAAGGAGTCCAGGTCAGCTGACTGTATTTTAAAGAAACCTTACTGAAGGCACAGGAGTAAACCATCCCAATGTGCATGGAGAATAGCAAATGTGGCAAGCAACCAGCTTGGCTTAGGAGAGAACTCTTTGGTGACTCTTTGGTTTTCTGTCTCCTCTCTGTGACAGGCCTGGGCTAGGGCTGGGCTAGTGCTTGCCCAGCCCTGCAAAGCCACATGGGATGAGGGCAGAATCACCCAAAATTAGTACTCTCAGGGAACCTGTAGTTTTCCTAAGACTGCCCTAGAGTGCCTGCCTCTGATACTACATCAAAGGAGGGTTCACATTTTGTGTGATCGGCTATTTTAGAAGTGCTCTGCACTCATGAATGTTTGTTGTGTTACAGCTACAGAGTGCTGTCAGGGGCCTCATTGTACAAAAGAAAATGTAACTTCTGTATACAACCCAAGTTGAATTCCACTTTTATCTGTTTATAAGGCACAGAACAATTATTTCAATGTCACAAAAACAGGATTATTTTTTTTTTGCATGGGGATGTTATTGTCTAAACGTTAGACATTGCAATGCTCAACATAAAACGTGAAAAATTGGCCCTAACATTTATGGCCTGAAATGGAAATGACCCACAGCTTTGCAATTTTGTGTCCGCAATTTGTTCATAATTCAAATGTTAGGGTTTTTTGCACTTCACAAATTGGCACAAGAACCTCACGGAA
Organism: Crocodylus porosus; assembly: GCF_001723895.1. NCBI lineage: Eukaryota > Metazoa > Chordata > Crocodylia > Crocodylidae > Crocodylus > Crocodylus porosus. The sequence continues at coordinate 95,431,415 of NW_017728943.1, read as the reverse complement.
AATCCTAATTAAACTTTGTCTTCAAACTTCTATGGCTCATGATCCCTAAGATGAAACACTTGGTTACATACATGAGACCTTTTTTCAAAATCCAGAATTTCCAACTTTTGGTATATGAGCATTTCTGAGGATGGACACTTTCATTGCTTTCTAATAATATTGTTAGGCCACAGTTCTATGACTGTGATTAGAAAATAAAAATATTCTACTGAACATTCTATACTAAAGCCATTTAAAGCAGAAAGATATATATTGTCCTTAGGATGTCATGACACTAAGGAAGGAGACCACATTCATATGCAAAAATTGAGGATTGTTAGCCACCACTTGGGGTAAATGCTTAATATATATAAATTAACAGCTCTTGTCTTAGACAGGACAACCTCTTAGACTAGCACACATTAAGTATTCATTAAAATGTAGAAGGAATTATTTTCTATGTGATCATTGTCTACCAGGTGGAGAAGTTGATGAGCATATATTACCTTGGGTAAATGAGGAGAAAGATGAAAGACTGTCACGCTAATATACAATCTAAGCACTTCAGTCATCTAGCAATCTAAAGAACATTAATGAATACAATTAAGGGATTTTGATAACAGAAGCATATCATTCACTGGGATTTTCATTTGTTTAGTTGTTGCCAAGTGGAAAAACATTTCTTCCTGAGATTTCTTCTTCATGTATTGTTGAAAGGCTAGCTGATCATTAATTAAGTAATTCTTGAGGCTACAAAGTAGAAAACAGCTAATTTTTGATAATGTGTTCATTAAAAGAGATTAGTTGAAAGGAAATAATAAAGCAAGATGTGCATGGGGAAAGGAAATGTAGAGTATATGTCAATGATAAATATAAGGCTTCATTTGAAGCTGTTCCTTGACCATTGATATGTGAGCAAAATGAATTAACTATCCATATTTCGAACCTTCCTTACCCCAGTTGGCCCTAAGTGGAAATCTTAAGCAGCTTGAGCATAAAAATGGGTTCTCTTAGCATGGAAACTAAGTTATCTCTTCAAAACAGACTTGAGATACTTTGATGATAGGATGAAATTTATGTAGTCACTCCTCTGGCTGTAATGTAATTGTGAAGAATTGATTGCAACCTTTAAGTCCTTGTCTGTACTAGAAAGACTTTGCCAGTATAGCTATGTAGCAAGCACACAAAAGAAAACCGTTTGTACCTGCAAAAGGGTTATTCAGCCAACATAGCTTATAGTAGCTCCCTCTTTCCTTTCCATCCTCTTCCCCCCAAAAGGATCTTTTCTGCTAGTCTTAGTGACTCTAGACAATAAGCCCCTTTGCCAATATAACCTAGGTCTGAAAGAATCCCACCCCTCTTTGGTAGCAAAATATTTCTACTACACTCTGATCAAGGTTACTTAATTCAGCATTTTATGTGAGTCCCCTGGCCTGTATCCCATCTGGGCTGGGAATGCCTGCTGTGTGAGAAAAATGGTTTCTTGTGGGACAAAGCATGAGTCACTTGTCATGGGGCAAATCTCCCAAAAGGTTTGCACGTTAAGAAATACTAACACTTTATCTCACACTACCATGAGGGATTTGTGAACTGCTGTCCCAGAATATTCTTGCAGGGCTGGCCAACCAGTTGAACCTTCAGGCACTCCACAATGCACCACTTCAGCCTAATCCTGGTTCCCCTTGAACTTTGTCTAGCTTTTCTGGCCCTGATGGTGTCATTTTACTGCCTAGAGATGTCAAGTTCCAGGTGGATGCTCCATCTATTAAATGCCATATGCAGTGACTTGCCAGCCATTCCATGCTCACCTAAGAACAGGATCAGGGCCTGCAACTACTGAAAACCACCACCTCCAGGACCCATCAAAACCACCCAGGAAATACATGACGCCACATGCCAACCTCCCTCCACCCATGGTCCCTCACTTCAATGAGTCTAGTGGCCTGAACAAGAAATGGCAGTAACTGGGACAGAGAGGAGCTAATAGAGCTTGTTGCCATCTGTGATGAGATTGAGAACCAGTGGGTGCTCTGATCAATCCACTAAAACATGTTTGCTCTATCAATGGGTTGCCAGGGTGATGGCAACATGGGGTCATGACTGTGACTGGCCTCTGTGCTGTACCGAGGCAGTAGTTTGTGAGGAAAGCACCTGCACTGGTGCATGCAGGTCATATGCATCCATTACAAGGAACTCCCCTGTATTTTTGTGGTCGACAACATGGTCAGGTCTAAAAAACAGTGGACACAGCAGTCTACTGTGGACTCCAACACAACTGAGGGTGAAGCCATGCAGACCTCACAGGCATGTGTGGTAGCCTGAGTGACAAGCCAGATTGAGGCTCATCAGTCCATCCTGCTCAGCTGCTTGGATTCAGCTGGCCATCTGCCTGAACTGTGCAGACTCTGAAATGGACCCAGACTTGAACAATGAGGGAATGGAACTTCCTGCCACCCTGCAACATGGACCTGGGGCAACCCCACAAGAATTAGCCTGTGACAGGATAGATCCCAGAGATGGTCACTGTTACAGATGGGTTTGGGGCTGTAATATGTGAGGATTGGGGAATTGCAGTTTGGGACTGAGTTGGAACCACATGGCTGCATTTGGAGACAGCTCCCCCATGATCTACTCCCACTTCTTCCCATCCGATGTGAGAGTGTGATGTGCTAAAAGTAGGGTGACCATATGTCCCAGTTTCACTGGGACAGTTCTGGGTTTTGGAGGCTGGTCATGGCTACCTGGTATAAATTAAAATGTGCATCCTGGAAATGCAGGGCATGTGGCACAGTCTGGCAGGGAGCTGGAGTGGCATGGCATGGCAGGAAGGCAGGTGAGCACTGTTTCACGCAGCAATGGACAGGTTCCATCTCTTTTGTGGGGTAAGATGGACTAGGGCTGGGGTGGGCAACTGTCATGGTGGACTCCATTTCCCAGCAGCCCTTGTGGTGATGGCTCCTTCTGGCTGCTGCCACTGGACCCAGTCCCAGTTGAATGGGCACCCCGACTGTCTGCCCTGCAACCACCATCTTGGTTAGGACCCATGCAGGTAGGGTGGGCAGCTGGGAGCAAGACAGATGGGCCAGGCTGGAGGACTCTGGGATTTTGGGGTGGGGCCAGGGTAGAGCCATGATTGGCTGCCTGCACACCCCTTCAATAAGCATCAGTTCCACAAGCAGTGGCATGTAGGGATTGTGGCTGTACCCCGGCTCCAGCCCCAGCCCTGTGTTGTCACTACCGCGAAATCCGGTTCCTGGCTCTGGAGCAGCTCCCTGCCCAGCCACATGACCTGCCCATGCCACTCCTAGTCACTCTTGACAGAGACCCCAGAAGCATGGGCCATGATTGCACTGGGCTGGGACAATGTGGGGCAAGGCCAGGGTGGAGCCCCTGTTCTGTGGCCATGCACCTGCATGGCCCTATACTATCATGGCCCATGCTCCTGGGGTCTCCATGGAGACTGGCCAGGAGCATTTTGCCCACCCCTGGACTAGGGTGACATCAACCAGGGTGCTGGTGTCCCGGGACTATAGGGAAAGGGGTATTAGGGGGTCCAAATGCAACAGAGAACACTCAGAAGATGACCCCTATTGCTTTCAATTAGCCTGCTGTACTTTATGGCCCTATGGGAATTAGGCATCTTAGCTGTACCCCATGGCTGTATGCCTGCTTGCCCCATGGCTGACCAAGTGTGCCCTTGACTTTTCGGTGTCTCTAAGGAACACAGGGGAAAGCAAATTTACCAGCTGAGAGTCTGTTGGGTGAATGAGACTGTTATCTGGCTGGCTGGCATTACAAGTTGCTGCTTTTGTTGGGGAGTTCTTCATACTATCAGAGCAGCAGTGAGGAAAACAATGACCTCATGTTTATCCTCCTCTACTTTCAGGCCAGACACCTGCAAATGGCAGTGATGAAACCTCTAGACCAGAAAACAGGACAAGGACATGGTCTGAGACTAGTGCCCAGAAAGCATCCAGGCAGAGGAAGACTCCAGCCTGCCAAAATATGGACATGCTAGCTTCTATGGCTGAGTGCACAAACTGAGCTTTGGTCCTCCACTAAGTGAAACAGAATTCTGCCTTCATTGTCAATGCTGTCCATGTGCTCTGATGGATAAATGGAAGTTATCAGTTGTAGGCTGAAGGACTAACTAGTAACAGAAATGCTGCAATGACAGGTGCAAGTTTCAGCCTTAGCATGAACCTAAGTTGTGGCATGCACACGTGTATTTTCAGCAAGATTAATGTGCGTAGAGACAGAGGCAAAGCATTAAAGGAGCCTCTAAATAGTAATATGTTTTAGCTTGTCCATGTGCAGCAGAATTCATTTTGTGCAAAGAATGCATACATGATAATTAGATGAAGTGCTCAACATGGCATCAATAACCAGCAGAGAGTAACAACAAATGTTAGGGGTCTGAGGCCCCTTTTCAGGCCACATCTGGCAAGAGTTCCTGTGAAAGCAGAATAAAAAGAAAACATTATTGATCAAGGCCACTAGAATTAAGTTAGGCCAAATGCTGATTGCTTTTTTGGAAACTGCTACTAACAGGTGAAAGTAATGGTTGTAGCTTGTTGTCTTGCCTTTTGACAGGAAAAATTGAACTGCTTCCAGTTAGAATTCTTTCAAAATAACAGCGTGCCTTTGTTAACTGAATATGGTAAGTTGACAATGGGTGTTATGTTTAGATAAGAGATGGAAGGGGAGGTTGAGTGTGCATGCGTGTGGGTGTATGCATGTTCATATGCATATGTGCGCGTGTGTGGGTGTGGATGTTTTGGTGGGAGGGGAGTTCTGCTGTGTCTGAATCCAGGAAAACAAAGGCACTGAAGCAGTTAATCACCAAAACCACTGATGACTTAGAGTAAACCTGGAGCATTCGTCAAGGGAATTGTAATTATATCTTAATTTTGTGTCTAAGTTGGCAAAAAACCACATTCTCTATGGGATTCCACAGTCTTAAAAATGCCTTATATTCAAAAGTTTGTCTACTTTTATCCCAACTATATGGCTGGTTCAGTAAAATATGTTAAAAAAATCCTTGCTGCTCACAATTACAAAATTCATTTAGAAAAAATAATCAAATAAGCACAGTAATTGAAAATTTTAAACCTCATCTTCAATGTTTTGGTAGGTGAAACTAGATCCAGAAAAAGGAAGCTTTTCATGAGCATATGCACAAGGCAAGGTAAGGTAAGAAAGTGCATGCATTCATTATCATTACTTTTTTTGGAGAAAAATATTTCAGCATTCCTTCTGACTTTTCCTTTATTATAATAACCAAGAATATTAGATAATAATAGCTTTCTAGGGTAGCTTTACAAAGGCAGGGGGCAATTCTGCAGTAGTGACTGACATGGAATAATGATGGGATAAGAAACTACACAAGCTATATTGCCAGAAGCAAAAGATCCAGCATAATAATTCTTTGCAATCATATCCATTAGAAAAAAATATTCTGGACAATGTACTTGGCAATGCCCAAAACCATGTACTATTATTCTAAATCCTCTGATGATACTTGACTCTTGTGTTTTATAATTTTTCTAATCACTTCATTCTGCATTTGACAAATCTTCTAATCTGTGAGCAAGTAGTAGCATTACCCAGCAAACATTCATAGTTTTTGACAAGTCCAGCATGACGTCTCCCAGGGGTTGGCAACCTATAGCTTGAGGGGTGGATCTGACCTGTGAAGATTTTTGTATCTGCCCTGCCATGCCAGGATGACAGCAGAAATCAGCAATGGGGGAAGAAGCAGTGGGGAAATCAGTGGCAATCAGCAGTGGGGAAGCGGTGGTGGGGGGGAGTGACAGAAGCCAGGTTACAAATCATGGCCAGCTTTTGGACCAATTTGCATTACTTGCATCTGCCACTGCCAAAAGGTTGCCAATGCCTAATGTATCCCACAAAACTAACATCTATTTACACATATGGGATAGCTTGCTTTTTGCAGTTTGTCATTAAAAAATTTAATGACCTTTCATTTAATTGAAATTAAAAACTATAATGTTGGTGATACCTGGATCACAGAATAAATTAATGGTTCTGTAAGCATATTTTAATGTGTCAAATGTCATTAAGTTTTCCCTTGTTCTACCAGTACTGTTAAGCAGCCTCTCATAAAAAGTAGGTATTGTCAACAAGTATCTGTATAGTGGTATGAACAACTATGCTATTTACCTTCAGCAAAGATAGGTACATATGAGTTTCTAATGGCTAACTCAGGTTATTGATTAAATATTTTATCCTACTTTTGTATCATTGACAATGCTGAAAACTGTCTAAGACCTGAGATCCCTCTTTGAGTGAACAGCTCCGACTTTTGTTGAAGACAAATGAGAGACTAGGGTAGATGGTAATAAGTAAAGTTTGCTTCAGGTAGTAACAAAGTGAACATAAAACATTGATCTTTCTATTCTCTTAAATATGGGCAAACAGGTTTGAATAATAAAATACTGGTCTGTAGGAACATTTACCCAATTCTATGTTGACCCAGAATTTCTTAGGTTACAGAAATTAAAACAAGCTTATTTTTGCTCCTGCTTCTGCACTTTCTAGTTTTGGCTGAAATCTAATCTTATGCAGTTGTTATAATATTTCTGGCCTAATTTACAAGTAGGGAGTTCTAGGAAAATCTTTTATCATGGCTAGGGCCAGACATTACACATAAATCAGTTTAAATCATAAGAAACTGGGTTAAACCTGTAACAGAACAGATGTTCAGTGCACATAAATCAGTTTCAAAATGGCTGAAACCTGTTTGAGATAAACCTGGTTGTATGTAGTAACTGATTTGAGTCAAACCAGTTTATGCAATGTCTGTCCCAGACCCCTTGCTGGTTTAAAATAAGCCAGACTCCCCCAGCATCCTGGCATGCTCCTAAGCTGGGCGGGGCTCTCTGCTCCACAGCAGGGCTGGCCCCTCCCCTGGCTGCAGCTCTGGCAGAGACTGTAGGCACAGCAGGTTCTGCCTGGCTTCCCCCTGCCCTACCCCGCTTCACTGAAAGCTGCTCATGCACGGATTCCCCATCCCTCCCTCCCATTTCCCACACCACAGACCCCAGCCCCATGGACCCTAGGCATGTGGTATGCTAGCTAATGCTGAGAGGTGTCTGTGTGTGTTTCTCCAAATTCAGTGGGATAGGCAGACAAAACAGTGGTGGCTTAGGGCTTTTTGGAGTTAATCAACAGGCTAGCTGGTAAGCTGTTTAAAAAGAGTTTGAACTAATGGAGAGGGGCTATTGTTTTACTGATGGGGTGATAAACACTATTATTAACCCCCTGCTGGCTTGCTTGCCTGTCAGTTTGCTGCAAACAGTATAACGAGGCAGGGTGGGGCTTGAGCTACTAAATTTCCTCAGTCCAGAGAGAATTTCTATCCAGTTACAACTGGTTCAACCTAGGCAGGTTGGACTAACCTGCAGAGATTGAATCAATTTAGGCTCAGGCTTTTTTAATGTCTTTTCCTAGCCCAAGAGTACAAAACTAATCTGCCATGATGGTTCTGCCTCCTTACATTTCTAGAAAACAAAGAATGTATTGATTAGCAGTTCAATCTGATACAAAATTTAGATAGGTCATACTTCAAAGGACTTAGAGACTCTGATCCTAAGTTGAACTGGTTTTCTGCAGTTTTGCATTAAAGTACCAGGAAGAGGTGGCAAACTGGAATCACTTTCTTTGTTCAGTCCACAAGAGGGGACGTTGGAGAGCTGCATGAATTTATGTGTACTGTTTTAACATGATTACTGGAGGATATAAACACGGGATGCTGAATTCGTGTGTTGAGAAAAGTAATAAAGGAGAAAATAATTTTCAAACATTTATGAGGTAACTATTATCATTGTGATATTCATATCTAAACATGCATTTGTTAATTGTTTTGCTCCTTGAGTATGAACATAGGAACAATGTACTGTAAGGTGAAAGGGGGTGGGATTTTATACCAGTGGCTCTGCAATAGCTGTCTGTGTCCAGGTTCTTAACTCCAGTCCATAATCTCTCAAATCCAAGACAAGCTTCCTTTCTCCAGTCAACGTGGGGGCAAAAGAAACCTCATTTTGGATTCAAGTACAACCCAGGGCAGGCTCCACCCCCAACCCAGAGGAGATTGCACAGTGTGGAGGGGGTGAGGGGAATAAGCACAGAGGAGATTGCACAGTGGGCAACCTGTGGACAACCAATGAGGAACCTACACAGTGAGGGGGAGGGAAACATGGGAGAGACTACACAGTGGCAGTAGAGCTGCTGTGGGTCTGTCCCCAGCTCCTGCCCCAGTCTGAGGCTGGGCCTGGAGCTATAGTTATCAGTGCTGTCTGGCAGGGCTGGAGTCACCATGTGCTCCATGTCCCAAGCCAAAGCTGGAGCCAGAGCCAGAGTGGAGATGGTGGGTGCAGGTGACGGGGTGAGCAAGTGGCTGGGGGATGAGGCACTGGTGGGGGGCAGGGAGAGACTGAAGGAGGGCAAGTAGTCATACGGCAGGCACCAATGGGGGACATCTGGTGGGGGGGATGCAGGTGGGCAGGACAAGGGGCTGGGGGTAGGTTGCCTTCCAGCCTGCCACTATTTTCCCTGATGCTTGCTTCTGGCCACAGTGGTGGATGAGATGAATTTAAGACAACCATCCAAGAATTAGATTATATACTTGGAAAATTAGAAGTTGTTTCCAAGCTTATATACTTGGAAAATTAAAAGTTGGTTTGGATTTGGGTAAGTGAAGTAACTAGAAGCTAATCCACCACAGCTTAGCCTGTAGTATAATTATCAACTGCTCAGTTATGGTATCATTCTGTCATGCTCAATTAGTATAGCTTAGTGCAGGGGTTGTCAACCAGGGGTACGCGTGCTCCTGGGGGCTACTTGAGAAGGCCCTAGCGGGTACATGCTGGCAGGCAGGGATGGTGTGTTGCCATGCAGGTACCGTCTGTCTGGCCGGATGTGGAGAACTGGGGAGGCTCACAAATGGCAGCTGCTGCTGCTCTGCGTTCAGCTGTGTGCTCCCCCCCACCCCAAATGCTGCTCCGGGTCTGGCTGCCAGCATACACTGCTCCATGGCCAGTCACCAGGGGTACGGTGATCCAAAAAGTTTGAAAACCCCTGGATTAGTGAAAGAAAGCTCATTAAGGGATGCACAATGCCATACTACATCTTCTATACTACTCCTGGTTGGAAAAGTAGCTTATATGGAATGCACATGAACACTCTTTGGTACCATAAGTGGTATAGACATAGCTACAGAGGGTGACACTAATGCTATTTAGCTTCCACTTAACAAGGGATAAGTGCATGCACATCATTACCAGGTAGCAGATATTCAATAAAGGCTTGAATATTGACGTAGCAGATATTCAATAAAGCAGTAGCAGCTATTCAATAAAGGCTTGTCCCCTTTTAGCAATGGGAAATGGTTCATATGCCCATACCTTTATAGATCATGAGGGGAAAATGACAGGTTTTCTTTTGATTTTAGTGCTGTTTTTTATACATCTTATTATTGTATGATTATAAAATAGCCCATAGTTTGTATAGTCCATGATGACTAGCCTTAAAATAAAAGAGAGCACATTTTTTACTCTTTAGTTGATTTTCCACTCATATTTTGAAGCTCTTTTTTACTCTTTCATAATTGTTTCTGCTTGTAATTCTTACTAGGTGATGTAGAAAGCAATATATTTATTTGCATATGAATATATGGGAAGACTTTAGGATTTCTATGCTAATTCAAGTTTTTTCTTTCCTTGTGGCAGTTTCCATAGTCTTCTGCTGGAGCTTCTATTCAGGCACCTTTGTTGATCTAAGTTAAAAAAAGGCTATTATTTTAATTGTCTGCTTAAACTTAGTTTTTGAGAGTATATCAGTGCAAGAGTGCCAATCAAGTGGTAGGAACACAGTAGATTAGTTCAGTGAAAGAAACCCACAGTGAATTGGAAAGGAGATTTTTATGTGAATTCCGGTATAATTGGACCTGATGAGACTTGACATCATTCTGTCCTTCTCTTGTAATTAAGCATGCCCATCATTGTAGCATGATGTTTTCCCCACAGACTCCAAAATTATGCTTAAAAAGAACATTGAGTTTTTTTTAAGGAGATCTTATTCTAAATGTCATCCTTGGCTTGAAGGAGGGAACAATTGTGCATATGAGATTCTTTTGATAATATGTTCATTTAAAAAAATTAATCTGGGCATTCTAATTAAGGAGCTAAGGACTAACATAATATTTAATGGCTCTTATGGAGCCCTCTGATTAAAGATACTCAGAGAAGATTAATGATGGCAGCAAATATATGACCTTATGGGACCTTATAAAACTGTTCTTTGAAAAGTTTAATGTAGTCTTAATAAACAGTAATTATTCTTTGCTATCATATGGTTGATTCTACCTAGGTGACAGACTCACTTGCAATATAATGCATGGTGCTTCTGTTTAACTTGATTAAAAACATAATTGGTTATATGATGAAGGTTGCCATCACTAGAAGATAGGTCAGTCTCATAAAATCACTGGCCTTCAATGGCAAAAGAAGTGAATAATGATAATAATAAAACACTTTAATTTCCATAAGGTTTTTTATGTGAGAGTATCAAAACACTTTACCAAGATGGATAATTGTCATACTATTCCTCCTGTTTTAAAGAGGAAAAAGTCATACAGATCGATAGGTCATATTTTCAAAGTATTTAGACACTTAAAGATGCAAAGAGAGTAGCCAAGCTTGAGCTGAGTTCACCTCCCTGTGAAGAGAGTTAGTGGGTGAGCAGAAAGCAGGCTGGGATGTCAGAGGACTGTGATATAACTTGAGTCAGGATGGGATCTGGTACAGAAGTTCAATAGACTGGTCTAACATAAATCATTTAAGTCTGATACCACATTGATCCAGCTCTAGTTTAGATAGGGTTCTGTCACTTTAAAACCAGTCTGTGTGTGCTGAACTTCTGTCTGTTTTTGGGTGTAGACCAGTTTCTGATCACTTATACCAGTATAAGTGTATAAGTGTAATGTGTATATATGGCCAAAGTGTCCTTCTTCAGGTCTGGACCTGAAAAGCCTGAAAACTTGTCTAACATGTCTCCTAATAAATTATTTCAGTAAAAAGATTGTCTGAACTATCATGGTTACAACAACATTCCTACCCAAACTTGAATATAATCAATAGTTCAAGAATAATGTCCAAATTTGGACAACCTTCATAAACTAATTCAAATTTTAGAATATTTAAATATGTAGCGATTCAGCCAACAAAGAAGAGAAACTAATTTATGAACGATATAAGGATAGGATTTAGGTTTAGGGGCATCTCTATCTATGCAGCAAATTGGCAAATTAATCTATTTAATAAAACTGAGCTCCTAAAATTAATCATGCCTATAATCTAGTTTAGATAAATGTCAGTAAATCCAGTGTGAGTGACATTCTACCCTGTTCAAAGGAACAATATAATGTCTAAGCAGCTCTTAACAGAGCCATTCAGGAAATATGATTTTGTTCCCACATTTTCAATAAAAAACCTAAAACATTTCAATTTTCACTGAGGAAACATTTAAATGAGAAATACTTCTACTGTTGTTGAAAAAATGTGAATATTTGACAACCAAACATTTTCAGCAGAAGATCATTTTTGGTTTATTTAAATTTTGATTATGCATACTTAAAACTGGTTATTGAATGAAATGACAAAAGTTTTGATAGAAAAATGTGTCAAATGAATTTTTAAATTGTTTTAAATCATTTCTACCTTCTTGGGGCTTTGGAACTTATTTTTTCCTCAGTTTTCTCTGCACAGGGAGGTGGATAGAGCCAGGGGTTGGTAACATTTTCCTGGACTATGCTGGAATGACCCAGTTCAGGTCTGAGGTAGCATATATATCTGCCAGATAGAACTTTGCCCAAAGAGGCATCCACCCTCCCCAAGAGAATCAAACCTTCAAGGGATGGCAAGTGAGAGAGAGGTTGATGAAGTTCAGTGATATTCCAACGTGGGGGCCACCCAAAAGTTCAAGCATGCTCAAAATGCATAATACAAGTTTTCCAGATTATTATTACATTTCAGATATGACTTAATGAATATAATAGTGATGCTTAGAAAATACTGATTAATTTTCTCCTATTTTCATTTCATCCTGTTCACCTCTTCAAAAATATCCATTATGGTTTGTATGTTTGGTAATAACCTGTGGGGCAGAATCAGTCTCTAAGTTTGCTGACAGCCTTATTCATACTTCTCTCTTCAATCATAACATTTTTTCTTTTTTTTTTCTTTTTTTTCTGTGAAAAAGAACCTATCAGCTTTTCCTGGTTTCAAAATATATAAACAAGTAAAGAAAAATGTTAGTAAAATTTAGTTTAAAAATCAATATAAATTAAGTTTAATGTCATATTCAGAGGTGCATTGAAGGATGCAGTCTGTAAAGCTAGACAGACAGTAAGAACATCTTAAAGTAATTGCATAGAAGAGAAATAGGCAAACAATTGTTGACAAATTGCAAATAATCTCTGAAGACCATGGGAAGCAAAGAAGAAATATTCAGAAATTGGATTGAAAGTATAGATGGAGCATAATACCTGTTGTTCTCTTTGAGGTATACAGATTAATTCACTTGGACAGATTTCCCCATCTGCTTCTTCCAAGTGGTTCTGCATTGTTCTGTCCCATATGTTAGGAATGGGAAAGAAACACAGTGGACAGTTCGTTAGCCTCATTCAGCATGGCAGCCACAGCCCAAGGTAACGCTGAATGAGTGACTTGGATAGTGGCAAAATGGAAGTCACACAACATTGCTTTCCTGGCATCATTACACTTTTATTTTTAATAGGGAGGATATTAGAATAGAGACAAACCTCTTGCTAGTGAAGATAATTATGTGCCATTTCCTCTCTCTCATCCCTTGACAAATATCCTGCTTTGTAATACTCAGTTTTTTGGAAGAAGAATGTGGTGGCATGGAGCCATAGAGCGTGTTCCAGGTGCTTGCATCTGAAAGCTGCACAGACGCTATAATAAAATACCTGTTAGAATGCAAATCATTTTTATAAAGTATCAATCAATCTCTATAAATTCCCCATTGGTTCTGTAATTATCTCTGCTATTTAATTATTGAGTGTAAATATCCATAATACTAGTTAAACTCCCTAGTACAGGTGAAGATCACAGCCACTGGCAAGATAAGTATATAATTTGGAGATGCCCATATAACAAGACCCTATTTTTCAAAAGAGATAAGCAGCTTCCTTTGCTTAAATGGAGCATAAAAAAGTACTTCAGCTTTTTTCTCTTTAGCTTTATATTTTGCAACAGCTGCTGAGCGACATGCATTGGATTTCAGCAACCAAATGGGAGGAGACAGTCTGTTTGAAGGTGTGATCCAATTTGTTTGCAGTTTTGTTTTGTGACTGCAAGATTACTTTTGACTCTAATCATTATAAAACTTGGCACTTAAAAAGCCTTTCATGTGTAGATTTCAAAGCACATAATAAACAATGCGTAAGTGCTACTGAGAAACAGAAGCGCTGAGAGTTTAAGTGTTTAGTCCACAGTCACAATGAAGTAGTGGGAGAGCCAGGAATAAAATTCAGCTATTCTTTCTGTCTGAGCCTTCTTTTTCATTATCCTATGTTTCTTTTATATTTTGTTTCTATATAATAGGACTCTGCAGCTTAACATCTCTTTTACTGAGTGGGTTTATTTTATTATGTTATAAATTATATATAAAATGATCTTTTCCAGACGTGCACAGAAATTATTATTCCAGTGAGGGGTAGCTATGGAATCTCTACAAGACTTAATGAATTTCAAGCTAAAAGGTTCTTACAGAGTCAATAAAGGACTCAAAGAACACAGAATAGATTTGTACGATTACCTGGTCTGATCTTCTAGAAAGATCTTAGAATTACACACAGTAATCCCAACCCAAAATTATCCTTATTTTACTCGTGGAAAACAAGAATTTTTTAAAAAAAGACAGACTGGATTAAGTCTTCATTTAAAAAACTGAAAAGGAATAGAGAAATGACATTCTTTTGCATTCCCTTCCAATGGTTGATTCCCCACACTGTTAAAATTTGTTCTGTATTTTCAGTATGAATTTTTCTTTCTTTACTTCCAAAATCTGAAAGAATTATTTATTCTTACCCAATTATTCAGACTTCTTCAGAACTTTTTTGTGTGGATATTTACTTATTTTAAGTGTTGACAGATACTGCAGGAAAGAGTTGATTGATATTGCAAGAAAAAGAGGTTAATGTAATAGTATGATTCTTTCAGTGAAGTGCCCTATCAGACAAAACCATTGGCACCATCAGTCCTCAGCCTCTCTCTAGCCCTGTAAGTGAGGTAAGAGCTGAAGACTTCTCCAGTCTTCTCTGTAAATGGCCGCATTTCCTGGCTGCACATGCTTTAAAACTCTATCATACAGGAGTAGATCAAGAGGGGGGTGCCATGGCATGGGCATTACCCTCCCTCCTTTTGAATCACACCACAGGACCAGTAGCTGTAGACTTTTTACTTCCTGAAGCAGGTAAGAATTATTTTTCTTCTACTCCATGCTCAGTGGCAAAGCCCCTCTTCTCCCACTCCTTCTCTTCCCTGCTCACCACTGCCCCCAGCTGACCAGGAGGCAGGGACTTCTCCAGAGCTGCTCCTGCCCTGCTCCAACTTGGTGCTTGCAGCTGGGGACAGTGGTGGCAATCATGGACAAATCCCCTCTTACTGAGTCTAGTCTTGGGCTGGCAGAAAACACTCAGGTGGACTTAGCAGGAAAGAAGAACTAACTTGCCACCACTACTGCTGTCCCCAGTTGAGCTTGGCTCCTTGTGTAGACCTGCTGGAGTGTGACAGGAGTGGCTCTGGGTCTCACTCTAACCCTGGTCACTGAGGGACCATGGAGACATTGGAGACAGCAAGTGAGGGCAAATGGGAGGGGAGAGGACACAGGTGACTGGTAGGGGGAACACTGACTCAGCACTGCTCAGTTTTTTTGCTATGTGGGCAGGTGACATGTGGGTGGGGGGCATAAGCTGGGGCACAGAAGTATAGGAGTGGATATGGGGCTTTGGGCACACCTACAAATTGTGCCCTCAAGACTTAGGAGTCCCCAGTCACTCCTGGAAGGGGCTGTGTTGCTGAGTGGAAGGAGGAGAGGGTGCTGAAAGTGGTGTCAAGCAAAGGGAACTATTGCCTGATTCAGGGACTTGAGTTCCTGGCTGCTGCTTTCTCAGCGTCATCTAATCAATCTTGTGGGGAAGGGAAACTAGGAGAAGGTGTGAAGCCATCCCTGCAACACCAGTTGCTGCTTTTGCACCTCCTTTACAAAATCCTATATCTGCAGATGCTATCATAAGACTATTTGTAAAGTCTCTTTCCCAAGAAGCCCAGGGCTTTATGATGGGGCTAATATATCAGGGTGAAGGACTTCTGCAAAAAATATGAGCAGTCTTGTAGTGCTTAAGACAACCCCAAGTTTGTCCAGGGCCCCCAAGCTATGTACAGTTTCCAGTCTCCCAGAGCAGCTCAGTGCAGGGCGTGTGTGAAGGTTATGAAAAGCCATCTTAGGCTTCCCTACCTCAAGGCTGAAGTGAATCTTTTAACAGAGTGCAGCCACTTTTCCTAAGCCATGATGTGGTTTCATTCTGTTCCTTTGAGGGAAATATAGGAATGAATTTAACTACTGCTGGGACTCCAGGGTCCAATCTTGTTAGTTTATGATTATGTGATCTAAGTCTTATAGGAATTGGGGTTGGTAGGCAAAGGAATTATAAAGCTTAGTGACTCTTTTTGCAGTTTTTCCTTTAATGACTCAGGGACATGTTGCATGTTATACTTAGATTGCATTAAATGTACTTAAAATGCCAACATGCACACATTTAAGCAGCAAAATGCATACTAAGCGTGATTTTATTTGTGGCAAACTTATGACACTGTCTGAAGAGTATTTCCAGATTGTATTAAGTACAGGCGGTCCTCGACTTATGACAGTTCGAGTTCTGAAGAACCGTAGTTACAACGTTTGTAAATTGACACCTGGGTTTCGAAGTTCCAACATGGTTTCAACTTTACGGCACTGAATGCTGGATACAGGTCTGTTGGTGGAAGGGGAGGAGAAAGAAAAGAGCCATGGGGGGAGGGGCAAATCAGTGCCCCTGGGTGGGGAGGGCTGGGGCTGGAACAGGGGGTGGGGCAAATGCTGCCCAGCTGGGGCTGTGCTGGGCTCTGGGAGCAGGGGCTATGGGTGGGAGAAGCCTCAGCCCGTCCGACTGCTCCCCCAACTGCCCCCACTGGGGCAAAGCAGGCAGCGCCAGGCCTGTGCCAGACAACAATGGGAGAAGCCGCATTGGGAGAAGCCTATTCCCCCAGCTGCCCCTGCTGGGGGCAGTTCCAGGGCTGATCTGCGTGGCTGTGGGAGAAGCCGCAGCTCAAGTCACAGCTCGTCTGCCTGCTCCTCCAGCTGCCCTGACTGGGGCGAGGCAAGCAGGTCCGGGGCTGGGCTGGGCATCCGCGGGAGAAGCTGCAGCCTGTCCAGTGACTCCTGGTGCTTGTCCAGGAGGGCATGGGGTGGAGTGGGGGAGGGATGTGTGAACCCCAGATCTGGTCTGGTTGGGGAGGGGCGGGCTGTGCTTGGGGCAGATCTGGGGGCACATGCTCCCTCCTCATGCCCTTCTGGACACGTGGCCAGCGCATCAGTGTGCTGCTCTTCTGGGAGCCTTTTGCTAGGCAGCTCCTCTGGTGCTCAATCATCACTACTGCTCCTACCACTACAGCACTATGGTACACTACTGTACCTGTACTGAATAAAGAATAAGTACATTACAGTACTTTACAACAAGTTCACTGAGCTGCCCATGCACTGTTCTGTTTCCTTACTTCTTCCAAACTGCTCATAATAATGGCAAAAAAGCATAAAACCAGTAGAAGTGATGTTTCTTCTTCTAAGAAACATAGAATAATTACTATGGAAATAATTAAGAGGTCTGAAAAAGGTGAGACCCCAGCTGAAATAGGTAGAGCTTTGGGTATCCCCTGAATGACTATCATGACCAACCTGAAAAATGAGGCAAGAATTCAGGAGCATGTTAAGGACTCAGCTCCTATGCACTCAACTGTGGTAACTAAGCAGTGTGCTGGACTTATTGCTCAGGTTGAGAAACTGTTAATCATTTGGCTAGAGGATCAAAATAAACGCTGTGCTCCTGTGAGTTTAGGCATAATTCAGGAAAAGGTTAGGAGTCTTTATGATGATCTAAAGAAACAACATGGGGAGAGTTCTAATGCTGAGCCTTTTACTGCAAGTAAGGTGTGGTTTATGTGTTTTAAAGTCAGGGCCAATTTGCATAACATCAAGGTCTCAGATGAAGCTGCCACTGCTGATGAAAAGGCAGCTTGTGCTTTTCCTGAGACATTGGCTGAAATAATGGAAGAAAATGGCTATTGTGCTCAGCAGGTTTTTAATGCTGACGAAACTGAACTCTTTTGGGAAAAAATGCCATTGAGAGCCTACATTGCCAAAGAGGAGAAATCCATGCCAGGGTACAAGGTTGCTAAAGATAGGCTCACTCTTTTGCTTGGTGCCAATGCTTCAGGTGACTTTAAACATAAACCTTTACTTGTGCACAGTTGAGAAAACCCCAGAGCTTTGAAGAGACATTTCAAGGTATTTCTCCCAGTGATGTGGAAATCCAGTCCTAAGGCATGGGGTCAATAAGAACATTTTTGAGGATTGGTTTAATCATAATTTTGTGCCAAGTGTCAGGGATCATTGCATCAAAAACAATCTTGCATTTAAAGCATTGTTAATCCTCGACAATGTTCCTGGTCATCCAACCATCCTTGATGACATGCATCCTGACATCAAAGTGGTATTTCTGCCCCTCAACACCACCTCATTGTTGCAACCTATGGACCAGGGGGTAATTGCATCCTTCAAGGCCTACTATCTTAAGTGCACATTTGCCCAGGCCATCAGGGCAATTGAGAAGGAAGGTCGACCAACTCTGAAGGAATTCTGGAAGGGCTTCAACATGTATGTGGTTAAAAACATTGGTGAGGCATGGAATGAAGTCAAACAATCAAATTTGAATGGTGTTTGGAGACAATTGTGTCCTAAGTTTGTGTCTGACTTCCAAGTCTTTATAGACACTGTTGAAGAGGTGACCAAAAATGTTGCTGAAATGGGCAAAGAACTCATTTGAGACATTGCACCAGAATATGTTGAAGAGTTGCTGGCATCCCATTCTGAAGAATTAACCAATGAGGACCTAATTGAATTGGAACAGCAAAATGCAGCAGAGGAAGAAGATGTACTTCTGTACCACTGTTGAAGAGACTTGTCCTCATAAAGTCTTGACAACAAAAGCGTTGGCTGAGGCATTTCAACATTTGGAAGCTGGCATGTCCATATTTGAGGAACATGACCCTGACATTGAATGCAGTGCACCAGTGAATAGGGGCATATCCAGCATGTACGGCTGTTACAGAGAAATTTACAAGCAAAAGAAGAGAACATCTGTCCAAACTTCCTTGTGCACTTTCTTTAAGAAAGCAGAAAAGACTCCTGAGAAGACTCCAGCCAAGAACCCTTCAAAAAGTCCAACCAAGAATCCTTTAAAAAGTCCAGCAAAGTCACCTCAAAGTCCTTTCAAATAAATATGATTGCTATTTACAATATAAATACATATAGACAAGTAATATAGCTACATTTATTTATTTTATATAATTGAGTACGGTACAAAATGTTGCGTTATTTTGGCTGAAAATAGGGTATCGGGCCGTGGTTCAGGAACCGATCCCCCATTTATAACATTGTTTTGTATGGGAAAATTGGTTCTGAGTTACAACATTTTGACTTAAGACATGGTTTTCAGGAACCAATTGTGTCGTAAGTCTGAGGACTGCCTGTAACACATGTTCGGCTATCATTGTTCTGGTCCACAGAGATAATATGAGCCAACTGCAATCCTCACCCAGCTATGAGCTGGGGACCCCTCTTGTGTGCCATGCCTGCAGGTGGAACAAGGAAAACCCACACGTCAGAAGGATCTTTCACTTGTCAGGTTCCTCTAGGATTAATTTAAAAGCAGGTTTTCTCAGCTCCAGAGGGTACTAACAGCAAGCTGTGTGTGTTAGAGATTGTGGTAAACATTACTCTATGACTGCTTAACACATTTTGAGTTGAATACCACACCTATTTAACACCTACTGGGTGCATCTACATATGTCATTAAGGTGATGTGATACACTCTAGCACAGTTTACACCAGAGTTTATCACAGCACCTTAATGAAACATACAGATGCTCAAACCGCTGCACATGCAGATACTGTGTCTAGGATCACAGCGCATTGAGCTGGGGCAGAGCAGTTCTGGGCTGGCAGAGGTCTGGGAGGTCAGCCCCAGGCTCTGGGTGCCAGTGTCGGGTGGCAGAGGGGCTAACTGACGCATGAGGGTGCTGAAGTGCAGGGCTCGGTGGCAGGCAGCCCCTGCACTTTTACACCATTATGTTACTGCCAGCCCTGGTCACCATCTACATCTGCACTTTGACACAGTAAGTAATTGCACCCTAAGGTAGTACTGTCCCCAACAGTACTATTTTAGGATGCAGTTAATTAATCTAGTGTGCCCTAATACTGGCACATATGTAGATGGTGATGTTTTACTACAGAGCTAAGTAGTCAACTCTGCAGTAAAGCATAAGTGTGGAGCTGTCTTCTAAGCATCAACAAGTGACCTCAGTCACAGCTAGCTATTTTCTTAAACTGATTCACTAAGCAAATATTTGTATCCTAGATCAAACAAGCAGTGAGGAATAATACAGGGTAGTGAACTTGTTGAGAGAAGTTGTCTGATCCTACTATAAATTGTTTTTAAAAGGTGTAATTGTTTTCCTCAAATAAAAATAGAACGATCACGTGCCCCAAACCACCTGCACTCCACTGTTAAGATAGCTGGGAATGGATTAGGGTAGCAAAGCATTAGGGAACAAGGAACTATTCAGTGAGTATTTAATTTGTGAGTAACCACTGATTGAGAGAAGAGTGGACATTTTCCAGTTTGCCTAAGTGCTATATCTATATTAGATGATGAAGGCTGCTTCAGGAGCAATGATTTTGTTTTCTAATTTCTTCCACAATGGTTGCTACATTAACCTCTGAATAGCCTGATCATTAACGTCTTTTCATGTTGAGAGCTTTTTTGTAATGAATAGAAGCAGCAGCTTACTGATTTTGATAGCATACTTTATTATGTAGGCAAGCTTTTTCAAATCCCTTTTTCCCTTATGCAGAAGTTCAAGCTATCACAGGAGATGTGGGAAAGCAAACATTATAATAGTACAGGCTGCACTCAAAAGCAATGAAGAAGGCATAATAAGGCATCCAGAAATTGGTCAATTTTTTAGTATATGCACAAGTTCCATATAACATTAGATCTAAACTGAGCACTTGAAGGGAAACTGCAGATTTCTTTCTACTTGCTGAAGAATGGAAGTATTAAGAGTGAAACATGTTTTATTACCTGTACCCCAGAGCTAGTTTTACAGTCTGGGAGGCCAGTTTCATGTCAGGCGAAGGAAATTCCTTACTCCCCATTACTCACCCAAATCATAGAGTCATAGAATCAATGAGTTGGAAGGGACCTAGACAGATCACCTAGCCCGCCCCCCTGCCATGGGCAGGAATGAGCACTGGGGGTGGCAGGGATCATAAGACCCCAGCCAGGTGCCTATCCTGGCCACATTAAGGTTAGAGACAATGCAATGAATATGTGAAAATGATATCAGATAATTTCCTACAAAGGAATCTTTTCACAGATGCAGAACTCTCTGTGATATAGGGGAGCCAGAATGTGCTGATGAAGAAAACTGAGAGGGAACAATGAATGGATTTTAAGAGAAATGTGATCATTAACTTGGAAATAAAACTAGTTAGCAGTAGATAGGGATGATATTATCCTGTAGGACTGTGCAAAAATGCTAGTCTTTACTTTGGATTTGGATTTGGCCGATTCAGGGGATAGTGATTCGAATCACTGTCCTGAATCGATTTGGCCCCATCGAACAGGCCCTATCCCCCACCCACTCTCCCTTTCCCATCAATGGCTGCCCTGCCTGGCCCCAGCCTCCTGACTCTTTAAAAATAAAGACCCACACTCACTTGCCTGCTGCCTGGTGGGGTAGGGGGCAATCCCCACTGCCCCTCACTGCCCTGTGCTGCATGGGGGCTCTGCCATGAGCCCTCAGAAGGCCTGATGGCCGCTGCAGCAGTTGGTGAGTGCAGAGCTTTTTTAAAGAACTGGGAGTGGGGGCTGGGCAGGGCAGCTATTGACTGGGCTGGGATAGCAGGTGGGGAATGGGGGTTCATGGCAGAGCCCCTCATTCAACACGGGGCAGTGGGGGGCAGCAGGGATTGCCTCCTCATCTGGCAGCATCCAGTGAGTGTGAGGCTTTTTAAATTTTTTTAAAAGAACTGGGAGCTGGGGCCAGGCAGGGCAGCCATTGATGGAGCAGGGAGAGTGGGCTGGGGGAGCAGGCAGGGGATAGGACCTGGTGGGGGGTCCTCCCATGGTCCTCTCTCCCCTCCCCCACTTACGGAGGGACTGCCCGAATCTCTGAACCTCTTCCTAATCTTTTCCAAATAGATTTGGAGAGCTTTGAATTGATTTGGACTTTTTTATTGGTCTCCTGATTTGATTCAGATTTGGAGATTTGGCTGCCAAATTGGGCTGAATCTTCTCTGAATTGAATCAGCACCCAAAGCGTCGCACAGCCCTTTTATCCTGGTGAGGGCCATATTGCATGGGGCGATTAGTATGTGTTAAATGCACCTAAAATGTGAACAGCCATGCATTCAAGCAGTAAAACATTTGCTAAGTGAGCTTGCATAATAGCAAACTGATGACTTTTTGGGTAAGGGATATCTAAGATCATCTTAAAAAATATGTGATATGTGTTCAGTTACTGTCTGCCTACAGGATGGCAATAATAAGAGCAATTTGTGGTCCTCCAGCACTTCAGCTCTTTGCTCTCCCACTCCCATTCCAAGGGCTGGTCTGTCCATCATCCAGAACTCTACTGCCTGGGTGAAGTGGTGGTACTGGCACCCATGGGGTCATAACGGCTCCAAGGTGACATTTCCACCTGCCCTGGGGTGGCGTATGACCTTAGCCTACATGGCACCACCCCCAAGCACCCACTGAAAACTTTCAAGGTTTACCAAAGCCTGCCATTTTGCTTGAGTGCTTCAGTGCAAACTGTGATCACCTACCTTCATGAACTGAACCAAACCAGAGAATCTCCTCCTCAGACTCCTGCAGAAGGATTGTGAACTGGAATTGTGGCAAGATGCTGGACCATACCATGATCTGGGGGTGAGAAGAGAACAATTACCACCACTTCCAAGGCCACTAAGGGCATTTGAGAAAACCATGTGGTCTACAAGCACATCATGGAGCAGATAGTGGCTTAGGGCACCAGCCGAACTAGCAGCATATTCAAACTAAAATCAAGTTCATGAAGTCATGGTACATTTGGGGCAGGAATGCCAACAAGGATTCAGTTGCAGTGAAGACCATAGTCCCCTTCCATGAGGATCTGTCCAGGATCCTCAAGGATGACCATGCCATTTCTCCCCACCACAGCATGCACTGCACACTCACAGGCCCAGTACGGCATGATGCTGATGATGAAAATGATAGTGGAATCCCTTCTCCTTCCACCTGTTACCAAAATGGCCAGGCAGGAGCAAGGGGATACCCACTCAGTAGAGTTGTTCTCAGACCTAGACACAGGATGCACAAGATACTGACAGTTCAAACAAGACCCTCATTGAGCAGGCAGACATGGACACCCCAGCACCAGCTGCTGGTAAGCTTCAGCATCTCCAAGGGAAAAAGCACCTCATGGAGTGCTCTGAGCTCTTTTGGTGGTGCATGACTCCAGGGTGACTCAAGACTCTGGGGGTGGTGAATGGCTTATGGAAGTGCCTAAGTGAGGGGGTTGGCAATCAGTACAGATTGACCCCTATGCCTGGAATTTACCAGAAGAGAGGGTCCACTGTGTTCTGCACAAGGCAGAAAAGGTGAGAATTGGTGGCACACACATGCTCTTGTGTATAAGCCAATGGTTAAGGCTTGATGGGTCAACTAAGGCACTCATAACCCTAGTTATGAGTTAATTCAAGTGTATAAAGCACTGAATGGAAACCCAATTCACCCAATCCACCTTGCCCCATCCTAGGTTGCCCTGTCCCACCTCACAGTCCATCCCTCTCCCAGATGCCCTATGTACAACTTCTTCGGGTTTTTGGAGGCCATCTTCTTTCTGGTCTCCCAATAACAGTTACTGCTGGTCAAATTCCATGTGCCAGTACCTAGAAGTGGTCTCAGTAGAGCTCATGCCTACATGACCAAAGTCCAACCCCATGGCAGCTTTTTGGGGCACCAACACAGAAATACACAATTAAAGGATTTGGCACCTCTGAGCATGAGTAGAGGGATGGCTGAGGCAGTAAAGCCCAAAGAGGAGGGGAGGTATAGAATAGTCCATACCCTATGCCACCTTGTATCTCCATGCTATAAAGACTCTGGTATGGCTGATGGCAGTTCCATATGCTCCTTTATGGCAGCAAGCCATGGACAGGTCCAGCACCAGGGAACACTGTCATCACTCAGGTTGTGTCATAGCAGCCACCTCCATCACCCTAGGAATATTGGCTGCAGCTGTTTTGGGTAGTAGTGACAGCTGTCATCCTTCAGGGTTTCAGATGCCCCCACAGCTCATAGTTTTGCAAACAGCAGCCTTAGAACATTGAGGGAGGTTGTGGGGTTCTCTTCATGGGAGAGCTTATGTGTGAGGAGGTGATCCCTAGTTTAGCATGAGAAATTTCAATGCTACTTTCACTGCTAGGAGGACAGGCTATGAATCAGGGGTGGGAAGGTTTCCTAATACCCATGTCTGTTCCATGGAATAGCTACCTTTCCAAAGGAGCCATCCCCTTCCAGGACTCTATGGCAGGTGCTGGCACAAGAACTCCCAGGAGCAACAGGGTATACCTTGTGGAGTTGCCACCTGTAGGTTCAAAGAGCTCTGATCTGGACTTCTGGGACATACTTATCTAGGAGCTATTGACCAGAGAAGTCATGTCCTGAGATAGAGATAGACAAATTAACATGGATGGTGTGATTCTTGAATGGGGGGTGGTGACTTCTTAATGAGTTATTCCCACCTATTTCTGGGAACCTCTGGGGAGGGAAGGATCAGGGTAGTCAGTAGCTACCTGAGAGAGAGTGCTTATCATGGCATTTTGTCATGCTTGTCTGTGGAAGTGATCAGGGAGAGTGAGACTTATCAGCTTTTGCTCATATTGTACAAGCTTGTAACAATTTCAAGGTCTGCTTTGCTGTCAATGAACTGTTGCCTGCACATCTGTTGGCATATGTGTGGGAATTCCAGAAGTGAGAGAGATTATTTGTTAACTATGGAAACACACTCAAGGTTGATTTTACTTTGTACAGCCCTCAGAGTTTGCTCCAGCCTGGGACAGCTTGGGGTGGTACCCTAAGGACATGAAGTAACACTGCCACTCGGACAATGTTCCGTAGCTGAAAATGTCAGCAGAACCAGCAAGATCAGATACCAGAAGAGCTTGTGGAGTCCTTTGTATGCTGAGCCAGCATCATTGACAGCTAGCTTGCTGCCTATGGGAGCTGGCAGGACTAGTCAGAGGAACTGCTAAGAACTCTTCAGCAGACCTTTGCAGCTCATGAGTGCTAGTTCTTGGAACTAGTGCAGGGACTGGTGAAGGCTCAGAAAGAGTTCAGGAATCAGCCCTCCAGACTCATGAATCCCTTCAGTCTGTTGCAGAGTCATGCCAGCCCTTCCTGGACTGGGTGACTACAGCTGTAGAGGAGTATGTCTATGCCATGATCGTGAGGCTGCAGCCATCTGTAGTGCCTACCTTTCCCAACTCAACTGGACGAAATGGTACCAGCCTCATGCCAGCTTATGCTATCATGGAGATTGGCTCCCTCCTTCCCCACCCTTTC
This sequence comes from Crocodylus porosus, assembly GCF_001723895.1. Classification (NCBI taxonomy): domain Eukaryota; kingdom Metazoa; phylum Chordata; order Crocodylia; family Crocodylidae; genus Crocodylus; species Crocodylus porosus. The sequence continues at coordinate 95,406,406 of NW_017728943.1, read as the reverse complement.
CTGGCCAGCAACTGCTGGCATACAGTCAGTGGGAACAAGGGAATGCGGGCCAGGCATGCTGGATGGAAACCTTTCTGCCCAGAGATTTACATCCCAGCACTATGGCAGAATGCCAATTAGAGACTGGAGGTCTGAGCAACAGTTATGAGGAATGCCACAGCAGGGGTGGCCCCCTCAGGGAGAAAAAGTATGTTACCTCCTCCCAGATGCCTGTACCTCAGAAGTAGGGGGGAAGCACCATAAAAAAAGGGTATCTGAACTTCAATGATGAAGCAGGAAGATAGACCCTAGCACTGTCTGACCCCATCCAGTTACCACCCAGCAGTGTGGAGTTGCACCTACCCATGGAGATACATCTGTCGAGCTCCTTTGAACCATCTGGCTCAGACAGTGGTATGTGGGGAGAGGGGAAAGGTATTCCCAGGGCCATGCCACAGTATTCCCAGGGACCCTCCCAGTCAACAGTAGTGCAGCTGTAGATAAGTGACTTGGTTGGACTCTAGACCACCCCACCCCACATTTACTGCTATTATACACTTAGGGCCTTGTTATACAGTAATTTTGGGTAGCTCCTGAAGCTCTTAATCCCTAAATTGTCCCTCATGTTAACACCTGAAACTAGTTTCAAGCACCCTTTATGTGACTTGAAGTGATGGTACTTTAGGGCAGGATTACCCCTGATCTGTGTTACCATAGGTATTGACTTTTATTTTTGCTGGGGGGTCCTAAAATGATGTCCTCATTCTTCCCCCAGTGGCACAGCCAGAGCAGAGCTCAGTGGAGCCCACGGGGGGGGGGGGGGGGGCAGGAATGCATGTAGGCTGCCCACTCTGGGCTTGGGGCTCCCCATCCTGCTGTGCTTCTCCCAGGAGCCCTGTGCCAGCTGCATCGCCATGGCGAGGCACCCCCTGCCCACCTAGCAGCAGCAGGGGGCACAACTCCATGCCACCACCCTTTTTGCTGCTAGCTGGGCAGGGGGCACCTTGCCATGTTGGCATGGCAGATGCAGGGCTTCTGGGGGAAGGGCAGCAGAATGGGGTGCCCCTAGGCCACAGCAGGTAGCTCACACACCCACCCCATGCAGAAACCTGGGTGCCACATGCTACCCTATGGCTCTCTCCCTAGGAGTGCTCCCCCCTCCATCCCCTGGACCAGCATGGCTCTGTCTCACTCTCCACCCCAGCCTTGGGCTCCAAGTACTTCTCTTGCTGTGCAGTGCTCCCAGGCCCAGAGCCTGCTCCACTCCCCTCTCACTGTGGGGGCCTCGATGTGCTCCCCCTGACTTACCTGAAGGCAGCTGGAGGAGCTTCTTTGCACCACTGCCTGGGGATGTATTCCCTGGCAGCTTGCAAGTGTGTGTACACGCATACATGCATGTGGCACCCCCTGCATCCCACTCCCTGTGAGAGGAACTTTGTCAGCCTGCAACGGGAAACACTCCATTTTCCATGTTTTTCTGCAGTGAACAGAAAACCTGGATCCCTGCACGATACTGGGAATATGAGAGACAATGCTACCCCAGAGTCATGAAACCTGGGAATGGGACTTAATGTTCTTATTTCAGGACTGTCCTGCCCAGTTATGGATGGGTGGTCACCCTACCTTCTTCCCAAGGGTGGGGCAGGGCCCTTGGGACCCTATGTTCTTGGCACCTATGTGTGTTACCCAGCTCATGTTATAGTAAGGTGTAGGTACTCTAGGCTACACCTTAGTGTAAACCATTCCTTCCATGGGCTCAGATCAGGTCCACTGCCACCCTGGATCCCTGCTCACTGCCCCCGTCCACTCCCCCTCACTTACCTGTGGCTGCCCACACTCTGTCCTGGGGGAAGGGTTAATCTGCCTGCAGGTAGGGAAGGGTTAATCTGCCTGCTCAGCCAGCACTGTAGCTGCTGTTGTCTGGGTAGGCTCAGCCCGGAGAAAACCAGCATCCAACAGTGGTGGCAGCAGGATCTGGGCAAGCAGGTTAACTCTTCTCTGCCTGCTCTCCTAGGGCAGACAGAACAGGCAGCCACAAGTAAGTAGGGGGAAGGAGCAGGGGGGAACCCTGAGGAGTGGGGAGGAACTGGGAAAGCTGGTGCAGATTCTTACATTTCAGTCCTCCGGGTTCCTCCTGGCCTGCAGTGTGATTGCTCCAGACTCAAGCTAGTACTAACACCAATCAACAGATGTGGATCACAGTGTAAGGTGTAACAAGCACAAGTAGTTTTCACAATGTCATGAGTTTTAAGCTCATCACAGTTGCTTGTGCTATGGCTTTTGTTTTCATGGCTGAAATGTTTTAGAAAAGCACATTAAAGGTACAGCACATTGAATGAAAGGGATTGCAAATGTGTGCCAGAAGGTTGTCCCAGAACATTGTCTGACAAGGCTTTTGTGATCAGAACAGCCTAGAAGTGATGCTCAGCTGGGAGTGCTGCTTTGGCCCTGGCACTATCCACATCCCTCTTGAACTGTGGCACCCAGAACTGGATGCAGTACTCCAGCTGTGGCCTCACCAATGCTGAGTAGAGTGTGAGAGTGACATCCTTGGTCTTGCTTGTGATGCATCAGTTGATGCATGCCAGAATGTTGTTTGCTTTGCCAGCTATAGCATCACACTGGTGGCTCATATTCATTTTATGGTTGATTGTGACCCCCAGGTCTCTTTCTGTTTTAGTGCTGGCTAATGTAGCACCACCGAGTCTGTAAGTATGTTGTGGGTGATTTCCCCCCAGATGGATCACTTTACATTTCTGGTCTTGAACATCATCAGGTTTAGATCTGCCCACTGTCCAAGCCTGTCCATGTCAGCCTATGCCCTTACCCTGTCTTGCAGCATGACTGTGCTTCCTCATAACTTGATGTCATCTGCGAACTCTGCCAGTACACTTTCCACACCCATGTCCAAATTGTTGATGAAGATGTTGAAAAACTCTGGTTTGAGTACTAAGCCTCGAGGGACCCTACTGATCACCTTTCACCACGTCAAGTCAGTTCCATCTATTAACACTCTCTGGGTCCAACCTTGGAGCCAATTTCCTAGCCACGGGACCACTAAGTTGTTGAGGCCACAACTTGCCAATTTTACCCTGAGGCCACTGTGGGAAACCAAGTCAAAAGCCTTTTTGAAATCCAAGTATATGACATTGACATCATTTTCCTTATCCAGGTGGCAAGTTATCTGATCTAGGAAAACAGATTTCCTGAATTTATGGGTATCAAGTACCCAGTCTGATGACCCAACATTCATATTAGTGAAGTGGCCTATGACTCCCTAGAGACCCCTTATGATTTATGTAAACCAAGGCACAGTGAGAAGGACTCAGAATAGATATATGGGTTCTACTGAGGGCCCCCATGCAGTTCAGGAAGCCCACTTGTCCAAATCCAGCGATAACCTCCAGTAGGTCCCTGAGCTGGATGAGCTGAATCCCTAGCTTCTCAAGCATAGTGTTGCAGACTTTGTGCACTAGCTGGTGATAGAAGAGAGGCTGTCAGTGTTCACCTACTTCCAAATAATCAGGGCCATGCATCACTCGATGGACATAAGATAAAGAAGCCCAAAGTCATGGTGTAGCAGAAGGGAGGCCAGCTTAGCACAAAGTTGCCATGGGACACCAAAAAGTTTTGCCACCACTGCTTGTTGTCCCAGGTTCCAAGTGTGAGATGCTTCTACCAGTCTGAGCTCACTGGTAATTCTCAGCAGAGACAAGGTGGCATTCAATACTGGACTAGTAGCATCCTTGCTTGCAAAGCATCATGCTGGGCCTACAGCAACTGGGCCTGTGTGATGCCCATGGCAACATCATGCGCCTCAAAGTAGCACCTTACTAGGGGCAAGAGATTGCCCTGCCGAAGCACAGCATGTGTGCTGATTAGACTAATTCTGCCACTCATCTTCTTCATCTGTTCTGTTCAATTCTGCCACTCATCATTTCCAAAAAGATGCTGGAGATCTGATCCCAGCTGGGACAGTCAGTCAAAGAGGGATTTGATATCCCATGCCAGGCCAGGAAGGGATGGGAATTCATATCACCAGTGAGACTGTTGGCCAATTCAGGATGTCTTCTGCATTTGGTTGTTTTCAGCTGCTGTCAGAAAATTGAGAAAAAGACACTTCAGTATGGCATGCCAGGATGCTTGCTTGACAGCCTTCTAGCAATGAAACACAAGATGTGCCTGCTAGAATTCATAATGAACATTATTATGTGCCTGCTATGAACATGTTCTAACTTTAATACCATATAAAATTCTACATATTTAACACATGTATACGTATTTAACGTAAGTTCTCTGTGCAACAAGTCCCTGAGGCTCATTAGAAAATATTTTTTTAGAGTATGTGAAGTAGTTTCAGGACCTAAAATGTTCCTGGAGCATTTGGAAAATCATAGGCAGGAGGGACTGAGAGAAAAGTATTTAGTGCAACCAAGATGCACTATTTGTGGATGGATCTATAGGGAAGCTGTTTCCTTGATTTGTTTGTTCTACACTAAGAACTCCAGTTTGGCAGTATCCAGGGCTTAGACAACTTACCTAAGAGTCTTAGTGGATTGTATCATAAATTGTTTTGACAGGCATCCTTGTATAATTAGTCCTCTTATTTCTTGGTCTCTGCCTGTGGAATTGCAGGTCACTGATTCATCTGTTTTCTTTTACTCACTGGTACATCTGATCCTATTTATATTCCAGCTGCTTTCTTCTGGCTTGTAGCATCACTGTTGTCCCTAGAACACCTGAGCCTCTGCTTTTTTCTCCACCTTTTGCTTGCCAGCCATGAATGTTGTTGTTTAACACCAGAAAGTTTTGCTTCTATCATCACCAATGGAATAGTGCTCAAAGCCTTCTAATATGTATGTGCCATTTCACAGGGAAACATACATCTAAAGAGCTCTGGGGGACACAGTTCATGGAGATATGGTGGACTGTGATATTCAGGAATTCTGTGCTATGTTGAACTGGGTGGGCCCTGCCCTTTGACCATTCTGTTACATTTTTCACTGCATTATTCACTTATTTGATTATTGCAGTAAACTTACCTCTAGTTTTCATTGGGGAAGTCATCTACATTTCTGAAAGGATGTGAGTAAGGATCTAGAACAGGGGTAGGCAACATTTTTGGCCAGAGTGCCAAGAAACCCACAATGTTTATCTTGTAAAGTGCTGGAGTGCTGGCACATCAGGAAAACAAAACTAGGGTGGGCTCAGCTAGATAGACACCCCATCCCACACAAATGGGGGTGGCACCAGGGCACCAAGGGGTTGTCCCAGAGCGCCACAGACTCCAGCTGTGGTGGACAGGCAGGGGCGCCCAGAGCCACCTGGTGTGGAGCCTGGCCTGGCCCACCCTGGCCCATGCAGCTCCACAGGGATGGGCCGCAGCTGTCCTGCCCATGAGAGGATGCTGCCTGGCTGAGCAGGACACTAGGCTTGGGAGGCTCCCAGCTCCGAGCTCAGCTTCTGTGCACCGGGCACAGCACAAGTGGAGCAGAGCTGTCCCCTTTGCAGGGACCTGGCCACAGGAGCCCCCCAGGCACCAGGAACAGTCACAGTGGATGGTGTTTAGGGCCAAGCTGTCTTGCAGCTTGCAGCATAGTGGCCCTCCACAGCACCTGCCTGGGCACCAGCCTCACCTACCCATGGCTCCCCTCCATGGTCAGCAGATCTATTCTTCTTTGTCCATGGCCAACTATTATTTTATAAATAGGAAGTGACCACAAGTTGTCATTATAGTTAAGATTAGTATTATGCTCTGCTTAAGATATTTTTCTAGATTGTCTATTATTTCCTATTGAAATGAATATTGGAAAGCTCCTAAGGTATGTTCATCTTGGTAGAAATGCCCTATGTACTTTTACCTGACTGTTTAGAAACCTTTATTGAAGAATATGGTAAGCGTGGGAAGGCCAGTTCATTTTCTTGATATCTAATCAAACCTAAAATGAACAGAAATAAATTACACTGTAGTCCAGATCAGATTGTGCTGACCCATCAAGAGTGCTTTTCTTCTAACTGAATCTACTGAGGTGAAACACATTTACCAGATTGAGCTTTTCTGAAAGTGCTCATGCATTCAATTTCCAAACGTGTAGATTTGCTATGACAGAGGGAAAATAAAAAGATGTATTTCACCTTAATTTCATTTTAGCAGTGGGCCAAATCCTCATTCAATTTTTACTGATTTCAAGAAACACTCCTTTTGAGTGAGTAAAACCTGAGGAAAAGGTACAGGATTTGTTCCATTTGTTTTAATTTGATAATGAAATGTGCACGTGTGTGTGTAGTAAGAGGCTGGTGCCAAGACTTTTTGAAAACTGGAAACAAATTATTAAAAGTAAAATAGATTTGGTCAACTCAGAAAATTTAAAATGATGTGCTACTGTCTGATGCATTATTAAATGAAATTAAATGTTTATAGGTAGTAGTATAAACCTAACTGTTAAATTAAGAAATTATTATGCATGGAAAAAATGTGAAATTCCTGTCTTTCTTTTGTTTGGTGCTACACATTCATTGTTTGCAGTCCTGTCTTTGCTGTATCATTCATTGGTTCATTGCATGGGGGAGGAGGGAGCAAGGAAACTTTTATTTTGCAATAGGAATTTTGTTGACAACATGGAAAGTAGATGCAGTGGAGCTGGAACTAAGCCACTGATTAAACTTTTAGCACATGAGAGTTTGTCTCTGAATTTTAAGTCTCAGTAGTAGAATGGGATAAATATGTTTTGACACATAGATTCTTTATGATACAAAATTTTATTCCAGATTGCTTAGAAAGACTATCTGACAGCTATTCCTGGCCTTTACAAGAGGCTATACTTCAGCAGGTTTATGAATTCAGTGCCAAACGTGTACCATCTGAACTTCCCTTGCTGGTCAACCGGAGAGAGAGAAAGCAGAGTTTTTCCTGGCCCAGGGTGTATGGACGGTATTCCTTCCTAGAAAAAAAATACACATCCTGTTACATCTTTGAATCAAATGTTTCCTCTTTTTAAAGGCCTGCATCTCTAATGAGGGGCAGTTGCAGGTCTTGTTTTCCAGCCACAAAGCTTTAATTTGCACATCTCCTTTAAGGAAAGACATGAGATTTTCCACAAATCTGGGGAAGAATACCTGGCGTGGGGCTGAGTTTTCATATAATTTCATTTGCCTTCTGTAATTGCAATTAATTGATTCCTGTCCTTCTACCACTTTCTCTGTTGGAGCTGTATACTACATTTAGCCTCTGTTTTGCCAATTGGAAAAGCAGTTGAGACTGGTATTTGACTCATGAGGAAACAAGCAAACAAATAAACAAAAATTCAAAGCCGCCCAACACAGCAAGGCCCCATCCTCTTGAATGGCAGCTTCTTGCTATATAGCAGAAGCCAATCTTTGATCATGCCATGTATCTGATGCAGAAATGGAAACTCTCATGGTGTACATGTGAGAAAGAAGGGAGATAGATAGAGAAAGTTTGGTTTCTTGTCAAGGCAGGGTTTCTAGCCTTAGATGCAAGTAAACTTAATAAAAAAAGGTGATTCAAAGATTCAGTTTGCTTTTAGGAAACAGCAAAAAAAGGTGAAAATGCAGCTTAGCAAGACTATGTGAACTCCCATTCTTCTAAGTCGTCAAATTTTGTAAAGTATAAATTCTAGCTGTCTTTCTTGAGCCTGAAAGAACTATATTCCTTCATTTCCTTTTCTTTTTGTGATGCAGTATCAAACTTCATGAATGACTGTCTCCCTTCACTCCCCTTAATTCCTCCCACAGTTCTCTTAATGTGCCAGAAAGGTAGTGAGATATTGAATGCACAGCAATGTAGTTGTGCCCCTGGGGCAGTTGCAGTGACGGCCATTTTTTTTCCAGCCACCTTTCCCCTGCCAAGTTGGTGTCTGGGGCAGTTAATTACTCTGCTGTAAGATGCAACTGCCCCCAACAGAACTGTCTTACAGTAGAGTCAATTAATTTACTTCACCCTAATACCAGCACATGTGTAAAAGGTGACACTTTACTGGGAGCAGCTACATGAGATTCTTTACTGCACAATAGAGCTAATTACTGCATAGTAAGCATCTGTGTCTACATGTGCAGACACTTACTGAGCAGTAATTGGCTCTAATGATAACTAAATTTGCTACCTACAAATGCAAGTAGCAAATTTTCTCTTGGTTAATTACAACACAGTAGCACACATGTAGATGGCTGGGAGCCACCTGCTGCCAGGTAGGCCCTGCCACTGGAGGCCAGACAGAAACAATATTCCCTTGTCCCAGCACCAGGGAGCTCCCATGTCCTACTTTAGTATCACAGGGCTCAGAGATCCTCATCTCCCAGCCTGAGACCAATGTTTGTGGGGCCCAGGCTGGGAGATCCTTCTCTTCCAGTGCCTGCTCTGCAGTCACAGGGCCAGCAATGGGAGATTGTTTTCCTAGTTTGTGCCCTGTAATCATAGAGGTGGGGCTGGGAGCTCCCTGATGCCAGGGCAGGGGGACATTGTCCCCACCCAGGCTCCAGTGGTGGAGCCTGCCTGACAGCAGGCAGCTCCTGTGTTATAGGGAACAATGTCTCAGTCCCTGCCAGGAGATGGCTATCTCCTGGTCCCTGGGTGCTAGCCCCTGACTAGCAAGGGCCTGCTGAAGTCACAGGGACTAGCAGAGGCCTGCTGTAGGGCCACAGGGTGCGGGAGCAGTCTACTGGTAGGAGCAGCACATCTGGTCCTGTGTCCCTGCATGTGTAGACAAGTGCCCGCAAGAATTTACTCTCAGGTAATTTACTTGATAATAAACTGCTCCCAGATTATTTGCATGTGTAGATACAGTCACTGTAAAGCTAATTAGTTTACTCCACCAAAATGTATGGGCAGGTACACCTGATGTGATTGCTGGACCCAAGAGCAACAAAGGTGTTAATATATTTTAGTTAGTGATCTTCTTTCAAAGCATCATTGCTTTGGATTTGGGGCAAAATTTGATTTAACACAGTGCAGGAAAGATAAGGCATTAGTGTTATGTTGACTAATGATCTGCAAAGGTTGTTGCATAGTCCATACATGCTCCTGGAATGTTACTATTCTCCTGGTGCTCTTAGGCTGCTAAAGTTTAACATTAATCGTTTGTTTATTGCAAACAAATTATTCAGCACTCTTAAAGTATTACCACACTGACAAATAAACAGATGTGGCATACTATCAGAGGAGGCTAATTTGAGGTTTGACTATTCTTCTTTCCTTTCTGCCAATTAGCTAAGCATAGAAGGGATGCCCAAAGGAGAAACGTGTCATTTAAAAACCAGCTGGGCTTATACTGGGCCCCCAAAGCATACATAAATTGTAGTGATATAATCAGTAACCTGGCAGTAATTTTTTTCTTTCTTTCTCTTTTTTCATATCATTGTTACTTCAAATGGCTTGTGTGATTTATTCAGGGACTCACAGCTTAGTTGTTGTATACGTTTGCATACAAGTGCACTATTAGTATGCAATGAAATTTGTTAGCATGAGTTAAGGTGGTTCACATGTTACTAGCACTGATACCAATTGCCAAAATCCACTGAAGAAATCCCTCAGTTTGTATAAAATGATAAAAAATGAACTAAGCATAGTAAAGCCACCCACATCTGAGAGTTAGCCAGTAGACAGTGATTTCTCTTTACTTTTTTCTGTCTAAGTACCAAGTTGAAAATGAATAGAGTCTGCTTTTGCTCTCAGTTACGGGGTATAAATCAGATATGCCTCCAGGGAAGAGAGAAGGGGCTACACTGCTATATGTCCATAACAAGTGAAACCAGAACCAGGCCCACTGATTCTAAGGAAACCATTTTGATTCCTGCTGTTTATCCTCCAAAGGTAAATAAACGGAGTCCGATACAGTTCACAGTCTGTTTGTATTCCTATGGTGCATCTATACATCACCCTGCAGCGATGTAGCAATGCACTACGTTCCTGTATGGCACGCTACAGTGATGTAGTGATAACATGGATCTACATGTGATCAGCAGCTAAATAACCACAGCAGTGTGCTCCCCTGGTATAGTGCACCACTACAGTGATGTAGTGGTTAAATCTAACTGTGCACTGCATGCATGGCACAGTAACTGCCCATATTGTGCCATGCTTTAGTACTTCCAAAAGGAAGCACTAAAGCATGGTGCCATAGCAATGTCTCCATATGGTGACGTGTAGATGTGCCTCTACAGTTCAGAAGTAATGTATGAGGAGTCAGAAAGGGATTCAAGAAGCAGGATGGAGTGATAAGCCTTTCATTTGGCTGCCCTGTTGCTTTTGGCAAACCTTATAAAATGTCATTATATCATGGGATGTGCAGAGACAGTTATGCTTCCAGCTCTTTATATGTGCTTATAGGTATCTTTTACAGAAGGGATGGGATTTCAGGAGCTTCAAGAGCATCAGATAATTTATCTTGATCTTAGGCCTCCAACAGTTTTTTTCCTATTTGAATTGATTATTTGGTCTCTGGATTTCAAATTACAGAGAAATAAGATTTACAGTGTTTATTTCTTTAATCCACAATCAGCCAATAAAGAAAAAAAAATAACAACCTGAGGCAACCATATAGAGCTTATTATTTATTTATCTTGATTTATAAATAAGAGCACATATCCATTTGCTCTAGGCATCTTTGAGATTATTGACAATACAGTCATCAAAATATTACTCATTGTAGTGTCAGCAATGCCACCTAATTCTAAACAGCAAAACCCAGGAAAATCAGAAAGAGAAATGATCTCTCCCCCATCTTCCACCCATAACTATTTACATAATTTTCCTGTCTCTCCAAAACCCTTGGGAGAGAAGGTGGACTTTGTAGCATGCCATAAAGATAAAGTTGGAACAAGCAATGCATTCCTAGAGGTGGAAACACAGGCTCTGCACAGTCATACAGTCTCTGTATAGCTTATAGCTCTGACATAGGAAAGAACTTTCACAGTAATCATCTTCATAAAAGAAAGCCGTATATAACAATATTTATTTCCCTTGGATGATATATGGTGACAGGAACAAGGGTGGCTAGTGTTTGTATTCTGGCACTTTGAAAGCCTTTTCAGAGAGTGAAGTAAATTCTGTCATTAAAAGTCTTAAAGTGTCACTGTAAAAGCATTGTAGTTATAAAATTGATGAAGCTGCACTGCAAAAAAGAATCATACACAGCAATTTACCCTGCGTTTTCCACGAAAAACCCTAATAGCTGTACAAAGAAAAGGCATTTTAGATGACCATTTATGTTTTCACTGTAAGTTATAGCTTTCTGTGAAGCACTGAACATGTATTTAATCTTTATCATTAAATGCCACTGATATACTAATACAGGGCAATGATCTACAAAGTGCTTAATCTGTCAGGTTGTTTAATATGGCAGATAATAGTTGAATGATTCTCCTTATCATATTTAATTTTCTTTTAAATAGTCAAAATTTCAATAGCATTCTCTGCATAGTAATTTTTTTTGTTACAGCTGCCTAATATGAACATTGCAATATTTTGAACCTATTCTTCCATTCTTATTCACTGTATTGTTATTATTATATACTTATTATTTGTATTTTATTACATAGAAGCCACAGTCATGAACAGAAACTCCATTGGGTTAAGTGCAGTATAACACAGGGCAAAAGATGCTCCCTTCCTCATTGACATACAAACTCTCTCTTACTACTCTTCTTCTCTGGATCCATAGACCCTAACAGGTCCTTGGCCACTCTTACAACTTTCCCCACCTTTCTGTCAGGATCATATTTTTGCCATTGCTGGTAATTCACATTAACTTGTCTTAAATCTTGCTCAGGATTGTCTCTTCAAAGTTGACCTTGGTCAACCTAAGGCTGAACTGCATTTGAATGGTCTTTCTGCTTATCTAGCCTGCCTTGCCTATGTTCTGCCCACTGAAGTCATTAGGGGCACTTGTACATGTGACAGGTGTTCCAGGCAGCAGGGACAGTGCACAGGGTGCTGGAAGCCTCAGTGGGCTCAGGGAAGACATGAATCTGACCGGGAGCTGCCTCTGAGCTGGGGCAGCATCCGCCTGCTAGTGGCCTGCCCAGGTGACCTTGGTGGTTGCCACCACCATGGAGGGAAAGACCAGGGCCCCTTGCAGCTCAGGGAATACTCAGCCTGCTGGCTGCTCGCCCCCCCACAGCCATGGGAGAGGCAGGTAGGCTCCATAAAAAAAAGAAAGGATCAGGCTCCTCACCACTTTTGCCTTTAGTAGGGGCCTATAGCAGCCAGATGCCTACTGAAGGCAGAAGCAGCGAGGGGCCTGATCCCTTTTTTCTGTGGAGCATGCCCAGCTCTCCCATGGCTGGGGGGTGAGCTGACAGCTGCATCATTGCACTTTGCAACATTGAAAAGTCATTTTAACCCTCCAAAACTGGCACACGTGTAATGCGTGATGCCATTAAGCCACACAAATTACATTTTTGTCATTTGAACACCATGATGACAGTCACGTGTACAAGTGCCGTAGGATTTCATTACATTAACTATACTCCATTATAGTTGGTCTTCAGAACACTTTTTTCCCATGTTTTTCTTCTACTGAACCCCAAATTTATCTCAAGGTTTTATTTAAAAGTATTAGTTGTCTGTCTTTCTTTTCAGTATGAACTCAGGTCTCACTTCCATCAAAGCATTAGACCTCAATATAGTCTTTTATATCCACAGTTTGATCTATCTCAATAATCTTTTGGAAATACAAATTCCCTGTAGGAAAAATAATATTATCCCATGTTTCAATTTAGTTTCCCATCAAATTTTATTTGAATTTTATGCTTCTATGTATATAAATTGTCTACCATCTGATATCTTTGATTACTTACTATTATATGGATTTACTAAAGGTCTTCTTATCAGATTACAATAATGTATTTAGTTTTTTCTTTAGTTTTATCTTTAGTGACCTTAAGTCTCAGTTTTCTTGCTATTCCCTTGGCCTGTCTTACCATCCTTTTCTACATCTTCGGTCTTTCCTATGAAAGCCACGTCATCTTTGTAATCAAAATTTTGGTGTAAACTATTTAAATTTACAATATCCTAAGAATATTGGAAAAATTTTACTACTTTGTCAAACTCATGTTAAAAACATTAGAAAAAGTACATCTCCTTTTCTTTAATTCCTGGGTGCCCAAGATGGGCTGAAATTACCCTCTCTATTTTTACTCTGTTGTCTAAGTCACAAACACCTATATTTGTCACCGCACCAAGTTGCTCAAGGATTTTAAATTATTTTATTTTGGCCTTGTGGAAAAATACACAATTTTTAAATCTATAAAAATGTGTGTATTCAGAACACATTTCCACCTTTTCTCAAGTAGATGAATTGGCAATATTTAACCTACAGTAAATCACATGAGGTTCAATAAGGACAAGCACAAAGTCCTGGACTTAGGAGAGAAAAGTCCCATGCCCAGGTGCAGGTTGGGGATTGACTGGCTAAGCAGCAATTCTGCAGAAAAGAACCTGGGCGTTACAGTGGACAGTAAGCTGAATATGAGCCAACAGTGTGCTACTGTTGTGAAGAAGGCTAACAGCATAGCGGGCTGCATTGGTAAAAGCATCGCCAGCAGATCAAGGGAAGTGATCCTTTCCCTCTATTCAGCATTGATGGGGCGGGGGGGGATGCCAACCCACTCTCCACTACTTCAGCATAATGTGGCAAACCCCAGAATTGACCTCCCTCCTCTGCCTTCCACCTCCCATCCTGAGAGAACGCAGGAGCTTGGAGAAGGGGGCAGGGCTATGGGACAGACGCTGCAGATATTAAATCTTTCTCCCTGAATCAGCTCCAGAATGATGCTTGATCACCCACCAGTGAACATCAGGTGAGTATTTGTTGGATCATGAGGGGTGGTCTAACTCATAGTGCTTTCTGTGAAGTGCACTGGGGAGCTGCACTTCTGTCTGTACCTTAAATCTTTAAATAGGTTTCCCCTGAGGGGACTCTTCAACTGGTCCTTTGTTTAAGGGCTGTGTTTACATTCAAACAAATAAGGAAACCTAAACTCTAGCCATTTTCCAGGCTGCAGGAGAAACCTTTCTGCTCTGGCCTGTTCCTGGTAGTAGGTTTCTCTGGGTTTCAGTGTAACTGTGAACCACTGCTTCCTCCCAGCGCTCGCTCTCTGCTCTCTGAGGTTTTTAACAGCCAGCAGGTATTCCGTGAGTAGCTAGCAGCCTGCAACTGGGCTTCTACCACAGGCTGCCTGCTCCCAATTGAAGGGCCAGACCACCTTGTTACAACCCTTGTTGCATTTCAATTTAAAATTGCTTTACATACAGTTTTCATAAACCATGTCTTTTTTTATACCTTAGTATTATTTTCTATAGTCCCTCCACCAATCCTTTTTTCTCTTTCTATCTCTCCCTATTTAACATCCTCTGTAATCTTCATAGAACAATCTTCTAAAGCCTTAAACTGTCCTTTAACTACTCTCTGATATTCTTTATTTGTATTCCTCCAGGAATTGTTATATTTATAGCTTAGTTCTTTTCGTTGATTTTTTTCTATTGTAGCAAAACTCCCACAACTGTTCTTACAAGAGAGTGGGGTCTGCGTAACAATCGACTTTCCCTAAGCTTCTAATATTAGGGATGCTACTCTTGGGTCTTAAATCAACAAGCATATGGTCAGTCCTATTGATAGTAACTCCATCTCTGGATACTGATCTATATTTGTATAAAATCTTGTGAAGAAACACAGTGCTCTTCTTCAAAGCGGTAAAATCACGTTGTCTTGTTATATGTTATATAAATTAAGACTTTCATCCCCGATAGTTACTTTTCCATGCATCTTTATTTTGACTGCGGCTTTAGTGCTGCAGTTACAGATGAGAATTCAGGTGTCATGTTTTGAAGACAAATATAGTCTATAGTCATTCACGTTCCTCACTGAATACATGTTCTTCAGTGAGAGCACACTAATGGTCAATTTTTTGCCATTTCTCTTCTATTCTCAAAGAGAAGATTTGTTTATTGATCACTTCAAAGTCAGTAACTTCTGATAGTATTTTATTCTCTATACAACCTTTTTTAAAATTCATGTCTTGTATTTTTTCTCTCCACTATATAAGAGTGGACAAGCTACTTTACAGAAACCCATTCCCCAACCATCTTTTCTCTTGCAAGCCTGCATTATAAAAATCATAATCTTAATTGCAGAGGGTTTCTGGCCTACTCAAAATATTCAATGTTCCTAATTTCCTTTTCTATTTCCATAGCTGTGGTTATGTACTAATTACATATTTTGTCTTTTATTTAAGAGTTTTATAACAATTATGCTTTTAGAGGATAAGAAGGTTAATTTTACATGCAACTTCTAGCATTCTGGACCAGTGGATTCTTCTTTAGTCTTGTCCCTATTTTTCTACCTGTGTTTGGGAATTCACTTTGGCAGCAAATCTACTGTTCATGTAAATATAACCCTTTCACTATGTCAAGGTTATGCAGCCCCTTGGAAAGGTATTGTAATATGAATATAATGTGTGTAACAGCAGGAGGAACCAGGGGGTAGTCTGCAGAGCTGTGCTAACTATCTAGTTGGACTGTAACTCCCAGAAACCCCCAGGGGCTGGGGACAAGGGAAAGCAGAAGAGGAAGCTTGAGACTAGAGAAAGGGAGAGAGAGAGCAGCATGCACATGGAAATTGGTTAGCTGTACGCACAAGAGTGATCAGTGGAGCTATAGATCTCCACTGACTTGGTCAACCAGGACTGGACTGAAGCCAGCTGGGCTGAGACTATGGGGCAGCTACAAGCTGCTGTTTGAGTGCTCTGGGGACTAAAGGCTTATTTGGGGACACCTCCAGAGGGTGTGTGTGTGTGTGTGTGGAGGGGGGCATAATTAAGGTACTGAGTGTATGTTACCATCGTGTTGATGTTTCATTACCTTTTATCTATTCCATCCCTTTGGCCCTTTGGTTTATGACCCTAACCCCTATGATTTTATGATTTTTTATAAAAGTGGAAACTCCCACTTGCTGCTTGTGTCAGGTTCTGAGGCCGCAGGGTGGCACAGTACAAATCAGGGGTGGGCAATTATTTTGGCTGGAGGGACGCTTAAGTTTTGGTGAACTCCTGTGCTTTGGTGACCTTTACCATCGGAAGTCCCTCCCCTAGCGCCCAGGAGTATTCCTTTTGGGAAGGAGGTTTGCCATCTTGAAACTGGAAAGAAAACAAATTATATACTAAAAATCAAACATGGACAACTTATTTTAATTTTATTTAAAAAAAACCATTTTGTCCTGATTTGTGTGCGTTTGTGTGGTGTACATAAAAGTGATTACATAATATCTCAGAATAAAGTCTTACTCTTGTATATTGCAAGTTTGTTGTAGGGAGGGACAGGTATAGGGTTTGTGGGGGCTGTGGGTGTGTGTGTGTGTATGTGGAGTGTGGGGAGGGTGTGGGGGTATGTGTGGATGTGGGTGGGTCGGTGTCTCAGGGCACTAGGGTGCCCTGCTCCTTTAAAGAGCCAAACTACTAGGGGAAGAGCCCTAGAGGTGAGTTGGAAGCCCCAGCTGCTAGTTACCAGGGCAGCCAGGACAAGTTAGTGGCCCCCACCTGCCAGCGGTCAGCTGACCGGAAGTGGCAGAGCCTGGCTCATATATAAACCCCAGAGCTGGGGCCAGGAAGGCAGCTCTCTGCCATCAGCCAAAGGGGATGGAGCTGTCCCAGAGCAAGCAGAGGGGAGAGGTGTGACTGCAGATGCAGCTTTCGGTACTGTTGAGGGACAGAGCATTCCCTGGTAGGGTTTGAATTATGTTATAGCTGGGTGGCTTGAATTTATGTTACAGCCCAGGGGCTTGTGTTTTGTTTATTGTCATATAAGACTGGTGGTTTGGGTAAGGCTATTAGGAGATAGAGGAGGCCTTATAGAGGGCCCACAGCAGTGTGGGGACCCCAGGCACCAGAGAGGGTGCAGCATTTGGAGTTCACAGGCACCAGAGAGGATGCGGCATTTGGGGTGCACAGGTGCCAGAGAGGCACACAGTGAGACAGGGCTGTGGAGAGCCCAGGGAGGACAAGGGGGCCAAATTACAACAAGACCCAGACCAAACAACTTTGGTACCATCTGTGAGCCTTGGCACATGGTAAAGGGGTGGTTGGCACCATGCATAGCCCAAAAGGCTGGGGTGCCCTGAAACACCTGTTGTGACATCTATTTTGGAGAGGGACCCACTAGAGGTCCAGAAACCCACAGAGTCCAGAGAATCAATTAAGACTGTGTCCAAGAGTACTTCAAGGCAGCCTCCCTGTCATTCATACCATCAAAGACATGGTGGGCAAGAATAGAGGGTGCCCATTGGGCCAACTTCCCATGGTAAAGGGGCCTTGGGGAGATCACGGCCATCCTGCAGGACCCCATCCTGTGACAGTGGGTAAGGAGGACTTGTGGGAGGTGTTTGTGGGAATGTATGGGTATGTGGGTGGGTTTGTGGGGTCTGGGTTATGTGGAGGGGATGGGTAGGGTGGGTATGGGGTTTATGTGGTATGTGTGTGGTGGGGTGTGTGCATGGAGCAGTGAGTAGGGCTCTCCCCAGAAGCACCTGGGTGTGTGTTTGGGTGGGTGTATGTGGGGAGGGGTGTGGGGGAAGGTGCGGGTGGATGTGGTGTTTGTGTGTAGGGGAAGGTGTGGTTGTGGGGTTTGTGGGAAAGTGTGATGCCGCATCTCTTCTGGGCATCACTTCTCTTCACTTAAAGTCACTGAAACACTTTTTCTTTTCAAACTGACTTTAAAAAAAATCTTTGCTGCTGTTTGTTATAAACTTTCTTTCTAGGGATTAATAACCTGTAGCGTTTCAAGAAATCACCTAGGATATCAAGATCTAATAGTTTTCTAAGGTATCTAAAATTTGTCCCTGGAAATGTGCATTTTCCCTTCAGCTTTGTAATGGTTATTTAAATGAGTTTCTATTGCTTGTCTTTGATTACCTTCTCTGTAAACAATTTTCTTTTAACTCTTAGTTACCAGTACTATTTTAATTTAATACTTGAACTGAGCATTTTTTTAAGTCTATTTATCCTGTTTAGTGACATTTAAATTCCCAAATGGCCCTCAGTCATGTTCCCTCAATTTTGCTTTACAAGAAAGCCAGCATAAGTTAGTGTGGTAGAGCACCTTTGGAGTGCTCCTCACTTGACAGCTTTCACAGGTTCTGAGGGGAGCCTGCTTTGGAGAAGCGGCAGGGGAAACTATTTTTAGGGGGAAGGTGTTTGGCAGGGCACTGTTGGTGCCTGCCACTTTAAGAGCGGAGCCAAGCAGCCATCAGGTGCTTGATTGCGGCAGCCATTTTAGATCTCTGGCCACCCATATAAACAGGGGACTTCACTGCTGGCAGCCCCAGTTGCAACCTTGCCTGACTGCAAGGCTTCATGTATAATCCTGGAGGTAAGGGCAGGAGCTGTAGGGGATGGCTAGGAGGTTCCTGGTCCTGGGCTTTAACCCTAGCCCTCACCTTGGGTGGGTTACATAACATCAGCGGGTGTGGGGCCAGGCATGGCTGTGGCCACCTAAGCCGTGTGGGGTGTAGGACCCTGAGGAAAGGTAGCTGGGGCCAGGCATAGCTATGACCATCTGAGCGCACTAGGGAGGGAAGCCCCATGGCCTCAGTGAGGGGGGCAGAGTGGTGCCCTAGTGAGGGGAGTAGGCCTCTATGTATGTCTCTGGATACCTGAGGCTGTAGTTTGGGCCAGAGGCCAAGTAAGAAGCCTCAGTCTGAGAAGGAGGGGTGAGTCCTGACTCTGGTCCTGACTTTACCACTGGGAGGCTGAGTGTGGGTCAAAAGCAAGACCTGTAGTTGAGCACAATGACCTGCTGCTCCAGAGGGGGAGGGAGAGTCCCTGTGAGACCTCAGAACACCAGTCATGGTGTGAGTTAAGAATGCCCCAGTGAGGGGTGGCCCTAGGAAGGGGACAGAGAGAAGGGACCCCTGTGGGGGAAGAAGAACCAGAGGGCTGAGAGGCCAAAGTGAGTGAGTGCTCAGAGTTGCCCTGGAAGGGGCCAGAGCAAGCTTAGACCCGGCCGGGTAATTGGCTGGCCACTACCCTAGTGAGGGTCATGGGAGAGGCCCAAAAGATAGTATGTCTGCTACCCAAGGTACGAACTAGTTAAAGCCTATGACATAAGGGGCCCACTCCAAGAGGGAGCAAGGCAGTATAAGTTGTCAATAAGAGAAAGAGACCCTGTGAGAGAGGGTGGAGTGTGTAAGGCCCTAGTGAGAGGAGGGAGGTATGAATGTGAGTGTGTCTGAGGCCTGACAACGAGGCCTAAGCTTGGTCTGGCTGTAGGCTGGGAGCACTGTGTCATCTGGATGCCATTTGCAGGGCTTGGGCTGCAATGTAGGAGAGGAACCGAGCCACAGATAGCACACCCTGGCATTGGGTCAAGAATGGGCAGCCTTCTGCCTTAATTAATTAACAACTTAATTAATTAACAGCAAGGCATGGCAGGAGAGTCAGGTGGGGGCATGCCCAAAGACAACTGGGGAAACTAGCACTGTGGCTAATCGGGGAGTCCCGCTTTGCCACAGTTAGTCAAAATTTTCACTTACGATTTGAACTATCTTCTGCCATCTTCTGACAGAAAAGCATGAGGGAATAATATTTCAAGTCTATAGTCTTATTAACTCAGTTCATACAGTTCTGTAATGAGCTTTTCAAATTCTTTGTCAGTGATTATACAACTGAATCGTCTCAGTTTTCTTAATTACTGCTCCACAATGTACTAATAGTTTTAAATACCTATTCACTTTTATGACAGCTTTCTTTTTTCTGATCCAACATCTACTTGGGACACAGTTGCTTTTGCCATTTCAATCATTCATTTAAAGTTTAGTAGACCGTATGAACCTGATTTTCAGCAACGTGCCCATGTTTGCATAAAGACATTATATTACCTTATAAAATTGTATGGCAGACAAATCCAGGCTCACAATGAATAACATTAATTTATAATAAACAAAGCAAATTTAGATAGTTTAAGCTGCTTTGCTGAATTTTATATATACATGGACTTAACTGTCCTTCATTCAGGCCATATTGACTCTGTGAATATGTTAAGAACTGTTTATAAAATTCAGTCTCTGGAGCCAAATAACCCTGGCACAGCAGTAATAAAAAAACTAAAAACTTCAGGCCAGAAAATGCAATTTCACAGACAAATATACTATGAGGATTGATGATAGCATTAGTTATGACTTTTTAAAAAAAAATCTGTCTTCAAATTCATGGCAGGAAGTGGCCCACATTTCAGTACAATGCAATCATTGTTCTCAGTTGCATATTCTTTTCCAGTAAAGTTAGCCTACATATTGAAGAAGAAAAGCAAACATAGACTGATAATATGCCTAGCTCAACAAAGCAATACTGGTTATAATAGTCAATCCCTGACTACATGACTGTAATGTAATAACATACAAAAATTTCCATTCTGATACTTTCCCATTGCCCTCCTGAGAATTGAGGTAAAATATAATGTGCATATATCTAAAGCCTGTCTTTTGGGGACATGTTGGAATTAATCCTAATGAACTTTAAAGTGGATTAATTACATTTCCTAAAATACCCATGTAGACACATCAATTCAGAATTAAAGTAGCTGTAATTCTCTAAGGCTAAGTACAGACAATGAAAAAGCCCAAGGCAGAATTGAATCAATCTTTGCAGCTTTCTCTAAACTGTGCAGACTGGACCATTAATGAACAGATACACGTTCACTCATCAGATGTCTGTGCTGGCCCAGGTTGGAAGGCTAGATATTTGAACATACCCCCCAGCACCACTGGCCTGCAAATGCTTCAGCCTCCGCCCCCCCAGCAACAAGGGGTGGGGCAGGTGGAAGGAGAAAGGATCCCCACTCTGGTTCCCCAGGTAGGGTCTGCACAGTGCAGTGGGGAAGGAAAAGCTGGTGAGGTTGATAGGCAGTGTGCTGGTAAGGGAGCAGGACTAGGGCATTCTGGCAGGGGAGAAAGCCTCCATCTTGAGGGGCTTGCCTTGCTTCCTCCACTGTGCAGAACCTGGGTGGGTGGAACTGGGGCCATGTCTGTGTCCCCACTGTTGTCACCACCGGCAGGGCTGGGAAGCCTGCCTCAGCTCTGTGACAGCCAGGGTGGAGGAGACAACCGTGGTGGAGGCTAGCCCATGCCACCAAGTGAGGGTTGGTGGAAGGGTTGCAATGCATCCTAGGAGGTTGGAGAATGAGACCTAACTTGTGTTGGGAGGGGATCTGGGACAGAATTTCAATAGACTTGCTTTACCTAAATCAGCTAAGTCTGATACTACATCCATCCGGGTCTATCTGAAACCATTTTGAAACTGATCTATGTGCACTGCAGTTTTGTTCTGTTACAGGTTTAAATTGATTTCCAGTCACTTATACTGGCTTGTGTGTAATGTCTGTTTTTAGCCTAACAGACAAGTCATTTTGTCAGTGATACCTCTTATTGGACCAATTACATCAGTGGTTCCCAACCTTTTGTATAGTGCAGGCCATCCATGGTGGTGGGAGTGGGGCAGGGTGCATGGAGCCAGCTGCCTCTCTCCAAGAGATGAGTGGTTTTGTTGATACAGTTGGTTCATAATACCTTATTTCATAATATTTGGTGCGATCTTTCTGGGATTCCCTAAGATGGGCTATTCCATCTAGCACTCAGATACCATGGCACATAAAGGTATGTCTTTACACTGTTGTATCTCAGCAAGATGATGATTATTTTTTAAAAGATTTTGAAACATTTTACTATACTTTGGCTACTGTAAGATAAGGGCTTTAAGTTGCAATTTCTGTTAAATCAGAAGTAACTCTTCTATCTGTGCTGTATTGTGCTTACTTCACAATTTACCCAGTTCCTTCTTCATTTGGATCTACAAACTTCTATTAGATTAGGGATGAATTTGGTGCAATATGTTATAAGACAATTGTAAATTATTGGCACACTATGAAAGCAAAAACATGATGGAATAAAGAAGTCCTGTTTTGTGAAGTTATGAGGTTGACTATTGCTGTTAAATGTTTTTAATTAAAATTGTGCCACAGTAAATGATCAGGGATAAAACCTGTGATTGTATTATTTGATTGGGTTTTTTTTTAATAGTCAGCTTCACTCTCATATTTGCTTGAATACTTTTACTGTATAGTGCTTGGCTGATTATAACTGTATTAAATAATCCTTAGCTGGGCAGGCCTTTCATTACAATTTTGCCACATGGGGAGAAAAAATATTCCTTGTGGGGTTTTTGATAGGTTTGATGAAGAAGCCCAGTTGCCATATTGCCCTTTTGTGTCATTGCCCATTGCAACAGAAATCAAATTCAATGTAACCTTTTATACTTTCAAGATGAGGTAAAATCCAGGTCAGCACATAATAATAAATCTATGTTTTAGTCAGTGCTCTGTGAATAAACAGTATCCACACAGGTACAATAAAGGGTACGGTCATATTTTCCATGGCTTTTATGAAGTTAGTTCATATGTTGCTGGAGTCCGTAGCTGCTTTATAATCCACGGATAAAGCAGAAAGAAACTGTCAGATGGAAATAGGATGACAGAGTAGAGTTGGCATTCTTAAGAAGCCCCTCAGACTAAGGAATGACTGCATCATGTCTGAATGCTCATTTAGCACAGACAGAATATTTCATATATGGGAAAATGGAAGAAGAAACAGAGGTCATAAAGCTACAGATTGCTGATTTGAACAAGTAAATTGAAGAATAAGAGTGCACAATAAAATTCAGCTTCATTTGAGGAGATAATTTGAAACAAAAAACACTTTAAAAGAAAAGGAAGCTAAACATAAAATCTTGTCAGATAAAAGTGAGGAGAAACAGAATTGGGAATCATCTTCTGCTCCAGGTAGATTTTTTTAAGAGGTAAGTGCATGAAAGCAGGGTTTGAAGTGACAGGAGTCAAAATGGAACATTCAGCCCTTTGCTAGAACTCCAAAAAAAAAAAAAAAAAAAATCTCCAGCCTTTACTATTATCTGAACAGTTGTGTTTAAAGCATGGTCAGGTTTGAGATACAAGGAGAGACAAACCACTGTAGAAATGCAATGAATTAATAAGCAATGGGTTAGTTACCTTGTTAATTAGGAGTGCTGACTGATGTGGAAAACGTCCTCTACTGGAAGCAGTGGCGTGTTCCTTTGAGCGGCTCTGCAGTATTGATCAGGTACTTCAGTGGGGCTTTTTGGTTCTCAAGCTGATTCTATCGGCCATTAGGTAAAATTGCCCAACAAGTCCCACTAAAGCACCCAATCTCTACAGACACTGGGAAGGCTGGGTCCAACTAATGCCATGCCTCTTCTGGGAATGTGCTAGGCTTGGTGCAGAAGTGCCCAGAGGTTAAAGTGCCATTTTTTTCCCCCCGAGATCTTCAAGCAGCCAAAATGTCTTATTTTAAGGGAATTGAGAGGAGCCTTTTAGGTGCTATGGGACAGCACATCACTTCAGCAATCTTACAGGTACCTGACCACAGTCTCCACACCCTTACCATTTTACTAGCTTTATTTATTTAATCAAATGCATATACAGGCATACCTCGTTTTATTGCACTTCGCAGACATTGCGTTTTTTACAAATTGAAGGTTTGTGGCAACCCTGCGTCGAGCAAGTCTATCGGCGCCATTTTTCCAACAGCATTTGCTCACTTCATGTCTCTGTCTCACATTTTGGTAATTCTCCAATTGACTCCAATTTTGAAAGAAGTTCTACTGTGGGTAAAATGCTATCAAACATCATCGCATGCTACAGAGAAATCTTTCGTGAAAGGAAGAGTCAATTGATGCG
>NW_017728943.1:95370645-95382474 GCF_001723895.1 Crocodylus porosus | reverse complement strand
TGCACACTTAATAGACTACAGTATAGTGTAAACATAACTTTTATATGCACTGGGAAACCAAAAAATTCATGTGACTCACTTTATTGCGATATTTGCTTTATTGCGGTGGTCTGGAACCGAACCCACAATATCTCTGAGGTATGCCTGTACATGGTTTATGATAACACCCCTATGTCTATTGACTTAAGCCTTATCTTCGTGCTTCAACTTGCACATCACTCATACCCATGCAAAGTGATGTCTTGTTACATTCCTTTTCTGACTGACTACAAGATCAAAAACTTCATCTTAACCTTAGTTGTTACAGGTTCACCATAAGCTTGGTGAGCTTATACAACTGATGAACTCAGCTTTCGCTAATCTTGAGGGTGAGGAAGCTGGAGAGATGGAAACATGGGTGCAGGCTTAACAGTTCTGCTAATGACTTTTTGGCTTATGCTACGGCACTGAAAGCTAGGCTGGACCATCAGGCTACTTTAAGTTATGTTAGGAGATCAGCACGGCACACAGCCACCCCAGAGTAATGAGAGCAAAATAGCAGCTTATATTCCTGATCTTCAGGAGGCACATGTTTTCCTTAGTCACTGCTGAGATTGTAGGCCACAGTAGGTACATGACACATTTACTGTTGAGCTGCCTAATTAGCTCCACAATAAAGTTTCCGCATCTACACATGCAGCCCTATTCCGCTTCAGTAAACTAATAAATGCTGCTATAGGTTAGTACTTGTACATACAGGTACTATCCTGTGGTGGCATTATTTGCTGCACAGCAATGCACATGTAAATGCTGACAGGGCCGGCTGGGGCATGAGGCTGCTTTAATGAGGCTACTGGCTAGCCCTGCACTGGAGCACTCTCAGGTCCAAACCCCTCCACAGTATGTTGAGTTGGGTCTGAGCAGCCCTGGGCTGGTAGGCTGAATCCTTACCAGCAGAGGCTGCTCTGACCCAGCTCAACATGATGCAGTTCCAGGTGCATATATAAGTGCAGCACCCAGAAGCAATAAATTCAGTTTATTGCTCCATGCTAATAGCACATGTAGATGACACAAATCTGCCTCCTAATGCATAATTTATTGAGCTGAAGAAACTGTATAGACAAAGATGACAGGGCTCAGTTCAGCTACTCTGTAGCCTAAAGAGGAGAAGAGAGAATGTTTTAATAGACTAAACTCTGTGTGTCAAAAGTCACTTAACTTGCCTTTCTATTTTATTTAATTTCTTTTTGCTATAAAACCTGAACTATAGTTACAATTCCTTAGTCTGCAAAGTGTGACTTCTATCTGCACTATGTCAATCAGTAAAGTTTGAGTAACTATTTGAAAGAAAAGTATTATATATGTGCAAGATCATTATCATCCTCATGAAGGAAGCATTGCCTTGAGAATAGTGTGAGATAAATATGTTGTTTTCAAATAGAAATACTTCTGGGACACACTATTAGCAATACAGTAGAACTCCAAGTTTTCACAGGGTTAGTTTCCTTAGTCCCCTGTGAAGATGAAGGTTTGTGAACTACACCGGTGGAGCAAACAACTCAACTGGACTACTGAGAAAAGAGACTTAAAAAAGAGAAAAAGCCTAGTCATAACTAGATTGAAGTTAATGGAAACCTTTCCATTGACTTCAGGG
This sequence comes from Crocodylus porosus, assembly GCF_001723895.1. Classification (NCBI taxonomy): domain Eukaryota; kingdom Metazoa; phylum Chordata; order Crocodylia; family Crocodylidae; genus Crocodylus; species Crocodylus porosus. The sequence goes on along the minus strand of NW_017728943.1, from coordinate 95,380,841 downwards.
GTCTTAGATCACACCTTAAAGTGAAGCATTAGCTGATATGATGAAGGTTCTGTGTGTCCCTTTCTTTTGATATACATTGATTTAAAGTGTAGGAAGTCCACTTAGTCCATCCCCTGCTTCAGGGCAATCCTATTTCTTATCAGGTATAAACCTTTTCAGCCTATGATTTAGTTAAAATAGTATGGTTGACACAAATTTTAGAATATTGACAATGCAAACAATTATGTTATTTGGAGTGAGAGATGAAAGCTAATTATTTGTTAGTGAGTCTGCTCAAGAGAGTGCATCATGCCTTCTTTAATTAATGATGTATTCTCCAGATCTTTCATTAAAATCATTGTCTTCCTTATACAATGCTTATAAACCTGATTGTACATTCTTGCAATTCTGTACTGGATGTTCTATGAGCAATGTGCAAAACAGTTGTTGCTCTTGTGAAGGAATTGCGACAGAGGAGGTTAAACTGTAAAATTTGTAGATTTTCTCCCACAAAAAGCATTTGCATATTAAAATGGGACAACTACTGGACAATTACTGGAAAGGATACAATGGAACCTGGCACGTGTATTCATTTTTCTAGGAATTAATTCAGGTAGTCTCTGATAAGAAGAGAGTCTTCTAGTAGGTTAGTTTATCAATAATAATGTGTAACAGTAAAGGTAATCTGAATTTCAGGTTACATTGCTTGCATCTTTTAAATTGGACAGTCTTTCAACAATGTGTAATTTGTCTAAAAAATTAAAATCTAAATGTGATGATGCCAGTCTTGCCTGCCCCTCATCACCATGCCAGCCTCTCATAAATATTATTTTGTATCAAACCCCCCAGTTTTTCTTTTTTGATAGATAGATATGCATTCCCTCCCCTTCCCCAACTATTTCTGACTTCTCTTTCTCTCCCTCTTTATTCCTTATAGACAAGCATAAGCAAGCTCAGATTTAAGGTTTAATGTTTTTATTTTGGTAGCAATTTTTTTTGGTTTCGGATAGCCACTGTTTTATATTGTATAATTATTAGGTTTGTATTGATTCTTACTGTTGTGTATTGTATTATTATCATTTTCGTATTGACTTTTATTGTTTCATCGGGATATTGTATGGTTTAGGTCTGTGTTCATAAGTGAACCAAAGTAATGTCAATTTTCCATTTTGTATGTCAAGTCTCCATCTTGTGTCCTCTACCAGGGTATTCCCTGTGTCGCAACTGTATGAGTCATGTACTCCTCCCATGTAAATTGGTTCCTGGATGAATGAGAGTGATTGGGAATGATTGAAATACAATGGTAGCAGGCCTCTACTGAATGGCCTGTAATGACTGGGCCATCACCTCACACTGATTCATCCAGAAACCACAGACCTCACCCAGGAACAGAGACAAGAACCGGCATTTGAAAGACAAAAGACCCTGCAGAACCAGCAACTCATCCATTGTACTCCACCATTACAGACACCCGAAACTGCACATCCCTGCATGGAGCACACATGCTCGGTACACCAGGGGGTGACCCTTGCCTGGGCATGCCTCCTGTCACTAGGGTCACACAAGGTCTGCCCCTATAAAAAGGGACAGTGAAGACGGACCCAATGGGAACGCCATTTCCACCCGGACCAGACCAGCTTTACATCACCTATCCACCCCAGAGGCCCTGCCGGTGACCCCCTCTGGAGAACACCGAGCTGAAGGAGACCCTGACTGGCCACTAAAGATCAACTTCCAGCCTGGGATAGGTAGATATTACCTGCACACCTCCTCCTACAATTTGGACTCTCTGTCTCTGTCTGCTCCTGGACTTCAGTGGACTTCAGCCCCTACACCAAGCCTCTCTAACCCCTGCTGCCATTGTGCGTGCAAGGGAACCAGTAAGACACTGTGTCACCATCTCCCCATTTAATAAAACCACTGTCATTTGTAACCCCGAGTTTGGTCATGTTTTACTGGATCCCAGTTCCTTCCCTATCTTAAAGCCTCTTTTTCCCCTGTGTGTGAATGAGTGAATACACACATCTATAGATATAGATATCATTGTGTGTGGGGGGTATAGGAATTAGTAATCCACATATATGTATTGGATGTGCAGGTGTTGATAAATGATTTTGTCTAAATTTGGTGTGTGTAGCGTGTATGGGCTTAAACTGGTGATAGGTGTGCATGAACCTAGACTGGTTATTTTGAATGTGTGTGTATATCTGAGTTGCTAGTGAGAGTGTGTATGCCTAGTAGCAGTGTATGCACCTAGTGAGTATATATGTGCTTGATTGATGTTTGTGTGTGCAGCACGCCCTCCTGTCTAACAGCGCAATATTGAGATCCTAAGCATTGGCCTGACCCCTCAGGGCAACAATTTCATAATGATGAATAGCCTGGTTCTCCTTACACCCCTAAAAGTTGTATTGATCTTATTCAGTCAACAAACCAGTGGATTTATTACTAGTTTTACAATACCCCAAAGCATGCCAGTCACTATAGAGGAAAAAATAGTAAGGCAAGGTCCATTTTGGTTTTTTTATCATTTATTATAGACTACAGAGCCACTAGAAATAATTTATTTGGGTCTTTAAAAGTCTTTGAAAAAAGTCCTTTACCATACATTAAAAGGGGAATTTCAGTGGCAATGCAGTAAGGTTCATGAATTTAAAAACTGATGGAAAGGAAGGAGACAAAGAAGGCATGTGTGTTTGTTTTTCAACATTAAAAACAAGTTAATAATATACTATCTTTTTTTATATAGGAACAAGGACACGCACAATGATATTAAAAAGCAAAATATTTCAAACAAACAACATATTAACCTGCAAAATTCACTGCCACATTTCCTAGAGGCTAAGAGTTTAGTAAGATTTTACATGAGGAATGGAGATGACTAATAAGAATATTATAGCAATTATATGAAATGTTATATTTATGAGTCCTCATGTTCATGATGTAAACTATGCAAAGCTTAAAATTAGAGAGGAACTGTAACGCTAGGAAATCTACTAGGTTCTGAATGTTCTGGGACTGTCATACTTTCCCCCGAAATTTCTCTTTGTTCATATTTTATAATATAATACAAATGCTAAAAATTGGAGTTTAACTGAAATCCAATTATGCTAAAAGAAGTACAAATATAAAGATGGACACAAACCCTGTCCTGGGAGTCACTATCACAGATGAGATACTGCATTAGATAAACCAGTGGTGTGATCCAGTTTAACAACTCCCAAGCTCATAAATTCATGACTTTAAAATAAAGTGTACATTGTAACCAAACATAATGTTAAGTTTCTGTAGCACTGCAAATAACTTTCACACCAGATCACCAGCTACAAATGCTAACTTCAATCACCAAAGCTGCATATAAATTCTTATTAAACCATCTTTTTTGGAACTCAACCCTATAACAAATTAATTCTCCTTATAATGCATTGATATTAATTTTGCTTAATTAAATGTTGCTAATAGGCTATTAGTATGATTTCAGGGATCAGCTGTTACACAAAGGGAAATAATTAGTAAACTAACCATATCCAGCAAATCCTTGAAAATGATTTATACTCAGAGAAGAGGGAAATTAAAATTCTGATCTTCCTTCAAAGAGAAGCATTACTATGACTTTTGCCAACAGCTAAACCCAATATTTATATGCAGAGGGACTACCATCAACTTTTTTGCTTTTTGGCCTTGTGAGTAGATAGTCATGACTAGGCTATGGGCATTCAGGCGTGGGGTCTGGCACCCAAGTCCACAGCCAGGAATCAAGGCAGGGTCACAGCCAGGGTCTGGAGTTAGTGGTCAAGCTACAGCCCGGATATCAAATTCAAGGATTTGGAATGATGTTTTGGACAAGTCAGAGCCAGAATTAGGAAGTTGCAAGTCAAGCCAGAGTCAGGAAGCTGATATCAATAAGCCACAGATCTTGCCCAGATTGGGAAAACAAAATCGGGTAACCACATAAAATGTCAAAGTCAAGGTGAGAAATGAAGGGGACAAAGTTCACTTGAAGCCTTGTTGTGAATAGTGACAGCTTTTAACTTTGCATTTGGGGTATAACTAAGTGCCCACAAGCACAGCAGCCAGTGACTGCATGTGCAAGGGATGACAACTGAAGTGTCATTCATCACATAACCCCCTTTTGCTAAGGGTGCCTTCTAGTGCCCTTGTACCAAGCATGCCAGAATGAGCACACTGGACCATTTGCACCATTCTGAATACATAAATAGTTTCTGTGGTCAGTCTACTGGGCTTCCCAGTCAACCAAAAGAGGAATCTGCTACGTGACCTTGTAGGCTGCATCTAGATGAGCGTGGCTGTGCTGTATGTGGTGCTGCAGACACATCTGCTGTGCCACATACTGCATGTTCAGGTGTTCTCTGTGCTGTAAGGGAGCAGCACGGGGCAGGGGATGTAAAAAAACCCATGCAAAAAAGGCGCAGTGTATCGCATGCAGGGGCAGCATGTGCTGCTCAAAACTGGAGCTGGGCCAGCTGAAGTCATGCTCTAGTTGCCATCCAGGCTCCAAGTAGCAGGATCACCACTGCTGCATCCCCAGGAGGACCCCAGTGTTGGTCCCAGACTTCCCTGTCCCATCTAGGGTAACTGCTGTGTGCTAGAGGGTGCATGGCACAGGCATTCCCCGGGGACAACCAGCAGCGGCAGAAGGTGCACTGCCGCTAGCTGTCCCTGGGAAACGAAACATCCATGCTCATGAAGATGCAGCTTTAGAGTCCAGGATATGTTTGACTAAGAGCTCCTTCTGGGCTTGGAACATGATAAGTGGGAGTAGAGTATCTTAGTAAGGAGTTGTCTTGGTAGGGCTAACACAAGCACAAAGGGAAAACTGAGTGGACCTTCATGGACTCCATAAAATGTAGTTGACATGATACTGAGTTAATCTGTGTCTTGGTTTGGAACAGGTCCCAGGTACTGATGATTAAGCTTAACTGAAGGGTGAACAGACTTAAAGTCTTGAAATAAAAACCACACTTTGTCACTGACAGAGAAACTAAGTACTTCTGAGCCATTGGACCACAAAGTTCTTGTATGAATCTTTGGCATGTTTCAACTATCTTTACAGTTCCTGATGGATTTCTTCTGAGTAGCTCACCAGTTTCAGAGAGGTGGAGATTTGAGAGGAGCCCAATAGAGCAGGGGTGGGCAAAATATGGCTCACAGGCTGAATCCAGCCCATAGCGGTACTTTGTCTGGCCTGCAGCAGATCCCTCGGTCCCACCTAGCCCAGGTGCTGTCTGGCAGGTGGTATGTCCTGCTGCCTCTGGGCATGCAGTGTGGCAAGGGTGGCTCTGTGCCTGGACTGGATTTGTAGGCATCCTAGGCAGTGGTGGCTCCTCTCCACTGCTGCCACCACTGGTGCTGCCTCTGGCCACTCAAAGGGGCAGTGTAGAGGAGCCACAGGGCAGACTGGGCATGGGCTATGGGCAACTGCAGCAAGAAGGACCCAAAAGTGCTGAGGGGGAGGTGGCTGCTTTTCCTCCATGCCCAGCAGTATCTTCTGCCCAGCTGCTGCTACATCTCATTGTGGGCAAGCCAGTCTGGAGCAGGCATGGGGCAGTCCAGGGTTGGGGTTGTGCACCTGTGACTTGGCTGGTCCAGATCTAGTACACTCTGGCTGGGGTGAATCCTGAGAGGTTGTGGGGTAGGCTGGGGCTGTCTGTTGAGCTGCTGCTTGGTGCTGGTGGTGGTGACAGGGAGGAGCCTCAGGGCACATGGGCTCTGGGCTGTTGTTGGGGGAGGAGGGATGCTGACTGGCTCGTGGCAGTTCCCCAGACTGCCTAAGTTGCCTGCAGGCCCAAATAAGTGTCTACCTCTGCAACAGAACTAGGTGAAAACAGGGATGGAGTTCTAGCTAGTGTAAAGGCATGGTCCAAATTCTTGTAGGCAAATCCTGAAAATGGCAGAAGGAAACCCAGTTGGTCTGATGGAAGCTGTGGACATATCAGGGGTACTGCTCTGATACCTGGTTTATGTGATAAGCTGAAGAGCTGTGTGTATTTACAAGCAGGAATCTGAAGAATTCAGGCCAGAAATGGGAAATAAATTGTGAAGCCTTGATCCAAAACAGTACTCAGCAGTTTTCTGTTGAGTGCGATGATATTCTCAGGGCACAATTGGCCACCTCCTGGGTGATGGGGACTCTAGGACAGGGGCATCTTGGTTAACAGATCCATAACATCAAGAAAGGAAGTACAGTCCTGAGAGTGGCATAATATAATAAAAAAGTTCAGTGATATGATCACTCCAATCTGGGCTGCAGTGCATAAGATTTGAAAGAACCCAAAGGGCTGGATTTACTAGGGCTTGAACAACAGCAGATGTTGCAGGAGTCAGTACAGATCTTGAAGCTGAATTGTATCTTTGGTTACAGGGGATAAAGGGAAGTGCTAGCAAAGAAGCAACAGCCAGTTGCAAAGCCATAGTCTTCACTTGCAGGACTTTATATGAGTCTATAGTGCGGCAATCTGTACTTGCAAGAAACCCAGTGGCCCTGGAGGTTCCTTGGGGAGGTCAAGTCCTGCACAGAAGACAATACGTAGGAGGGGAGGGCTCCATATGGAAAGAAGCTCTGCAACATTTACTATACGTTGCTGCCAGGGACTATAGCATAGGACGCTCCCTCTGTCATCTTTGGTTTGGATAAGTAACAAACCTGCACAGCTCCTCTCCACCACACCCCTTCTGTGGCATATACAAAGAGAGTTTCCATTTCTGTTTCAACAGATGTAACCTCTAGGAATAAGACATCATTATAACAATGCTAGCTGCTTGTCAGCCCTTTATTTATTTCACCTTGCCTGCATTTTCAGATTTTTTTTCCCCCTTTCAGATCCAGGAGCATGCAAGGGGGAGCACTAGGCCTTCAGTCAATCAGCACATGCCCAATGAGCTCTCTGAGCTCACCAGCTGGTCAACATGGCTTCTGCCACAGCCTGCATTGGCACAGCTCCAGAACGAGTGAGTGAATGCTGCCACTGCTTGTCCTCTTACCCTCTGTCCCTTACCTCCTTGCTTACTGATGAATTTTTCAGCAGGGGAAAAGGGGGTGGGAGTGGGGAGGAGAGGAAGTGTGTACCTTAGCTGGACACGAATAACTCCCCCAACATAGCTTCTTGGTTATTCACTCCCTCTTCATTTCAGGTGGAGGCTGATGAACGAATTATACCAAGTGAAAAAAAAAGACTGTTTTGGGTATTCTCTTTGCTTCTTGATAAGAGACACCTAACTCAGGGTGAATGTGTTTTAGCTTTGGTTTATTGTGGTGTCTGCTACATGGGTATGAGGGGTTTGTTTAATTTTGGGTGGCTGGACCCAATGATCCTATGACCCCAGCTGACTTCCTGCCCTTTGGGCAGGGGGCTGGACTCGATGATCTCCCAAGGTCCCTTCCAGCCCTAATGTCTATGAAAATCTATGAAATTTCACAAGGTCCCTTCCAGCCCTAAACTTTCTGTGTGAATCCGTGAAAACTCAATCGCCATTTCTCAACAAGATAATAAAGGGGTCAATACCTTTGAAGTTTAGCTCCTGGATATTTTGGTTTAAACAACCTGGCTTAGCACCAGGGGCCTCCGGCAATGTAGGTGGGAAACCTAAAACACAGAGCTTTGGAATTAATAAAAAGTCTCTCTATAAAGAACAGGAAGAACGTACTGTCAGGGTATGGCTTGAGGGGAGGAGACTAACAAAGAGAACCTGCAAGGATAGTAGCTAGAGCTGCTTAAGTTGTTAGGCAGATTCTATTAGCAAAGATAGGGAATGTTACCAATTTGTTGTGTGAATCGCCCTTTTTCTAGTTATGTTTTGACTCTTACCAAGATTGAATACTATTCTGTTCTGAGGAAGCAAATTTGAATCCCTCACTGGTCCTTTCTCCAAAGAGAAGATTCAAAGGAGCAGCTGAAAGCATTTGGGCCTCTGGACGTACCACAGTTGGGAAATGAGAGTGCTATCAGCACATGTATGTGCTGCTCTGGGTTGAGCCTGGATGCACCACTGAGAAGCATGCCATGCCCACTTAGGTTAACGCAGCCTGTGCCAAAACACAGAAATAATGCAATGTATCCTGAGCACATACCCAGAGCTGCTCTCAGGCTCCCTATCTCAGTTGTACTTGGCATGGGCTCTGAGCTATGCTAAAGTGACTGATCTGTTTAATTTCTGGATTTTGTTACATGCTGAATGGGAGCCAGTAGGAAGGGCATGCTTCTTGGTGCTGCTCTTGGGCTCACTATAGAGGCAGTGTGGACGTGCTCCCAGGGATCCAGACTGAGGGCTGGAGAATCATTGACCTTTCCTGTGGTAGACTTCTAAGTCAGGAGCATAATAGTTAAGGAGGATGCATTCAGAGAGAGACAAGAGAATGATTAATGTGGTTAAAAAAAAAAAGAGCTTGGATCAATAGTTGTAAATGAAATATATATATATGCACACATACATGGGTCCCCCTGCGGCCAATCTTGTTGATTGGGGCCAGGGGGAGGTCCCCCTGCGGCTGAACATGCCAACTGGGAAGCGGCCACGATCCTCCCGAAAGTGCCAGCAGTACTTCACTTGGCACCCCCACTCCCCAGCTGGTGCTCACAGGGGGGTACCAGCACTCCCACCTGCTCCCCCACCCATTGCCTAAGTGGGGAGTGTGGCTTGTCAGGGGATGCACCAGTGCTCTCAGGGGGTGCACGTGCACCCCCTACTCATTGCCACTGCACACACACATCTCTCTCTCTCTCTCTCTCTCTTTCTCTGTTGGGTTAAATAAGACTTTTAACATACTTCAATCTTACTTAACTTCCTTGTTTTTACCTAAACAAGGGTATGAGCATACAAAGTCATTACTATAGGGATTTAGTATGGCTCAGCTACTCTGTGGTGTCTGTCTGTGTGCAGGTTTTTACCTGCAGCTAACACACAATAACTTACTGTATAAGTTAACACACAGTGAAAGCTAACACGTGAGTTACTCCTCATTCACTGGGCCAACTCACAGTAGCTTCATTGGTGAGCTTTCAGTTACGTGAGGTAACAATGCATGAAGAAAGGCAGTTCCAATAAAGCAGCTGACCAAGTATAATTTCGTGCTTTTATTTAACTCATGGTAAATGCTTCATGTGTCCTTAGTTGAAATATGGAGAAAAAGCAAAAAAGGCAACAAAAAAATTTAAAAAAAAGGAAAAAGTGACATGACAAAACTAAATTTGTTCAGAAGATTGCCCATGAAGGCAATTTCAAAACTATTGCAGATTGTCTATGTGTCACAGACTTCTAAAAATGCAGAGTGCTTGCTTGATATGAGTTGTTAGCCACTGTCATGTAAATATTCTGTGGCAGGCTTTTTGAAACATGCATTATTCAATAGTCCGGCTCTGAATGAGTGTTTAGACCTTGTTAAAAATGCAGTATAATGTAGAGAACATAATGGATTTCAAATCAGACCTTATATTTGGAACCTTATCAGACTACAACATGGAGCTGCCACTAAAATTATGTTTTTGTGCAAAATAAAGACTGCTATATGCACAGTAAAGTGATTTAAAACATAAATACTGTAGCTTGGCACTTTAAAAACATTTAAATCCTGTTTTGGGATGTATGCATGCAAATCTGCTGATGTCAATATGCTGTCAGGGGAGAGCTTTAGATCCAGTTTAAAGCCCTGTATTGGACTGCATATCTGAAAATACATATGTACAAAATTAAAAGGTTTCATATGAGGCATGACTGCAATTATATTAAATAGTATGCATTACGGATTTTCTTTTCTAATTCCTTCCTGTTGGTAAATTGATTCAAATTTTAACTCAATTTCTGTCAAACTTGATACAAATTTAATTTGCATTGAGGTGTGAAGTGCTAATATAAGAATAGCTTGGGAACAATATTTACACCTCCACCTTGGCACTGAAGTCAGTAATTCATAGAATCATAGAATCATAGAAGTAGGGTCGGAAGGGACCTTGTAGATCTTCAAGCCCGACCCCCCCCGCCTGGGTGGGAGAAAAAGACTGGATTCAGATGAGTCCAGCCAGGTACGCATCAAGCCTCTTCTTAAAGATCCCCAGGGTAGGAGCCTTCCCTAGGAAGTTGGTTCCAGCTCCTAGCCACCCTAACTGTGAAGTAGTTCTTGCGGATGTCTAATCTAAACCTACTCTCTAATAATTTGTGTCCATTGTTCCTTGTCATGCCAGGGGGCGCTAGGGGAAACAGCG
>NW_017728943.1:95366488-95370545 GCF_001723895.1 Crocodylus porosus | reverse complement strand
AAACCCTTCTGGTCCCCCCTAGTGAGTTTATAGACAGTCACCAGGTCCCCCCTCAGCCTTCTCTTGTGAAGGCTGAACAGGTTTAGGTCCTGCAGTCTTTCAATGTAGGGTCTGCCCTGTTGTCCCCGGATCATGTGTGCAGCCCTCCTCTGGACCCTTTCAATGTTGTCCACATCCCTCCTGAAATGGGGCGCACAGAACTGGACGCAGTACTCCAGCTGCGGCCTGACCAGTGCCACGTACAGGGGGAGGATCACCTCCCTGGCTCTACTTGAGATGCACCTGTGGATGCACGACAAGGTGCGCTTAGCCCTGCTGACCGAGACCTCGCATTGTCGGCCCATGTTCATCTTGGAGTCAACAATGACTCCAAGATCCCTGTCTGCCTTTGTGCTCTCAAGAAGGGAGTTTCCCATTCTATAGTTTTACATCAGCTAAAAAAAAAAATGGATCTATATTTAGCTCTTAAAAACTAAGTTGATGGTAGAAATTATGTCTATTATCCATACCAAAAAAAAATCACTTAAAACAAAAGTGTTGTGGGAAATAACACCTTTAAAAGGCCCTGGTATGAGCCAGTTAGAACTGGGTGTTGTGTTGTGTTGTGTGTAGAGGCTCATATGACCCAATGCTGACCAGTTAAAACTCAAATGGAGAATGAAGCAAACTTCAGCTGAACTCTTTGGTTCTGAGTGGTTGCTAAACAATGTAGTGTATCAGGAATAAAATGAGCTAAGAAATAACTTGAGTAGAAGAATTAAATAGTTAAAATTGAAATTCTCTAGTAAATTGGGGGACAATAGCATGGAAAGATTTTAAACAGCACTATGTTCTGTGTCCTGAAGCAAGGGAAGACAAAGGAAGACAATCATGAGAGAGTTTATTTCTGACAGTAGCTGAAGCACTTGATGTAATTACTAGTTTTCAGTTAACTCACTCAGGTAAAGGAGTGTAACTATGAAATTGTTTTAAAGAAATGTGAGAAATAATGCACTCTATGAAGAGTGAAAGAGAAATATTTTGAAATGAGAATATATAAAGAAAGTGAAGATACGGACCAAATTTTCTGACAAGAGGATATATTGTGGATGATATTTCAGACAAAAACAAAACAAAACAACCCCCCCCCCCAAAAAAAAAAAAACAACCAACCAACCCTCAGTGAGAGACTACCCAGAATTAACCCTTGGCAAAGCAGTTAGAAGTGATTTAATGCCAAGCAATGACTAGTTGAGGCTAAAGCTTATGGATGGCAGACAGTGCTCTTTGATACTGTCAGTACAGTATGTCATCATATTTGCTTGCATACCATACGCTGCTTATGCTTACAGAAAAAGGTTTTTCCAGATTTGTGGTTGAATACAGCCGAAACAGAGACTAATATGCAGCTTACTCACCCTTCCTTTCCTACTCAGACAAAAGCTACAGTTTTAACCCTGTCAGCAGCTCTTGGCTTTTCAGCCAAAAGCTTAAATTGTAGCTACTGCTGAAGACTGGACTCCATGGGCTGATCTAGGATTTTGAAAACATCTAAAAGGGTCTTTAGGGCTGTAAAATAAGAGAAGAGAGACCAGGAGAAGCTAAATTACAACTACTTCAGTAAAAATGCTAAAGGAGGGATAGGTTGATTAGTGGAACATGAAGTCCCTTAAAATGGTGAGTGGGTCATTAACATTTTATTGAGGAAAGAGCAATTAAGAGGAACCAAACAGATTATATAATGAGCCATGAAGTCAAGTGACTCCCTCAGGGATGCCCAAATAGAAATACCATTGCTGCTGTTCTGGGCAGAAAATCAGCATCCCTACTTAAGACATGTATAGTAGGCATGTATAGAAGACATGTACAGAAAGCAACCGGCAATCCTTCTGGATCATGGTGTAAGTGTGAAAGGTCACCAGGACCTTTGATGCATATGCCTATGCTACAAAGGTCATTGTTAACTTCCCAGTTTGTTTTTCTTGTTCTAATGTACTTAGGTCAGTGTTGTTATCTTTAGTGGTGGTAGTCCCTTCATATAAGCGTGACAGTCTTCCAGTAGATAGGGAACTCATTGTTGAGTCTGGAGATGGATAAAGAGATCAGGCTGAGATATGCATATTTGACTGCAGACATGGCATACAATGAAGGAATGGATCCTGGTGATGTTGGGTCACAGCTCTTCCTATTTGCCTCCATAGTGATGTGAGTTTGTTTGAAATGGTTGATGCCTTGATGTACTTCACAGTGCCACTGGAGACAATTCAGTGCTTGAATCTCCCAAGTATTGATGTTAATATTTCATTTCTTTAGACTGGCCTTCAAGGTGTCTGTCACCGCCAGGCTTTCCCTAGCCGCTGGGTGGTGGCTTGGGTTTCCCCTCTTATCTGATGTCTTGTCCGGACCCTCAGGAACTGCGAGGTCATTCTTTCCTCCCGTGTTGCTGGTCCCGCAGTCTCCTGCCACATCTTGACATTCCACAATGGGCGGGGTCAGCTGTTAGGTTCCTTGTTGCCTGGGTCTGACCTGGCGGATTCACAGGGCTCCACCATCTCTACACCCCGGCCTCACCACCACCTTGATGGGTCCCCTTGATGTGGTTCTTCGATGGAGCATGTTCTCCCACCATGCACACCCACACGTCATCAGGATGGGGTCATGCACCAGCCTGGTGTCAACTTACACGCCCATTCCATGAAATGCTTCTTCCCGGGAACTACCCCTATCTTCCTTATACCCTGCACCCAAGTGCCCTCTCTCTGGCTTCCCCACTCAGGGGCCTTCTTCCACAACTACCTAGACTCAGTGCTCATTTCGCTCACCCTGTGACTCTCCCTGCTTGGCTACGGGTTTAGGCTATATCCGCTGGGCCTCCCGGACCTTGTCCGTGACCCGGTCCTGCCCATGACCCCTCGTCTGGGTCGTCACTGGAGCTCGCTTCCCAATGAGCCGTCCTCCATCCTACCAACCCACCATTCAACTTTCGGCTTGAAGCATCTGTGTCGAGGCCTTCAACCCTCCAACCGCCCCGGCTCTGGCTCACCAGTTTCCTCATGGACTTTCCTTGTGGCTGGCTCTTCCGGCGGTGGCTGCGTCCGCACAATTTGCTTTCCCAAGGACGTCTGCAGCAGGCTGGCTCACTCCTCCGGCGGTGTATGCTGCCGCTTGGCCCGCTGTTCTGGCAGTGGCTGCTGCAGCCCGGCTTGTTTTTCCGGTGGTGACTGCTGCCACCTGGCTCGTTCCTCCAGCGGTGACTACTGGCACCTGGCTTGCTTTCCTGGGGTTGCTGATCGTTGCGAGGCTTGCCCTTGCAGTGATCCCTGCAGCCGCTCCAATCTTGGGCCATCTGCCCCTCCTGCTCCGGCCGCCGCCATTTTTAGCCGGCTGCAGCTGTACAAAGAGGCGGCTTACGAGCCACGTGGGTTCCTCCTGCTGTTCCCCATGTGTGTCGTTCAAGCCTGCAGGTAAGTTTCCTGCGTTACCCCACTTCCTGGGACAGTGTCCTTCAGTTTCTTCTTCTGCCCACCTCTAGAGGAATGACCATTGGTAAGTTGGGAATGTAGGACCTATTTTGGGAACCAGTTGCCAGGCATCCTTATGACATGTGCTATCCAAAAGCTCTGTTATCTTCAAAACATGCTTTAATGTTGGTGGTGTTTGCCTGACCCAGAATGTTGGCATTTATTCTTCTGTTCAACTGATATGGAAGATTTTCTAAAGACATTGCTGATGTTATCATTCCAAGGCTTTCAAGGGACAGCTATCTTACAGCTATCTATTAGTACTATCTTTTGGGGACAGTACTGTCTTATGGCAGAGTCATTTACTGCACAGAAATGCATATGTGGATGGTGACCAGACCACAGCAGTTTGAGCTGGGGTGGAGTAGACCTGGGTTGGAAGCAGGCTTCAGGGAGTCAGCCACATGGGGGTCATGCCCTAGCCAGCCTGATGGCACCCCCCATTACCAGATTTGCCCGCTACTTTGGGGTGTGCTCATTTATTAGGGCTAGGGTCTTGGTAATTCTATTAATGTGCTGCTTGTGTTACTTGTGTTTCTACACGGAGCTGTATCTCT
>NW_017728943.1:95354324-95366187 GCF_001723895.1 Crocodylus porosus | reverse complement strand
TAAAAGAAGCATTGCTGCAGAGCAAGTGGGAAAGGAGAAGTAGAGAAGGAAAAATATACCCAGTTGCCATCAGTTTGACTATCAAAGTTATTTATTGCTAAGTATATGCAATATATAATGACACTAGCAGTAATAGATATGCAAAGGAAAAACAAACACAAACAGTTACAGTATTACGCTGGTTTCACTAAGTATTTGGGGAAACTTAGCACAAGCTTAACTAATACAGTTCAGGTTCAGAAATCTATGCTTAGAGAGAACAGGGAAGAGAGAGAGAGCTGGAATCTCACCAGTCCAAGGCACTCAGGTTGCAAAGCTGATGGGTTAAAGTTCTCAGCAAGATCCTTGAAGGGAGACGATCTACCTCCTGCAGCCTTTTGAGAAGAAAGCGGGTGGTGTCAGCACACACACTGCTGCTTCTTTTACACATTTTTATACTCTCAGTTCAGCTTCTTTGAAGCATTCTCAGTAGTGTACATCAGATTGTCTTTTCTCTTGACAAGGGGTTATCTGGTTGGAACATCTCAGGAAACTGATTGATACTCAGGAAACACATACTTAGGAGCCATCTTGACATTCCTATGCATAGAAGATATACTGATGGGATATCTCCTGGTGTCTTCAGAAACAACAGATACTTTGCAGCATCAGGGTTTTGGATTTTTACTTGTTATGAACAAGCCTCAGCTTAACATGACTTTTCCAGATCTTACTATAGTCTTTTAACTGACTTAAGGCAATTATTGGAGTGTTCATAACCTTTTGTGGAGAGGACTTCCACCAGTTGTCCCAGGAAAAGTATGACAACACTTGTGGTCAGGGCTCCAATGGGCTGGACGCTGTGATGAACCCTTTACCATTGTTCAAATGTTGCCCATAACCCTGACTGGGTGTCTTGCCTCAGCATTCCCTTACCCGGCAACCAAGTTTTAGCCAATTAAGCTTAAATAGGCCTCCCATAGTGGGACCAGGGAATGTACGGCCCAAGATGCCTATTAAACTTTACTTCTGCTTAGAGGTGTGTGTGTGTGGGTGTCTGTGTGGCGGGGGTGGGGGGAAGTCCTTTGTAAATCCAGATTGGAACTGGTCTGATAAATGCTGAGCTGGGTGTGTGGGTTGATTAGCATTTGAAGCACAGATTCCCCATCATGCACTGCTCCTCTGATTCTCTGATCCCAGAATTACTGTGGTCTCTGCTTCAGGCTTTCTGTTCTCCATCTTTCATGTAAATGAATGGTCATCTGGTCCCATCTCAGATGCAAATGAGACCTAGGGCAGTTGTTTCACTCTTGTCACCCTTATCTGGAGGGTTTTAGGTGTGTCTCTCACTGCATTTTAATCAGTTTCTGTTTAGGTAGAGGAGCGGGGGCGGGGATTCTTTGTGAGTCAGACAGTCTGCATCCTGTGTCAGGGTTCCCCAAGAACATGGAGCTGAGAGGTAACACCCCGGAGCCTGGGTTGGACCACCTGAGCCTGCTGCCAGCTGAGGGCTGCAGCGATTGGCCGGCACTTGCAGGGGGGGCACCAGCGCTCCTGACTGGCCCCCCTTCCCATCACCTAAGTGGTGTGTGGCTGATCAGGGGGTGCACTGGCACTCTTAGGGGGTGCACGTGCACCTCCATGCACCCCCTATTTGTCAACAGCCCATCAACTGTTAGCACAGACTTAGTGAAGGGGCACTTGGAGAGGCTGGATGCGTTCAAATCAGTGGGTCCAGATGAACTTGATCCAAGAGTGCTGAAGGAATTGGCCACTGTCATAGCAGAGCTGCTGGCATAGCTGTTCGAGCACTTATGGTGCTCCAGTCAGGTCCCAGAGGACTGGAAAAGGGACAATGTGGTCTCTGTTTTCAAGACGTGGAAGAGGGCGGAACCAGGAAACTATAGGCCAGTTAGTCTCACCTCCATCCTTGGGAAAACTCTGGAAGAAATCATTAAGGATCACATTTGTGGGAGCCCAACAGTGGAAATAATACTGAAAGGAAATCAGAATGGGTTTATTGCAGGTAGATCCTGCCTGACTAACCTTGTTTCTTTTATGACCAGGTCAAAAAATGCTTAGATGCAGGAGTCGAGGTAGATGTTATCTACCTAGACTTTAAAAAGGCCTTCGATGGTATTGCATTCTGTTCTTGTAAATAAACTGACAGGCTGTGATATACATGATTACACAGTAAGGTGGGTGGCAAATTGGCTTAGGGGTTGCATGCAGAGTGGTGGTGGATGTGTCAATATTGACCTTGAAAGATGGGGGCAATGGAGTCCCACAAGTCTTGGTCCTCAGACCAGTACTATTTAATGTCTTCATCAGTGACTTGGATGAGGGCGTGGAGAGCACTCTGCCGAAATTTGCAGATTATATGAAATTATGGGGCAAAGTTAACACACCAGAGGGTAGGGAATGGATCCAGGCAGATCTGGACAGGTTGGAAAAACAGTCAGAATGAAATAGGAATTATTTCAACAAAGACAAGTGCAAAGTGCTGCACCTGGGCAAAAAGAACCACCAACACACTTACAGGCTGGCGGGTGACCTTCTTAGTAGCACAGCAGTAGAAAGGGATGTTGGAATTATAGTTGACTCCAAGATGAACATAAGTCATCAATGTGACAAAGTGATCGGCAAGGCTAACCGCACGTTATCATGCATTGGCAGATGCATGGCATACAGGTCCAAGGAGGTGATCCTCCCCCTCTGTGCAGCACTGGTTAGGCCACAGTTGGAGTATTGTGTTCAGTTCTAGGCACCGCACTTCAAGAGGGATGCAGAGAATCTTGAAAGGGTTCAGAGGAGGGCCACTCATATGATCAGAGGCCTGCAGGCAACGTCCTGTGAGGAGAGACTGAGGGACCGAGATCTCTTCAGTCTTTTCAAGAGAAGGCTGAGAGGTGACCTTGTGGCTGCCTATAAATTCATCAGGGGAAGCCAGCAGGGAATAGGAGATGCTTTATTTACTAGGGTACCCCCTGGAGTAACTAGGAACAATGGTCACAAATTGATGCAGGGCAGATTTAGGTTGGACATTAGAAAGAACTTCTTCACAGGTAGGGCTGCCGCAATCTGGAATGGGCTTCCAAGGGAGGTGTTGCTCTCCCTTACCTTGGGGGTCTTCAAGAGGAGACTGGACAAAAACCTAGCTGGGGTCATCTGACCCTGGTGCTTTTTTTCTGCCCAGGGCAGGGGGTAGGACTCGATGATCTACTGAGGTCCCTTCTGACCCGAACATCTATGAATCTCTGAGGTGGTTTCATTTGCCGCAGAGGGAAGCACCAGGCCCTGTGCATCTCAGGGGCTGTATAGGCAGCCCAGCAGCAGCAGCCCAGGAAGGCAGGTTCCACTGAAGAAAAAAAAAGCGAGTCTGATCTTTTTTCACCCCAGAGCCTGCCCGCCTGCTTGAGCTGTGTGGGGGCCCGGTGCTTTCCTCTGCAGCTGCAGTGCCCTCCAGGACTGCTCAGGTCAGGTGCCCACCACTTTAATTTAGGGAGAATTAGACTGAAGTAAACCCCCGTAGCGTGTACAAACTCCCTATCATGTCTTCCATTTGTTACTTTGATGGAATAGTTTGTGACAATGAAATCTTATTCTGAACACTTTCTCAGGAGAGCCAATTTGAATGAAATCTTTCTCCAACCCTTCCTTTCCAAGTGTTCCTGTCTGTATTTTAGAGTTCCTTCCTGTTCTAACATTGAAATCGTGAAGAAGAATTATCTTATGTTCTTTGGGGACTGATAACAGAATTTGACTTGTATTAGAATAAAATTCTTCCTTTGTTTTATCATCTGCATCAAGGATTCGGGTGTATGCACTCACACCTGCTGCATGTCTGCTGGTTAGTGGAAAATGAAGGGGCATGAGATGCTTCTTAGGATCAGATTCACAAATATGCCTTAGTCCTATATGGGCACCTAATTGCTATAGAAATTTAAGTGATGTAGATACCTGAAAACCTTAGTCGACCTGGGCATTTAGCCTGAAAGTTCCAGATAATTTGAATAGTTAGTTCTGGATACTTATGTAAGCCAAACTGAACATCCAAATCATTAATTTCATCTATTGGTATTATCATGTATGTTTTGTGTATTACTGGGGATTTTCACTATAAAAAAGTGACATTTTTCTTGATATAAAGAAGCACAGCAGCTATTTCATCTTCTGTTGAAGGCTTATCAACAAGAACATTTATGCTTTTGAGCCTTCATCCTTTTTTTTTTTTGATCGCATCATAAATACTGCTTCCAAGTATTTTCTCTGGAGTTTTCCTTTGTAGTCCCATTGTCCCTCCATGACTTTTAATCTTATTTTAAATTAGTTATGCATATGTTTTGTACCTCTCCTTTGGGTCTTAGTATTGTATTTCTGATAAGACATTCTGAAGGGTTAGTTGATCGAGTTTTTAGGAGATGAGTTTGAATTGCTTTTCCAATTTATTTTGCTTTTAAGTTGGCTGGAGGACAATTCTATTTAGGGTTAACTACAGAGTTTTTAAACTTGCTCTTGTTCTGTGCTGCAAAGAATCCAGAAGCTTTATTTGTTTATTTTTAAAACTAGAATTATATCAAACCAGTAGTTTGGATGGAAAACATTTTTAATTTAGGTCACTCATATTCATAGAGAACCTCAGAAAACTTCCAATTGAAAACTTTGCTGGAATCAGTAAGTCTTGTGAACAAGCTTGGCTTCCAGAGGAGGATAGCATATTTTGACAGCAAAAAGCTTGTTTGTCAAAAATATACCAGCTGTATGCTGCATCTTGTGAACATCACTGACCAAAGTATGTTCAATTCTGAGTTGGAATCGCATAGGTTTAAAAATGTATAAACAATACAACCTAATCATTTTGGATCAGAGATGGAAATGGAACACAAATTCCAAAAGATACATCAGAAAGAGAGTTTAGGTCAACAAAATAAAATTGTGAAACTGGAACTTTATTGGGATGCCGGTGTTAGCAATCCACCTCTTGTGACGCTTGTGAGATTTGGCAAAAAAAGTGGACAAAAATAAAAAGGTCACATTTAAAACAAACAAACAGTAACTCCCCCCTCCCCCCCAAACAATATTCATGGTTTATCCTTAAGCATATAACATTTTTAATTCTAATGTTTGGGAGTGTTACTTTCTCTTGAAATGAAATCTCCTTGGATGTTATACTGCGAGGTAAGTTTGCATGCATACATGTTCACATTTCCAAATGCATACAAAGGAAGCAGTGCAAAGAGAAAGAAGCCATATGACTGTAAAAAGATTGCATATTCTCTGAATTTTTGGCTGCGAACCATAGCATTGTTTTGACCAATAAAACAGAAAAATGGTCAGAAGGGGTTCCTCCACCCCCACTCTAAATTATCGTAATTTGTGCCTAAGTGAGAAAAAGCTCACGAAGAAGAAGGGTACAGTAAAACATAGCATTTTTTTTTGCCCTAAGGGAAAAAAATCATATCAGGTGGAGCCTGGTGAATGAGAAAATTCTCCTTGCTTCTTTTTCAGGAGGAATAAATAGAACCTACTGGCTTTTGTAGTCATATTCCTGCCCTCCCCCCCCGCCCCAAAGATCTTCTCAGTCAGTTGTTGAGAAGACACAGTCCTTAAGATGCACACAAGCAAAAAGTAGAAAAACAAAACCAAATCCTTACGCCTCATCCCAGGCACTTCAGGAGGAATCCTCTGGCTCTGGCTGCCAGCATAGCAGCCTGGCTTCTTCTGGCAGCAACCAGTTAAATTTCTCTCCAGTATCCTCTTCTGGAAGCTTTTTATAGTTCCTTGAAGTATAGTCCCTCTTTATCCAAATGCCTTGCAGTTAGACTCTCTCTACAGGACTGCCTGGTCCTTCCTAAAGGGATAGACTACAGTATTACAGTCACCCTTTGAGAAATGGAAGTTTTCAGTTCTTCACTGATAAAAGTTCAGTATCATAGGATCTTAAATGACCATTGGTTGTCAGGATGTCAATGTCAACATTTCATCTGAAAGACAGATCCGTGCTGCCTATTAACCTGCTGGAATACTGCATCCACACTAAGTAAGGGAGGTAGAGTTCAGTGAACTGAATTACCAATTTTAGTTTTTTACAAGGTATTAACCTTAGTCCTGTGGACTAAATAGCATGACTTCATATAGAAAAGGATTCTTTCATAATTCATCCACACAGGAATAGGGGTCATAGCCAACAACTGAAATCAACAACTGAGTCACGGGGCATTCTTAACTGGATAGTCTTACTATTGGAGGTCTGAAGTTGTCCCTGCTGGGTTTCTGACTCAGGCTGAATTATTCTGAAAAAAATCAGCAAAATGGGTCAGCCATTTCTGAAAATGGAGGTCCACATCTTTTTGTCTAGGGTGAAACATGAAAATCCCAAGCCCATCCAAGTTTTGGAGGAGTGATCCTAAATTTGGTAGAACTTTGTGTCAAGGATGTGCCACTGCTGTCTAAGTGAAAATCTGTCCAAATCTGGTCAAATTACAAGGCTATGAAAAATTGCAGTTGGCATACATTTTTTAGAGACTCATTAGTGTTTTGCAGATAAATTCTCCAGATTCTGTCTCCACTTAATTAACTCCAGGTCTGGACATAAAAGTGAGAGCTGAGACCTTGTTTGCTTTGTGTGCTTGACTGGAATTTTGTGAGTGCTGTGATGGTTTCAAGAGAAAATTTAGGCTAACTGTGTCTTGCTGTATCTTTCTCTTTTTTCGTTTTTGTTTTCTACAACAAAATATTACAGTTGTACAGCATTCAGTGCCCCAGTGTCCCTGTAATTAGGTGCCTGGGACAGCTCCCCACAGGTACCCAGGCTGATCTAGGAATGGTGGCTTGGGAAAAAAGGCATAAGTCAGAGTAGATTACACCTTATAGAGTAATTAAATCAGAGACATATAGCATAAGCTTTCAGGAGCCTGAGCTTGCTATCAGATGCTATGAAAAGGCATTCACAGAGCAGCGTATCAAGTAGAAATTGGTTTGAATACAAAAAACTTTAAAAAAATGATATGAAATGTTTGGTCAAAGTGAAACTAACCAGTGTTGCCTGCTTGGGATCTTTTGTAAAGGAAAATATACTAGTCCCAATTAACCAGTTCAGCTTAATTCACTTGGTTTAATATTCTCTTTCAGATGGAGTTAGTTAAGGATATCAGCTCTCAGTATGGAAGCTAAGGATTTGCAAAACTAAGACCAAGACGTGGATAATTATGATCTTGTTCCCCAGGTTCCTGTTGCTTTAAGAGAGAAGCTGCGGCAGGTATGTCCCAAGGTCGGGGAAGACAACTGATTCTGGGCTAGCTGCAGGGGAGTAGGCAGCTAGGGTCCCATAGGCTGCAAGCGCCTATTGAGGGACTAGCTGCCTAGCACCCTGCTTAGGAAGCACGGGCACTGCTATAGTTTAGCTGGAGGAACAGCTGTAAGCTTCCCTGGAGGCTGAGGGGGCGCACTTGCAGCTGGTCAGAAGAGCACCTGACCAGAAGGGGAGGAGCCCAGAGGATGTAAGCCTAGGCCCCTGAGATGGAGGGCAGTGCACCCCTGAGCCCTGCAGGGAGAGGGTTTCCTATCAGCTCAGGCTGTTGGGGGGTGAGAGCCGCAAGCCATGGCAGGTACTGCCAGATCTGAGAGAGCCAGGGTGGGAAGGTGGCTTGGCAGTAGTATGATGACCCAAAGTGGGGATTTTGAATTTAAAGTGGTTGCTTGTATTTTTGTTCTAGCTTTGTATTGGAGGATGGGGTGTGGCTGTAGGGGTAGGAAGAGGAGATGGGGACACCTGAGGGGCACGCTAGGTTTTGAGCCCTGCCAGGGGCAGGGGTGCAGAGCACAGGCAGGAATAAGCCAAGAGGGCCAGAGCCTGAGTACAGAGGGGGCAATAGAGGTGGCTTGGGACCAACAAGAGGAGAAACTGAAAAGCCCATGTCAGAGCTACTGGGCCTAGGCAACCAGTCAACCCTGTATGGGCTTCAGCCTTCTTTGCTGTAGCCTACAGAAGGCAAACAGTGTCCAAGTGGCATCTGTGAGGCAGGGAGATGGCTGTAGGGGCAGTAGAAAGCCAAGATCAAGAGCCCTAAGGTTTAAATAAGGGCCATTGGGCCCATAGGTGGTGACTAATAGCTCATAGTTCCAGCCACACACTAGGTCCACCTGGGTAGAGAGGGACACCCGTGGAGAACAGAGTAGTTTAGATTACTGATCCAAGGACCCAGAGGCTCTGAGGGGTTGGTTAGATTGGCAGAGGACAGTGAGAGCACTCCAGGACTCAGGGGTACCCTTTCAATTTATAATAAAGGAACATCAAGGTGTGGCAGATGAAAAAAACAGGGGAGGTTATAGGGAGAAGCGGGAGTGCAGGTGGGATTAGGACGGCCCTAGGGATGCCACAACTGCTCCAGGACCCATCCTGCAACAGCTTAAAAAAACATGAACTGACGGAGTGACAAAAAAAATATTAGAGGGATAGAATGATGAAAAATATATCACATGGTCCCATTTTGTAGATGAGTTCATTCTCTCTCTCTCCCCCCTTTCTCTCTCTTTGACTAACTAAATGCAAAAGTACATGCTGGAGCTGCTGGGAAGTGGAACGTGCTTTAGTTAAAGCACCCCTACCACCATTTTTCTGTGCAGGGATGCTGATACACAGTACAGTTAGGGTGCTTTCATTAGGGTGGCTCTCAGAGCCGCTGTAATTTAAGTGCCCTCCCCTCACCTCACACACACTTCTGGCATGTGTATAAACTTCTTAAGGAATAGGAATGGACTTCCCCATGCATAAGGGCTTAACTGAATCAGAGCCTAATCGATTTTTACCTTCTTTTTATTATCTATCCATGCCTATCCCAACAACATGAAACAATTTCCCAGCCTGTTCTATGAAAGTCTTCAGAACTGATGAAAACATTTTGCAAGGACAAATTCAGATAACAGCTGGAGGCAGATTGTTTGGGGAACTGAGACTCAAATTGGCCAAGCCATTGGATAATGAATGGATGTAGTCTATGAGAGACTATGGGCTTGGCTCATTAAAATCTCCCACAATGGCACTGAATTGATAAACACCTTAGTTGGAATATACTGCATATTATATTAAAATGCTGTTAATGAAAAATGGATATTTGCACTGTCTTTCTGGCAGAGCAAAACAATATGCTTTTTGAAAATAATTCAGGCTAATCCTCAAAATACTAATTCCTTTGTAGAACAGAAAGTAAAGATACTAACATTACGACTAAAATTTACCCTGCTCCCTCTACGCACAATTCTATTTTTCTTCCAGCACCTCTTCAATTTTCTGAAAGCAAATTAATCTATTATGATTCAAGAGTCTGCTCTTACCCCTGGAGTAATGAAAAATCTATAGTTGGCTGAAGAACTATAGGTTTAAAAGATTGCTTTTGTCTTTAGAGCTTATGATTTCTTTTCTTGTAAGATAATCAGAAAAACAACTGTACCACCTACTAAGATGTTCATATATAGTGGGAAAATTTAATTTCATATTTGATTGGCAGCACCTTTCTTTGTAGCAATGAGAATGTGGTTAAAACTTGGAAAGCAGCAGTGCAGACTTCACTAGTGATCTAAAGAGGCACATATAAAAGGATAATTCAGCCCCCAGGTTCATTCATGTTTTGTTCTCTCTCTCCAGACTGTTAGCTGTGGGACATTTTTTGTGATATGGACATCTGTCCAGTAGAAGGAACTGGCTGGGAACCAGGGAAGGATGACTTGGTCATACTGCCTCGGGTATTTGATCTGTCACTTGCACTTCTGCCTGCTCACTCAATGGCTTATGCTTTGTTTCATCTGTGCTCCTATCTCTCTCACTTCTTTTATAGCACAGGAAAGAGCCAGAACTTCCTCCACTATTCACACTTTTCTGTCTTTGAGAGAACTCACTGGCTGTCTCTTCTGGAAATGCTGTTATTACACATCCAGTGGAGGTGGGCATTTAATCTGGGAGCAGATTTAACAGTTTGACTGGAAAAGGCCGTGCTTGCCAATTTATTTTTGGGGTATTAGAAGCACCCACACAGCCAGTGGCCCTACCGGTTACATTTGCACATTGCTGAGCCTTCAACTGGGACCTTTACCAACTGCCCAGTGTGAGATCAGTGTTCCCTTCGAAAAAGTGTTCAAACTAGACCTTAGATATCTATGAAGTGTTATCTGATAATCAGAGGGTTTGAGTCTCAAGGAATTCATTCAGAGATGCAGGTGCCTTTTATGTCTAAAAAATGACATTTTTATACAGTTGTGTAATTTTAAGCACTTAAGTCTTTCAAAGTAGGCCTGCTCTATGAGTCAGTTTCTCCACTTGTAAAACTGGCATTATTTCCCCAAGATAATATGAGTGGTAATTTGTTAACATACTAAGAAATTCCAAGATGGATGTGCTTCAGTGTAAAAGGCTATATAAATACAAATTATACATAATTATGTACTGTGTTATGTGTTATATGCTATTAATAACAACATATATAAAATTATTAATACAAAAGGGTATAGTTATACATTTTGTCTACATCAGCCAAAATTTGGGAGTACACATAGTTGTTTCAATTAGGATGACAAATTGTGGTACAAATCAGAATCCTGGTCCTTTTCCTTGGGAAGCTTTTGGCGTACAGAATAAATAAATAATAAATATTGATAAATTATTGTTTTTCTAAATTATATTAAAAAACTGATTTATAATGATAGGAAATTTCAACTTAGATAGAAACAGCAATACATTCTGGTTCTCTTTCTTTTTTTTTGTTTTGTTTTCTATAACAAAATATTACAGTTGTACAGCATTTAGTGCCCCAGTGTCTCTGTAATTGGGCAACAGGACAGCTCCCCACTCCCTGTGCTGCAGTCTACCGACAGGTTCCCATGTTGATCTGGGAATCCAGTGTTTTCTCTTCAGAGGACTTCTGACCTGAATCCAGGCTCAGGCAGCACTGAGATTCCTCCCCCCTCTGACCCTGCTTCTGCCCTTTTCTACCATTCCTCCAGGCCTGGCCTTGGCTCCAGTCATACCGGTATGGGACCAACCCAGCCCAGAAGCTCTCCCTAACCCCTTCCTCACCTGGAGCTATCCAGTCCACACTATCATACTCTTCAATGCAATCAGTTGGTATCCTGGATGAACTTTAGCTTTTCCACTGTAGGTATTTTTCAAGTTATACTTTTTCTCAGGTGTTAGGCATGCTATATTCTATGTATATTGATGGACCTTTGATTTCAAGATATAACACATTTTGCATGTAGGCAAACATATTTCATTTAATACTTTCTTTAGCAAGAAAGAGAAAAGAAAATCATGCCCACCTACTGAAAGGACTTCCTCCTTGCATCTTATGGAGCAATTTCTAGGCCGGTGCGAAGTGACTACTATTCACTTTGGATTCAGATTCAGCTGATTCAGGGCACAGTGACTTCATTCGGCAATTTGAATCACTGGTCTGAATCAATTTAGCTGAATCTGATTTGGAGATTCAGACAAATCTCTGAATCAGCCCTCTCTCCCATCCCCATCAATGGCTGCCCTGCCTGGCCCCAGCTCCCAGCCTTTTAAAAATAAAAGCCCGGCACTCACTGGCTGCTGCCAGGAAGGGGGTGATCCCTGCTGCCCCCCACTGCCCCGCACTCTGCCATGAGGCCCCAGAAGCCCCCGTGGCTGCTGCAGCAGCTGGTGAATGTGAGGCTTTTTTTTTTTTTAAACAGTCAGGAGCTGGGACAGGCAGGGCAGCCATGAGGGGGCTGGGAGAGCAGGCAGGGGATGAGAGCTCATGGCAGAGCCCTCCACATGGCATGGGACAGTGGGGATTGCCCCCCCACCTGGCAGCAGCTGGTGAGTGGGGGCTTCTTTTTAAAGAGCCAGGAGCTGGGGCTGGGCAGGACA
>NW_017728943.1:95342587-95354224 GCF_001723895.1 Crocodylus porosus | reverse complement strand
ACTCAGGGGGGTGGGGGAGCAGGCAAGGGATGGGGCCTGGCAAGAGTCCCCTCATGGTCCGTTTCCCCCTCCTCCAGTCCCCCCTCCCCTCCAGCCCCCTAATTACCAGCATGGAATCTGGGTCCAGTTCCCTGCAGCAGTAAGTGGGGACTGGACGAATCTCTGAAGATCTCCAAATCTTTTTCAAATCTATTCAGTCCTTTTAATTGGTCTTGTGATTCCATTCAGATTTGGAGATTCAGCTGTCGAATCGGGCCAAATCTCCTCCAAATTGCATCAGCACCTGAAGCTTCACAAAGCCCTAGTAATTGCCATAGGTCTTCCTCTTTCACTTTGTGGAAAAATATAGCAGCGACGGAAGAAAAACTTTTTTGGTTCCTGACCCTTTTATTTTGATCTCTTGGCACACAAGGAGTTAACATCCATTGAGGCAGGTTTCTATATTATTTATCAGTGCCTTTTATTTTCTGCAGGGTAAATGGGAAAAGCATACATCTGGTATTGTAACAATTTTGTTCGATGATGGATGTACCTTCATCAGATTGGACCGAAGTGATAGAGAGTACCTCCAGATATGGCTGTCTGTTTAAAAATTACTCCTGACATAAAAGCTATTATTGTACCATTGCTCCCAACTTATTCAAGCTCATAATCATCTATTTTATTTCATGCCCCTCTATTTAATATAAAGATGCCATGATTTGTCCAAGTGGAAATAACATCTTGTTTATATAATTCAGATGCTAGAAATATATTTTCACTATTTTAGCAATTTTAAATCTTAAAAAAGAAGGTCAAGGATTAAAAATTGCCTGGATATGTCAACCACAAAATAATAAAAAATGTTGACAATTAATAGAAATGTGCTGGTTATTAGAAAACAATTAGTTATTTTCTAGTTGCTTATTACAGAAGTTAGTTGCTTTAAATATTATTTTGGTGCACGTAATCTTTTGTCATTTGATATTTTATAACTTGATGGTGTCGCTTTCTCTTCACAGGGTATGTTAGGGAAAGGAATACAAAGTGAAAACTTGAGAAAGGAAAAAGAAGATTCACTGTCCTATGTAAAGGCAAAACATTTATAACTTCAGAGACTAGTTTCTTCCTGGTTACTGAGGATGACACATGTCACATGAATTTACTGAGGCACGAAAAATTGAAGACTTTTTCAGTTAAAAATTTGAAACGATAAGTCTAATTTACATGCAAATTACAGAATGGCTAGAATGACAATTGCCATTGTGTTTTTGTGCAGATACGCCAGGCACATTCAAAGAGTGAGCTGTAAGTAGTCTCATAGAAATCTCAGTTAGAACTTTCTCCGGCATGTTCCTTATATCTCACAAGGAGTGAAAAGCTGAATTTATTCAGTGTAACATTTCATTCCTTGCACTCCAAAAAAAAAAAAAAATCTTTCTCTGGTATCAGGCTCTCCAACTCACATTTGTAAAGCTTCTTGTGATCCTTGGTTGGAAAATACTTTACGGCTTTATACAGGATAAGTAGAATTTGTTAAACATTAATAGGTGAAGAAACAGATCATTTATATCAGAATTTGTTTGTTAGTGGATATTTTAATTTGTTTTTAAAGAAACAAATAGCAAATTTGGAGTTATGATAATAGCAGTATAAGCTTTTAAGTTCGTGACATGTCTTACCAGGCTTTGATGATGTTAGTAATTCTATATTTGAGCAAAAGAAGGACAAATTTTATGACAGAATTTTGTTTTGTTTTATTTTTTAAATCATTCATTGATTGGTGGGTAGGAGGTGAGCCACATGGCTCTGCACATTAACCAGTGATACCACACCCACAGGTACATGGTGTGCAAATAGCAAATATATTACTTTACAAATGTGTCATTTTTTCATACAGTGCATAATCAGTCTTTGCAATACATTGCTACAGGAAACCTTCAAATCAAATACTTGTGGGGGATTCGAAGAAATGACCAAACAATGTTATTGTCAGTGATGTTGCACAGAATAACATAAGGGAAATCAAATCTTGTTCTTCAGGGCTTAAGCAGAGGGAAATGGAAGGAATTTCACTCTGGCAAACTACGGCACTGATTAAGTGAATTATGTGGGAGGAGAACATCATCTTCCACTGAAACAGCAGGTACTGTTCTTTAGTGGAGGCAGGTAATACAACCCTTTGTTTTGATCTGTGAAACAAAATCCTCTGATCCTGTTGATTATGCTTTCCCAGAGAATTCACCTTGTCTGCCTACTGTGCTGTACTTTTTCATCTGGAACATTTCAGTTCTTTGAAACTTCAGCTCATTTATCGGTTTCTTCAGTGCAATATATGTGACATCTGTCTCGAGAGGGGTTGCAATTTATGGCAGGTTTGTTCGTAATTTTCTACAGAACTTTTGTCTGGTGTACTATGCCACATCTTTGATTAGGAGGAATGAGAAAGGATGGGATAGAACAGAATGCATTAGAACAAAATCACATAAACTGAATTGGAAAAGAAAGTTGAAAACATGTATGAAAATCTTACACTACTGAGGGTCATAGTAGCCACCAGGAGGCTATTCCCATTGACACCAGAGGGAAAAGATTAATTCCTTAATGAATGGCATCATGTTCAGTCAGTGCTTCAATAGGGTCCTCTCAAGAATAAGTGCTATAGTAAGGTATATGGGTATTTCATTAGGTGATTTTAAATTGGTACTGCTGCAATTATTCAGCATCCATGTTGTCTTATGGGTGAGACATAACACTGGACACTGATCCTACCCATTAAAATTACTGTGGACCTTTTTATTAGAAAAATTGGATAAGGCATTCACTTCAAGAAATGCTTACAGTGAATTATCGAACAATTGCTATGTTTCACCAGAGTGGCTGCATTCTTAATGAATGGTTTACACTGGTGTGAACAAGTCGACTAGCCGAGTTGTTCTGCTTAGTAGAAGTGGCCCCTTAAGGATACAAAGCGCTCATCCTCCGGGCTACATGCACCAAACTCACCTGCCACGACTTTGATGATTCCTGGTTCAGATGGACTGTCTGGCATGTGCATGTCCAGAAATGAGGCCTTATGTCCGTCGGGGAGCTGGTGAGGGCTCCTCCACCCCTACACCCTCACCCGTGCCTCCGCGTAGAAACCTCTCTACGGCTCCCTCTTCTAGTGTAAGTCCAAACCTCACCAGAAGTGGTGGAGGAATAACGTCAATGCCACCTCTGCCTGAAGCGACCGTATCTGGAGCCCCGCTCTCGCCTCGAGCAGAGTCCTGCTTCTTTTCCTGGGGCCTTCTTCAATGAGCGTCCTCAGCCCTCCCTCTGGGTCTGTCCAGTGATTTGACGCTGTAAGCACACTGCCAACAGTCCGTCCGCCCCTTTGATCTTTAGGGCTTTCCCTTGCCCTGCTCCCGCCGGACCCAGACGCTCCTGAACATTGCGGTCAACCCGTCTCCACTCTGGGTCACCGCCTCTCGGTCGCGCGCCTCAGTGGAGCCTTACTGCTGCCCCAAAATGTGTGGATCCGGCCTTGGGTGGTGCGCATCTGCCCCTCCGCCTCCTCACCGGTGTCCGCCATTCGCTGTGGTGCTTCCGATTCCGTTTCCGCCGCTCCTCGTTCCGGCGCTGCTTTTGAGCCGGACTCTCCTGCCACACACCTGCAAGAGGTAAATGTTCGCCCCGCCTTCTGGCGCCGGGGTGAAAGCGTTCCCGTGGGGGGCCAGCCCAGCGAGCTCCAAAGCCCACTGGTTCACCTGCTCCCGCACAACTGGGAATCAGTTTTTCTCAGTATGTATTAATGTATGTTACTAAAATCCTAGAAATCATAGGTTTTACTTCTACAGAACAGATTAAATGTCTACTACCTACCATCATGTACTATGTTGTGACTGAGCCATTCTTCAATGCTGGCAGATTCTCTGGTGCAATGATCTTAACTAGTTGCTTCAGTGAAGGAATAGACAGGAGTTGTCTCCACTGGCAATGCATTCTGTGGACTATAGGATCATGAACTACAGTGTGCCTGTAGTCAAATATGGTGGATAATGCGTCATAACTCTACTAGACAGTAACTTCAGAAGGACAAGATTTTTCTGACAGGGAAACATTCTTGAAATAAATTGTACTTGATAGCTTACGGTGAAAAAATATCAGGGGTAAAACTAAGTTTAGAGTCTGATTCAGACCTGATAGCTTAAATTTCAGGAGTGTTCATATGTTGAGTTTTTGTTTGGTCCAGTATGGCAATAAGAATCTATGAATGTGTTCAAATCTGGATTCAGAAAGGAGTGTCACAAAATTCAAGATTTAGTTCTTCAAAAAATAAATGGATTTTTTTGTGATTTTAAAAATTGTTCTATTAATCCTCCTCACCTCATTGGAGATGGCTGTGTGAATTAACTGCTTCCTGGAGGTAATGAGAGAGAATGGGGTTGGGAATCAGGAAAGATCTCTATTATCCTTAAATCCCAGAACAGTTGGTTGGAGCAGAGACATTTTAAGAATACCTCCTAATCCAGATGCAAAACCTTTCTGCTACAAGTGTTATGGTAAGCCTTGCTCAGAGGCATTGGGTACAGCCAAGGCTCGGGAATTTGACTAGGGTGTGCCAGGGCTCCTGTTGGGACCAAAGCCAGAGGTTCCTGGCTAAAGGGTCTTTCCCCTTTGCTCAGGGGCAGACTGCTTGCCATATGTGGAGTCAGGCAGGAATTTTAACCTGTGGCTGGATTAGTATTGGTCATGGGGGTTTTTGTCTTCCTCTATAGTGGGGGGCATGTCCATCTACCTGGGATCTTTTGGACATACAGTAAAAGCTCTGTTATCTGGCATCCCCTGGAAATGGGGGATGGCGGATAACAAAATATGCTGGTTTATTGAGTGGTCCCAGCCGCCGCTTTTCACATTGCATCTGGGGCGTCCCTCCACCCCTCCTGCCGGGACAGGAAGGCAGGTCCTGCACAGCTGCACACAGCCTGTTAAGTTCCTGGGCTGCGGGAGCTCAGCAGCACAGGCTGCTTTGCTCCAAGCAATGGGGGCTTGGCTCGGATAAACTGGAAGTGCCATGGCGGGCACTTCCAGTTTCACTTTATCTTACAAGCTGGCATGCCAGTTAGTGGAGCATGTTGGCTTGTAAGATGCCAGATAACAGAACTGTTACTGTATATTGACAACACTTCATAGAAGCAGGACATTGCCTATCATAGCTCCCCTACTTTACCTGTGGCAAATTAGGGTGCTAGGCCTGTGTTATATTAGGGTCGATGGTAGTCTTATGTAGAGTTTAGATTATAGATTGTGTTGGATGGTTTGGGTAAGGATAGTGTGACCATGCATCCTGACTTGGCTGAGACAGTCCTGGATTCCACAGGCCAGTCCTTGCCAACTGGTCAAAAGTCCTGGACTAGAGTCCAGTAGGGAGGCAGAGAAGCATGGTGTGCTTCTCTGCTGTGTGGAAGCAAGGTGGGCTGATGGGACCTGACATGTGTGGGTGGGGGTGGCACCTGCTTCCATCCACCTGCCTTGCTACTGCACAGCAGCAGCAGTACCTGCCTTCCTGCCTAATGTACCATGCTGCTCTGCCTCCCTGCTGGACTCTGGTCTGGGACTTTTGACCAGCTGGCTGGGACCAGCTTGGGGAATCCTGGAATGTCTCAGCTAAACCAGGACATGATCACCCTAAATAGGGTGATCTTGCCTTGGGCAGGGCATTAGACTAGACTTCCAGTTTTACTTCTCTATGATTCTTTGATAAACATATTATTGATAATAAACCATGAATGAATGATTTGACAGATTGAATGGTGACAGTGTTATTATTGGATCCTTTCATGGACTGCAACATTGACATGGTGGAGAGGCTTGTGTGCTACTAATGACCTTGAGCATGATGCTATCTGGAATTTCATACTCCTTGTAGAGTCACCTATGGTGGCAAGAATGAGAAGAGGTTTCCAGATTAATAGCAATCCAAAAATGAAAGTAAAAGTCCTCAGTGGCAGAGCAGGCAAACAAAGCAAGAATATTTGCCAGCAGCTAGAAAGGCAGATGAAGGCTGCAGCAGAATGTTAACCTAGGTTTAACCATAGGATTAAGGTTTTCATCCCACAAAATATTGTATAGTTTCCGCTGTGCAGCACCATTCCAAGGTTAAAAGAAGATATGCACTGGTGTATTCCTTTAATAGCAAGTCCTACAATGATAGGTGAGTGCTGACAGGGTCAGGTGCTGGTGGTTACTGGAAGCTCCTACTCATGGACCTACACAGAGGTAGTGACTGTATGGTAGTCATTTGTATTTGGAACTGAGACAGGTGTGCATTTTGGCAGCTGCAATCTGATGGAGCAAGCCTATTTAGGATCCACTCTGCTCACACTGTATGGGGAAAGGCTAGAAAAAGTGTCCTAAGCATTATCTGTCTCATTTCACCTGACTGGAAAACCACATCCAGCAGGATCACTCTATCTGTGGTCCCAATCATGTAATGAAGTTTGCTGTCTGGAACATCCTTACCCTGATGGAAAACATTAATAATGACTGGAGCAAAGGACAGCACTTGTGGCTAGAGAACTTGTAGAATTTGATAGCTGGTATAGCCACAGTTAATGAGACCAGCCATTCAAAAGAGAGGCAGGCAGCATGGCAGTAGCTACACCTTCCTTTAGAAAGGAAAGAATGAAAAAGACATATCCATGAGATTAGGTTTGCTAATAAGACCAAGATTGTTACTGAGATGCCAAAATGTCATGTTGGCATTAATGACTGAGACCTGTGTCTTCCATTGACTAACAGACAACATGCACAAGTCATCAGTGCATAGGCCCCAATCCTTGATGCAAAAAAAAGAAAAAAAAAAAGAGGAGGATTCTTTTCTAAAATTGACCAGGTCCTGTCATCTCTCCACAGAGTGGGTAAGGTAATTTTTTGGCAACTTCTTGGCAATTTAATGCTAGAGTAGGCAGGGATTATGAGCTATGAAAAGGAACACTTGGAAAGAAAGGAATGAGGAAAGTTGATTCAACTGGAATTTTTCTCCTGAGCAAGTCTTTGGAACATGATCTCATCATCACAAATGCCTCAACCTGCCAAAACCCCGCAAAAAACAAATTGAAGAGCATGGATGCATCCCTCCTCAAAACACTGGCACTGGATTGATGCATGTCAGAGACCATCGCAATGGCCCCAGCAGAGACCATGTCAGAGATCATTGCAGTGGACCACGCTGTGGCCTCAGCAGCCTTACCTAGGGTCCTCAGGGCCTCCTAGGACTGCAGCAGCTGTGATCCTGCCAGGTAGAGCCTGGCTGGCAGCCACAGCATAGCTCCGGGTGGCCCGGCTCTGCTTTTCAGTGGCATGTGCTGCCTCTGCACACATTGCTCCAACTTTTTTTTCCCCCATCGGTTTTTTTGACCCCTGGATATCCATGGGGAAAAAAGAAACAAAATGGAGAATCACATGCATGAGCTGCACCCTTGCAGCATGAAGAATACCAGACTGTGCGGTATGTATTTGCAGACGTGTTTGTGGCACCATATACCACACAGCTGCACTTTTCTGGATGCACTCCCAATGTTTATATACAACGATTATTGAACTTAAGTTAGTATGAAGATTTGATAAACTTTTGTCATCCATTGACAGTCTGCTGGTAGCTAAAGTTTAAAAAAATACAAAATGCTACTTAAAGCAGAAAACATATCTATAGCATAAAAGGGATTAAGGATTAAATAAAGGTTACATTATTTTTAGCTCTACCTGCAGATTTTATATATATACAAAAGAGGCAGAATTCATCTTTAGCCTGAATGGAAACAGCTTTCATCCCTGTAGACTTCAGTTTTTAGGGAGTGAATTTTGCCTTGATTACATGCACAATTTTTTTCAACTGTGCACAAGAGATGCAGTTGCTGTGACAGGATGGAAAAGAAAATCTGTATTGAGTCTGTCTCTGCATGAAATGTTTTGGATGCCCTAACAGTGGCTCCAGAATTGTGCTCTTGGTAGTTCACCAAGGCACAAATATCAAGCAGCATGCAAACTGCTATTTCTGAGGTTGAAAGATAGGTTTTGTATTACAGCACAATGAAGGAATATGGTACATGCACTGTGGGGTTTTGCTGGTTAGAAGTATTTGAAGTTATTTATAGAGGGGAAGAGATTATCACTACAGTTATTACTACAAAGTGGAACAGTTAAGTTTTCTAGAAAAACACATTAACTGGGCTTTCTTTCAGCGGTTAGTATAGGTGGATATTACATGAAAACTAACCTGTTTTATACTTAAAGTTTTGGGTTTTTTTTTTAAATTTTTGTAAGAATTAGTTAACATTTTTATGTAAGGCCTCTGCCAGACATATAGGTAAATGCATAATCTGATGCGTTATCCACACAACCGTGCCTCCTGCTGTGCCACACATGAATTGCATGAAACATGATTGTGGGATCCAGCATCAGATCCCATCATACCTTAGTGCTGGTGCAGGGGGAGCCTGGGACCATGATCCTGGCCTCCCCCTGCACTGTCAAGTAGCAAGCTCCTGCAAGCCCCATCAGCTGTGGGTTCCTAGCCACAGAAGCACATAATCAGTCACCTAACAGGGCTTGCAGCTATATGTACATCCCATGCAGTCCTGTGGCAGGGAGCCCAGAGCTTATGGAGCTTGAAGCTATGTGGGCACCCCATGTGTTCCCCTGGGGCTGCAAGCCCCACAGTGCCCCTGTAGTTGCTAGCCATGTCATAGAGCACCCTCATGGCTGTGAGCCCCGTCAGCTGATTGGACTCCCAGCCACCAGGGAGCACCTGGCCACATGTTGAATTAATGGTGGAATGATAGGAATAATTCACAAAACTATCACATACTTTTTATAAAATAACTTTGTGGCTTATTTCTCATTTTATCAACCATTAATTGATTAAATGTGCGGCTGGGTCAGAACTTAAGACATAGTTAGAGAGCTACTTAAAATGCATGGAGGTGAAGTAGAAATTGTGTGCTGTTCATGGTGCTTGGCACCAGTTTCACAGTCCTTTTGCAGCAAGCCCCCCCTGCCACTGATTGATGAAGAGGGTGGCCTTTCATATGGCTCTAGCCCTTGCCACTGATTGGGAGAAAGGGGTGGGGCTGCACAAATAACAGCCCTCTGAACCAGGGGTGATGTGTAGGGGTGCATGTTGGTGCATGTGCACCCCGAGTGTGCCGGTGAGCCCCCTACAAAAAGATGCCCTACTGTTGGCAGCACCTGTGGGTGGTTGCTGCTCACCACACTGTTGCTGACACCACTGGTGGTGTCTGCAGGCAGTATGCAATTGCCGCTGGCCACTACTGCCATTGCCAGCAGTGTCTGCAGAAGCTCTGCACTTACCGCCTCTGTGCTCCTGCCACCACCAGGCCCCCCAGCCACTGAGGGCACGTGTCGTTCATGCTTTGAGCCAATCAGTAGTGGGGGGGGGGAAGCTGCACCACCATCTTGACTGCTGCCCTTCATGGCACTGGATTCCCCTCCTACCCCACAGCAGGCTGTGAGGCCGGGCCACAGGAGCCACTAGCTTCCAGTGGGGAATGCAATTTTTGCAGTGATCATAGAAACCACCTGTTTTTGCAGTTTCTGTGAAAACTGCAAAATCGCAAATCGAGTAGATTCCTAGACATGATTAGCTGGTTAATCACATCTTAAGTGTAATGTGTGGCAGGGACTTAAGCGTATAAAACTTGTATCTAATAACACCTGCATTTGCCAACAAAGCTAAACTTATGAATAAGAAAAGAAATCCTATTTCTGCTGCAGAGGTAGCTGTCATTCTTAGATCAGATGCAAACCTGTAGAGGAGATTTACATTCGGGACAGAACTCTATTTCACTTTGTGGATGACTAAGGTGCAACTTGTGATCAATTCTGAATTTGGAATATAATGTTACTACCTATTTTACTACTATTTTTAGACAGATATTTTAATCTCTTTAACTAGAAGTAATACTTATCTATTTTCTGCACAGATTTATCAAATGTGCCTAAGGGTAGCTCTCTGCTCCACAACATGGTGCTGGTATAGAAGTATCCTTGCTAGCCTGAGTACTGGCAGCAATATTAGCTACATTAATGTGGTGTTCTACTTCAGGTACTTTACTCTCCCTCTGTAATGGAACTAGTCCAGATGTCACTATACTACACTGAATTGTACAGTTTAGATAAACCTTGAACAACTGAGCTCTTTATGAGAGAGGTGTTTAGCCCTCTAAACACCTTTGGGGCATTGATTTCAATGGAAAATCAAATAACTTTGTAGCCCTTAGCACTACTGAGAATTTTACTTGTCATCTCTAAATATGGTACAGTTTTACTCATTGAATTATACTCTAGTCACTTTTCTGTATTAGTAACTACTGAGGCATTAAATGTAGAGAGTAAAGTGCACGCACAATGACCTTGGTTCTCCACCGTGTCTAGTTAATTTCATATATACAAAATTAGTGTAAAAGTTACCAGTTTTATTTGGCAGAGCCTTACATAATTTTAGTGACTTCACAAGATGCAAACCAGTGGAGAATGAGACTCCAGAATGGTAGAGTACAGAAAACCTGAGCAAAAACTTTTCAATTCAGTAGTTATGGAGGATATTTTTCCCCCTAAATTTACCTTCCAGGCTCTATGAATGGATGAATGTCAATGAAAGTAGAGAACAACCTGGGGTGTTTTGACATGTGCTACAGGGGTGGGTGCTTTAATTTGAGGGGCTTCAAAATGGCAGTGGGGGCACTTTAACTAAATGAATGAGCTTTATTTAGTGCCTCCACTGCCATTTTGAAGTTCAGGGACACTGATACATGAGATGCAGAGGCTGCTGCAGTGTGCTGATTAATAGAAACCATTCCAATGTGCTGTAGTTACATTACATTACATTATGTTACATTACATTACATGAAATGTGTAGAAAGAAAACTATTCAACTGAGGCATTAGGAAAAGTTCAAATGATTATCCAAAGTCTCAGTACAGTAATAGTATTATCATTCAGAGAAGACCAATAGTATCTGAATCTTACAAAAATTACATTTGAAGTGCTGCTAAAGTTCTGGCCTCATTGATCATCTTGAAATGAAGACAACTAAGCAAGAAGAAAGGAAAGAAATCTGAAAGGCAAAAGGTTACTGTTGTATAAAACGTGATCAGATATCTTGATTGTTATCTGTACAGGAAATGCATTTTTGTTTGCTTTTTCTTAGTTAATTGAAATAACCAAGGACCAGGATGTATATTCCTAGCTAGAATCCCCTCAGGAGGAATACAAGAATCCACAAGGTCTCCTGCAAACCCTTCATAAGTGTAGGACTTCTTGCATCTTTAAGGAAAGAGAATCTTGAACAGATTTTATTTAGTTAATTGTTTTTGGTACTTGGTTTCATCAACATCTCCATCACATGGGCGAGTTTCTTTTATAAAACTATCTGCAAATGCTCTGGTAAAAGCAGAGATATCTTCTTAAGCTCTCTGAACAGCCTAGGTATAGTACTTTAACAAAGATTTCATCAATTGCAATGCGATGCTGTGGCTAATATGCAATGTGATGCTGCGGCTAATAAAGCGACCAAAACACTGGCTTGCATCCATAGATGCTTCTCGATCAAATCCCGGGACATCATTCTCCCTTGTACTCGGCCTTGGTGAGGCC
>NW_017728943.1:95316265-95342302 GCF_001723895.1 Crocodylus porosus | reverse complement strand
CCTTCAAGAGTAAATTGGATGCTTATCTTGCTGGGATCCTATGACCCCAGCTGACTTCCTGCCCTTTGGGCAGAGGGCTGGACTCGATGATCTCCCGAGATCCCTTCCAGCCCTGATGTCTATGAAATCTATGAAGGTTGATCATGAGACTAAGCATAAGTCTTGCAACATAGATGCTTCAAGCTGTCCTCCCTGCTGCTTTACTCATACAAGGTCCATCTCTGATGCACAATGACCTATGAAATCAAAGCCAGGGAAATGGAAATGTAGGGATCATGATCCCAATGATGATAATTATAAATTCTTTACACTACTAAGAGAATGGCTCAGTTGAAACAGTATTCCTTCCAGACACATGGAAACTCAAATGTTCCTTGGTTCATTACCTATACTCCTCTTTTCCTTTCACTCTCTCTTATTCACCTGTTGAGATGCTCTCTTTAAAGACTACACAAAATGTCAGTCTCAGAGAATGATGCCAGGACTCCAATATGGTTAAGACCACTTTAAAAATTCAGTTATCCATGGATATTTATTACCTGAATAGGAAGAAATTTATAAAGAATCATTCCTCCCTTCTCCCCTCTTCCAAAGCCCTGCAGAACTCTGACTGCAGGAAAGACAACAAAAGGGATTCTGTAGTATTATGGATAGGTATCTGGAATAGAGGTACTTTTTCAGTTTTCCAGTAGGAACTACTTCATTCATGGCAATTGGAAGGGCCTGACTAGGCTTAAAGTTTTAGAACGAGTTTACTACATACTCAAGTTTTACTTCATTCTGAAGTAAACTTGCAAGAAGAAAGTATCATTACAGAAAGCTATTTCCTTGGAGCAGTCATTGTTCATGTTCCTTTTGCTATGTCAGATATTTAAGGTGCTAATAATAGCTTGCTTTTTCACAGCCCAGCTGCTCCTTCTGCTTCAGTGAAAGTCATTGCTCTGCATTTGTGAGCTCATCTGTTGCTATGGATGTGAATGTGATATGACAAATGCAGCTTTACAATTAGAATGGGAGTTATTTAAATGCTTTTTTGATAAATCTATTCATTGAGGTGTGGTCCACTCCATCTTATGGGTAACTTGCATTCAATGGATTATGACCTCTCACATATATCATTAATATATATTAATGTGAAACTTCACAGATTGCTTCTATGGAAAATTATTAGCAATTATATTAAAATATGAAAGTAATAATTAAATACAGCTTGGCTTCTTTTAGTGGAATTTAGCAGCTGGATGTTAAAGAGGAACTATTTCTTCATTAACCATTGGCGAGTGTTCCACAAGCAAGCAGTTTGGAGACTTTTGTTAGAGTGCTGTGAAATTCGGTTGTCTATTCATTAAGGGCAGAAATCTGTGGTTCACCTACTGTGCTTGTCTCTGAGTTTGCAAATACTGGAAAGCTTGGTTTGTCATAGCATGTACTGGGAATCCATATAAGCCTGAACCTGGCCACACATTCAGGGAGGAAGCTAAGATGCATGTTTTTATTGTTTTTTCAGCAACTGTGAAATCCTGGGAACTCAGCAAGCTTTCTATTCCATCTGTGGGCAGCAGGGGAGTGTATTATACCTGCTCTTTTTACTTGGGGAAAAAAAATAAAATAATTGAGCCAGTTTAAGCTATCTAAGATGTGTTCAGATACTACAGTGAAAAGTGTTCTTTCAATGTGTGCATTATGATGAATTATTATCATTAAAAACATTAAATGATTTTGAATTTGCATGATTTTCTATAGCTGACAAAAACCAGTGCTGAGCCATACCTCTACAATTTGTAAAATGTTACCTAATGCCACAGTTTTTGGTACCTAAGGTCATAATTTTTGTAAAAGACCCTGTGATAAGGTTGATGTTTTATAATGTTGTAGCTATGAAGGTCCAGAAAATGTGAGAGAAGGAAGGATTTTTGTGGGTGATCTTTCTCATGGGACCAACTGCACGGTTGGGAGAGCTTTTGATGAGCAATAACTGCATGATTATTGAGGAGTGGCTGGGAGCATCAGACATGAACCAGAACCCCATTATGCTAGGCATGAGGCAAACCCAACCCCCGCCCCCCCCCGGCTTACGGTCTAGGTCAAAAGCTTGCAATCCTGTCTTCATAATTCAGTAACAGTTTGAAAGAGCTGAGTTGTTTTTAGTTGCTACAAGAATCCATTTAAGGCATCCCTTTCTATAGATATAAGACAATATTCACTAAGTTTCTCACAAACTTTTAGTGGTGGACATTTTGTTATTGCTTTAAAAATATCTGAGTAAAAACATTTCTTACTGTAGCTTAGTTTTTATGTCCCCGGAGCCTATACAGATTGTTGCACTTGGCTGCATTTAAACTTAATTTACACATGCGCACATGCTCACACACAGTAAAACTGGGCAACAGTTAATGGCAAAGAGACTTACTTCAACAGAATGGGTTTACTGCCATGAATTTTTTTCTCAACATTTCTCCCTGCTGTTCTGTGCTCTGGCTGCTTGCTGCTAGTTCTCCTGGGTTAAAGCTAAATTCCATGTTTGGGTTGGATTGATTATTGTAATAAATAAAGTCCCAGTAGCTACAACATATTAGCGTACATAGAGTCACTTCCAGCTGGGACAAGCTTAATGGAGCTCCCCTGGGACTAGCCCAGGGGAAGATTCTTTTTGGCTCACTTAACAGAGCTGCCACTTATGGGGCTCCAAGGGTCCTAGTTTGTTTGCTGGCTACAATAACATTAATTCTAGACACTGCCTGGGGGAGGATGCTCCCCCTCTCATTTCCAACAGACATGGTATTTGTAATTGTAAGCTAGCTTGTGAGTAATTTTTGAGAGCTGATTTTATTAGTGCACAAACTTCTTAATTTGTCTGACTATCAAGGGTTTTTGCAGTCTTTTAGAGTAGTGTAGTGTACTTTCTACTACTGTCTAGGGTAGAGGGTGTGGCCTTGGCCAGCCCTCCTGTGAACAGAAGAAAGACAGCTGCTCTTTTAGCTTACCATGTGCTGTGCACCTGAATAAGGGCCGAACAATCTGATCTGAATGAAGGAATTTCTACTTCTGTTCTGTTAGTCTTATGCTTCATCTGATTTGAAATGGGAAAATGAAATTAAGCTCCTAGCAATAAGCGTCTGTTCAAGTGGCAAGACTCATCTTGTTTTCAAAAGTGATCCTTCAGCAACTTAAGATATATTTATATCTGTGACACCCTGCCCACAGATGTGGTCAGATGCACCTTTGAGATGCACTCCTAGGATGTTCTCACACCTTCAGGAGTGTCCTTCAGCCATAACTGTCCTCTCTGCTGTCTACTACTTAAGTACAGGGAACTAATAAAGATGCTCCAAAGGTCACGTCCCTGACTGATGGCACCCCATCTTTACCTGGCTGACGTAGGTCTTGCTGCTCTTAGCAGACACCAGTGTCTGGTCATGTAATAAGAAATTTGGATATCCCTCTTCCATAAAAGAGGCCTATCTTTATGGCCAAATACTCTGAAATCACTCTTATCCTTTGACAATAAGTAATGTATAAAAGATAACAAAAATAATTATTATAAATACAAGTGCAAACATAAGAAATCAGTAACAAAATATTGAGATACAGATAGAGATATAAGTGTAAACAGAAACAAAAGGAAATACTAGAACACTGATCTGATTTTACCCTGCTTCTTAAACCTAAACATTCAGTTTCCACTTATAATAAGAGAAAGCTGTTCCTGCCACTGACCTTCCTGATACAGGGCTCCCTGAAAGACAAACATTTGCTGTCAGGGCAAAGTTTAAATTGGTTTCTAATCTGGTCATTTCCATACATCACCCATTAGATTCTTAAAGAGATCATTAATATGTATATAACTTCCTTCCCTCCAAAGGAATTAAAATTCATGGAAGAGGGGATATCTTTTATTAGAACCAACTAGATTTGCAAAAAAAATTCTTCATTTGCAAGCTTTCGGGCACAGGCAGTCTTCTTCAGACATAGGAGAGAGTAAAGATTGTAAAAGTTCTCCTCGATAGACATGGCTACAACCTGAACACCTTCCCTTCAAGGATGTATTTGTTTACGAGACTAGAAGTCTCTTGTGATTTCATTATGACCCAGAAAATATTTATACTTTTTCAGACACAAAGATTACTAATACAATATCCTAAAGATACTGTCTCTCACTTAATTTCCCCACTAGGAGAAATGTCCTTCTGGGAATAGCTGAGCATCAGTCTTGCAACTGGCCCCTCCTTTTCAAATGTAAATTGATCATTGTCTGGAAGGGCCTGACTCATGAGCCTCAGACCAGGTCCTGAGGGGTCTATTTGATTAGCCGTTAAACTTACCCATATCAGAAGCTAATTCTTAGCAATTACTTCTCACAAGTGTGAATAGGGGAGGAAACGTAATGATTGTCCTACTAGACAATCTTTGTCAAAGCATGACACAAAAAATTACATTAATATCAT
Source organism: Crocodylus porosus (assembly GCF_001723895.1). NCBI lineage: Eukaryota > Metazoa > Chordata > Crocodylia > Crocodylidae > Crocodylus > Crocodylus porosus. Next base: position 95,337,857 of record NW_017728943.1, on the reverse strand, counting down.
AATTCATACACACCGATGAGATTAAATAAGCTTGTTGCTTATTCTGTACACAGAAACTACATATGCTACATGAGTAAAACAAATTCAAGAAAACATGCATAACATTTCACAAACACCTCAAAATATTGTGGGTTTGTGGCAATATCTTTATGCATCTGTCCTCTGGGACAGAATTAAAGACCTTTCTTTCCTTTTTTTATGTCCCTGTAACAGGATATTTAGAATTAGCAGAATTCAGTCATTGGAATCTGACAGGGCTGCACGATGAGCACTTCTGCTATGGCCTGCAAACTTGGGGCCTCTCGGCTATCAACCATGTGACTTAGCACCTATGCCACCGCAGCCCCCCATTAAAGACCTGATTGGTCCTTAAAATATGCTGGGGGGGGAGAACAAAAATGATGAGGACAAAGATATGCCAAACTAAAATGTGGCCAATGATCCTTATTCAACTTGAAAAGCAACTTTTTGCCCATTGTATCATTTACAGATCTTGAGTGTTTCACTTTCTCCTTTCCTTTTACCTCTAACATTCTAAGATTGGAGAATATGTGTTGTTAATATATGTAAAAGCTTCTATATTTGCAGATATTTCAAGGGAGACAGAAGAGCTGTGTTTGCTTTCTGTTTTTTTAATCAGCAATTTGCCAAAGTAAAACTCTGCTACATTTATATAAGTCAATATCTTGACTTACGTAAGCTGTTAGGACATTTCTGTAACATCTTGATAAGAAAAATATCAAACCTGTAAGAAATCTGATAAAAAACAAGTAAGTTAATGTACAGCTCCATTTAGTGCATTGGAATATTTTGGGAGACGAGAGGCTTATCTATATGTTAAATTAGTGTGACACAATAGACTCTGGTACAGTTCACGCCAGAATTTATTGCTCCCAGGTGCAGGATTTACACGTGCCCAGGTCTGCAAAATGTCCCAGGGGTCAGCCTACTAGCCTAGGGCTGCTGCTCTGACCTGGCTTAATGTGCTGCAGAGGGGTTGGCTGGGGCACAGAAGTGTTCCAGTTCTGGGCTAACCAGTAGGTAGCCCCCGCACTGTAGCACCCTTGTGTCCTAGCCAGCCCTGTCCCTGTCTACACATGCAGTGCAGTGGATTAAATAACTCCACCATAGGATAGTACTTGTATCAGCCAGTATGAACCTACGGCATTGTTAATTAGTTTACTCCAGCCAAATAGTTTCACACATGTAGACAGAGGCTTTACTGGGTGTGTCTACATGTGTGCTCAGTTGTTACTGCGCAATCATTTAGTACTTGCTTTAGCACAGTCCCAGCAGTGCACGGGTCGTTTCTGACCCCAGTATGCAGTAGCAACGAGCTACTGCACAATAGTGTCAGCATCACGGTTCATGCCTGCTGATGCTATGTCACTGTAGCGTGTCACGCAGATGAGCCCAATGTGGAGCTAATTAGGCAACCCTGCAGTAAGCGTCTCATGTAGACGCTCCCGTGATGTCTGTGACTTGTCAGTTCTGTTACACTAGACTCTTTTTAGATCTAACTGCTTGATCTTGATTCTTTTGGTTGCTGTAATTTAACTTGCATTGTTAGAATTGCTCTTAATTAGCTTAGAGTAACCCGTCTGAGTGTAACCTTCAAGTTTAAGATTTTTGTTCCTATGACTTCTGATAAAGCAATTGCCAAACATGTCACTCCTCAGTGACCGAAGCTTGCAAATAATTCAGTCTTGCAATCTGATTGGGTAAATTGGCCTTTTTTTCTCTAGGGTGGTTATTGCTTTCTTTCCCATATTTTTCAGATTTTTCCTAACATTAAAGACCAGAGTATAACATGTTCTTATTCAGGAGGTATAGATTTTTCTACGTCCAAAGCACCAAAATGTTGCCCTTTAATGTCTCTGAGGGAATCTCATTGTGTTGATAATATTTAAGAAGCCTGAAGTGAGTTAGCAAAATATCACAGTTAATTAAATTCACATCCACTGGGTTTCACTGAAAGTGCATGAGGAACCTAGAGAGTTAGATATTCATTTCTGACTCCTTTCACAGAAACTCCAGAGGGATATCAATCAAGTTGAAATGGCTTTATTTGTGAAGTGAATTAATTGACCATATTGGATAGTGTTTGACTACTTGAAAGGTTAGAGAGTCATGAGCAAAAGTAAGATGATGTATCTAGCAATAAAGAATGCAGACTGCATCTACTGGATGGGGGCTCCATCCTGGGATATAGTGATTTTAAAAGAGACTTAGGAATCATGACAGATAATCAGGTGAACATGAGTGGTGAGTACACTGGTTAATAAGTCAATGTGATCCTAGGACATATGAACAGTGGACTATTCAAAAAGAACCAGGAAGTTATATTATGTTAGTATTTTGTTCTAATTAAACCAGCACTGGATTGCGCTGTCCAGTTTTGATGTCAGAATCATGAGAAAAATGACAATTTGGGAAAATGTACTGATAGCGAGAAGCTCCAAGAGTTCAATCTAGATAATCTGTCAAATATATAGTTTTGAAGTGCCTTAAGCATATGCTACAAATACATACCTGGCTATCAGGCTTCAACCTCAAACCTGAGTCTTTATTTTAGTGTACCAATACAGGCTGATCAGGGCTAGCCTAAAGCTTCCAGAAGGGCCTAATCTAATGCCCACTCCCTGGCACTGGATTGGCAAACTGGGGTCAGTAGATTATCCACTTCCCCCATATAGACCCCTGACCCCAGTCAGCACCTCAGTCCCCAACTTGGCCACCCATGAGCCAGGGAGGACATTAAAAAAAAAAATCAACAATAAAAGGATTTCAGTGTAGCAAATAGATAACATATTTAAAAGATTCAATGGCAGGAAGTTGAAATGAGAAAAGTTCAGACTAGAAATAGAGCATTTTTTTTATGTTCAGGATAATTAACTAGTTGAAGAGCTTCCTTAAAGCTCATCACTGGAAATATTTTAATCAAGATAGTATGATTTTTTTTTCCTGAAATACGTTACACCATATATATGCAACAATTGGACTTGAATCAGGAATTTAATTTAATCTCAGATCAGCTCAGAATCAGTTTGATTTGATAAAACAGTATTCAGTTGGCATAAAATAAGTACCCACCTATTCACTCGTTTTTATTGGATACACATCTAAGTAGTATCCAGGATGAAATCCTAAATCCCTTTGAAGTCAATGGCAATACTCTGATTTTAGGGTCTCAGATTTTAGCCCAAATGTTTGTCACATGAAAGAAAGTTTGATAATAATTTACAACTGTTATGAAGCTTGTTGTATTTTGTGTTAACACAGCAAGTCTTTTCTCTATCTTTGCAGGTGCACTGCTAATGTAATCCAAGTTATGGGAATCTTTTGAGACTTCTTTTCTGGAAATGAGCCTGACCCAAACCAGATTTGCATACACACAGTGTGACATTTTAGGAAATGTACATCTGTATTTCACAGCTTTGGCCCTTATACTTTGCAGTTGTAATCTGCTTGTATGATACTGATTAAAAGATTTCTGTGGGGAAATCCAAGAATTAAGAAAAAATAAAAAATACAACAGCAACAGAAACTCATTGAATGGCGCATCAAATTCCCATTGTATTCATTAAGAGTCTTATTGACATAATAAGTACTGGATCAGAGCCTAAAAACTGTAGTGATGGGAAACCAAATTCACAGAGAGCATTGATTTTCTTCTTCCTTAAGAGCCCTTCTGTACCATATAATACATTGTTCGTTCTTGAAACATTTGAATAGATGACAACCTAGAAAGCTTTTCTGTATTTGAAAAAATTATTGGCTAAGTATGAATCATTACATTAAACAGTTGTGTCTGATATTGTGGCCTGGATTTCTAATACAGTAGTTGTTAAATTATAAAGAGGGAGAGCACACAAAAAGAGAAAACCAAACCATTTAAACAACCAAAGGATACTCAATGAAGTCTGATATTACAGTTTCCTCTGTTTATTAATTGGGAGGGGAAATACTTTTTTGTAAATACAAGTTTTATACCTCCTTTTTAGCTTTAAAAGAGAACTATTTTCACCCAAGTGCAAGTTTAATGTATTTTTTTCTGTGTAGGAATGAGTTCACTCTTAAAGAATGGCAGCACATTATACTGTGAGCAAGCAGAAAAATGTTAATATGCATCTGTATTTAGGGTGACTGCCACTGTGTTATTTCAACATCCTTAGAGCTGCATTCAGTCAACTAAAGGCAATTTTTATCTCTAAGAAAGATAAGATCCCAAATGTGTTCTGATTCAAGCTGTGCTCAGAATGTAAGTTGTCAGCCAAAATCCGCAGGAAAGATCAACCCTTTCTGTTTTTCTCTTGACACTCTGTGATCATATGGGTAAATACTGATCCACAGAAAGACAACAGGCAGATGAAGTGTGTTAAAAAATAGGAAATGAAATTAAGATTGCTCTTGCTTTGTCATTGTAACAAAATTATTACTGTTTTCTTAGGTATGCATTTAAATCATTTCATTGTTAGAATAAATTGCTTACTGCAGGGTAGGGCAGTAACTAACAAGAGAATATACAATAGCCAATGTTTCTCAAAGACAAACTAAACATAGAAACTGGGCACATGCTGACACTCATTTGCCAGTTTAGTTGGAAGGCAATATTTGTTGAATTGGGATTGCATTAAATATCTTACACATATGATATGCAGCATAAATTACCGACTATACAACATTATCATTTTCCTTGACTAAGGGATTAAGAGTTAGCTTTGTGGTTTTGAATTATTTACTATAGTATAATCAGGTCAATATGCAGAAGTTGATTATGCAGACAAACTTGGCTTTATGAGTATTTTTCTGCATGTACTGCTTCTAATTTTACCTGCTATGCTGATAGAAACTATAAAAAGGTTTTATGCATATAAACTTCCTCATTTTTCATGAAGACTCATGATAGGTATGGTATCAGTTTTAGAGGTGTGCAGATAACATATTATAGTGAATGATACATACTGATTAATTATATTGTATTTATTGGGTCAAATATTATGCTCCAGAAAACTGATGCAGCTCTGGAGACCAGAATGGAGCTACATTAGTTTACATCTGTAGACAGTTTTCCTTATTAAGTGTATCCCTTACATTAATTTACTTGTTATAGCATTCAGTACCAAAAGTACAGAATATATACAGATTTGGAGTGCAGTCCTGGGAATGGAAAAACCTTGCTGGTCTCCCCAGCCTATGAACTATGCTTTTCCTACCCAACCACCCTGACTGGGATATTTTATCCCCCTCATGCCACAAACCCAACAACCCACCTCCGTACCTGCCTGCCCCCTATCCTATCCACCCTGACTTATTTAGATCGTGTTCCCAATGTGTCTCTTGTTCACATTGCACAAGCAGGACTCGATCTATGATCATGCAGCTTAAAGTAAATTGAATGATTGTAGATTGGGTTCTAGGAACATATGCATGTGACTCACCAAACATATGTATGCTTTTGGAGCACTGCCCTGAGGCTGGAAAAGCCGAACCATTCACCCCAGTCCCAGGGCTTCACTTTTCTGACTCCTCTACTCCCCAGATAGAAAATACTCTTTCATGGACCAGCCAACTTCCCTTCTGACCCACCAACATCTAGGCCGAGATGGGCAATTATTTTAGCTGGAGGGCCATTTAATGAGTTTTCAAGGGGCTGTCAGGAGCCGTAATGGTATCCCTGCCCCTTGACAGGTGTCCTGCCTCTGGTCGCCATCTTGGGATCAGGTGTCCTGCCTCCTAGCCCCTGACCTTTGTCACCAGAAGTTCCTCCCCTTGTCCCCAGGAAGTATTTATTTTGGGGGAGGTTGCCATCTTGGAACCAGAAACCCCCCCACAAATTATATACTAAAAGTCAAATATCTACTATAACTTTATTTCATAAAATATTTTTATCTTGATTTAGGTGTGCTTGCATAGTCTTTATAGAGCTGATTGCATAATAGCTCAACAATAAAGTCTTACTCTTATATATTGTATGTGGAGTGTGCTTGGGGGTGTGTGTATGGGGGTTGTGTGAGGTTTCTGAGGGGGTATAACTATGTTTATAGGGGTGTAGAGTATGTTGGGTGTGTGTGTGAGGGGGCTGAGAGGTGTATGGGCAGGGTGTAGTTGTGTGGGGTTTGTGGGGTGTGAGGGAGGGTGGGGGGTGGATGAGTCCCCCACATGGCACCAGCAGCAGGCCCTCAAGGTGCTCACAGCCTGTGCAGGTGCAGCCAACCAGTGGCATGCAGCTCAAACCAGTTTCAGGAACTGCATGTGGTGGCAAGGAGTGGGGTCAGGCCAGCCTGCCTTTTTGTGCAGGGCTCGCATTCAGCTCCTGGGACTTGCGTGCCACCAAGGGGAATCCCTGTGCAATGCAGCTGGCTGTTTTTCCCACTCCCTGCCATCATGTGTAGCTGGCAGGACTCTTCTGGGAAGCAGGGACAGTGCCACTTCCAGTGGAGTTCCAGGATCTGCACATGGCTGCAAGGAGCATGGAGGGCAACAAACTACATTGTGTGGGCTTTCCCTGGGCTTCCCCTCCAGGGGGATGTAAGTTCCAGAAGATACATGTGAGCCCTGTGCAATAGAGGCGGGCTGGCCTGGCTCCATTCCTTGCTGTCATGTGCAGTTCCTGGAACTGGCTAGAGCCACGTGGTGTTGGGTGGCTGTGCCTGCGTGGGTCATGAGTGGTCCACACCTGCTGCTGCAGCCAATAGTGGGGGCTGTGCACCATAGGGGTGTGTCTGGAGGGGTCCCCACCCCACCCACCTCACATACCCACATTCTGCTCACCTGAGCTCTGTGTTCCAGCCATCCTGCTGGACATAGATCCTGAGCTTCATACTCTGCTCCTGCCCCATTTCCTACCCCAATTGGTGGGTCAGGGCAGGGGGCTGGGAAACAGCTGCAGGTGGATTGGGGAAGGGGGCTGGGAAACAGCTGCAGTGGAGTGGACAGGTTCCCAGCCCCCTGCCTTGTTCAGCAGATTGGGGCACAGGGCTGGGAAACAGCTGTTCCCTGTGCCATGGTGTTCCCTGCCAACTTGGGCTGGCACCCAGAGAAGCCTAGAGTTCCCCCAGGCTGCCATATGGCAGGTGAACAAGGTAGGAGTATTTCTGGTCTGAACTGCTCCTGTGAGGGAGCAAATTTTCTCCTGACCAGTGCATGTATAGATGTACTTTAATGGAAAACATTGTGCGATATTTTACTGCACAGTAAACTTTGCATACATTAATTGCATGTGTAGACACACCCACTGACTCCTTAAGAAGCCTGCCTTCAACCCAACAATATTACCGGATGGGAAGTAGCAGCAGTGGCAGCTAGAAAGGACAGGCATTTTTCACTTGAATTTTTAATGACTATTTATAAATTAACAGATGGTTGCAACCCTCATTGTTGCCTATGAAATCTCATATCTCAACCAGTTAGTTTTTAAGGTACCACCAGGCCCTACCATATGCCTGTCATTTTTACAGGTATAGACTGTTATAAAGGGTTTTCCTTTGCAGTTTGTACATCAGATAATTAGATTATAGCTGTACAGAAATATTTTCCTGAAAGTCCATTAATGAATCTACTATCGTAATATCCAGTGATGTCACCTTTGCAACAAAAAAAAAGCTATGAGGAGGCTTCACATATCTTTTTGCATTGTTTTTTGGGTATTTGAATAAGGTAGAATAGAATCACACCTAGATGACTCAGTTCACTTACATGACTATAGTTGAATTGAACCTGACCTCTTGTTTTTTTTAGGTCAAAAGCAGAGGTGTAGCATGGCCACTCCACACCCTATGCAGCTACGGCATATCAGTGTCAGCTGCTGCTGTGCTAATGACAATGTCATGGTCAGCCACTGGTGCAGCAGTGGCTATTTTTTGCAACCTGCCCCACAAAGGTGGCACCTGGGGCTGCTACTCTAGTCATCCCCACTGAGTTACACCACTGGTCAAAAGAATAACTAAGGAGCTCATAATCCATTCCCTATTTCTTTGTTGGAAAAAAAGTCAAAAATATTTTTTAAAATGCTGACAACAGTGAAGTAGTTGGCAGGAGCAGAATGCATATGTGCAAATAATCTGTTTTTATAGATTATTAGTTATTTTTATGAAAGATAATTTCCGCTGAGTATGCCTCTTATCTGGGCCCAAAAGCTGAGATCTCATATCTTGTTTTCATGTTTCTGAAAGATCATTACTGAATAGCAGTAAATGGTCATTTGGTGAAATTCATAGATTCATAGATTCATAGACATTTGGGCTGGAAGGGACCCCAGAGGATCATCAATTCCAGCTCCCCGCCCCAGGGGCAGGAAGTCAGCAGGGATCATAGGATCCCAGCAAGATAAACATCCAAATGAGTCTCGAAAGAGTTCAAAGTGGGTGCTTGAACCACCTCCGGCTGCAGTCTATTTCAAACCTTGGGGGCTCGGACAGTAAAGAAGTTCTTCCTTATGTCCAGCCTGAATTGGTCGTGGTGGAATTTGTGACCATTCAATCTTGTCATACCTTGGGGTGCTTTGTTGAACAGTCATTCCCCCAGATCCTGATGAGCACCCCGATAAACTTGTAGGTGGCCACCAGATCACCCCTGAGCCTGCGCTTTTCTAGGCTGAAGTGTCCCATGGCTCTCAGCCTGTCATCATAAGGTCTGCTTTCCTGACCTCTGATCATATGCATGGCTCCTCCTCTGCAGTATTTCAAGCTTCTCCACATCCTTTTTGAATTGTGGGGCCCAAAACTGGACGCAGTATTCCAGCTGTGGCTTCACCAAGGCCAAGTACAATGGGAGAATAACGTCCCGGGATTAGCTTGAGAAGCATCTATGGATGCAAGCCAGTGTTTTGGTCTCTTTACTAGCTGGAGCATCACATTGATGGCTCATGTTCATCTTGTGGTCAATCATGACCCCCAAGTCCCTTTCATCTCTAGTGCTGACCAGCGTGGCACTGCCGAACCTATAAGCATGGTGCAGGTTTTTCCTCCCAAGGTGGAGAACCTTGTGTTTTTTGGTGTCGAACACCATCAGGTTCTCATCCGCCCACTTCATGAGCCTGTCAAGATCTTCCTGGATCACCCTCCTGTCCTCAGGTGTGGATACTTTACCCCAGAGTTTGGTGTTGTAGGCAAACTTGGCCAGTACGCTTTTGACACCAATGTCCACATCATTGATGAAGATGTTAAACAGTATAAGCTCTAGGACAGAGCCTTGAGGGACCCCACTGTTGACTGCACACCAAGATGATTGGCATCCAACAACCACCACCCTCTGGGTCTTACTGCAGAGCCAATTCCCCAGCCAGCAGATTGTGGTGAGGTTGAGGCCGTAGTTAGCCAGTTTTGCCAAGAGGTAATCTGGCTAAGATCAAATCAAGGATCACTTGTTTGTGGACATTTTTATGGTGACTTTAATATTAGCTACTTCAAGAATACTGTTGTACAGTGGCCATATTTTACTTTTGGATTAACCTAATTGGCTCCTAAATTAGGAAAATAGTCTCTGAGGTAGATTAAATAGAAATCACTCCCTAGAAAACAAATACAAGATTGAAAAAACAGTGATTCTGTCACTCTCTCATGCTTGTCACAGCATGAAGTGGAGACATATGCCTCCGGCTATATGCCCCCATCTTCTTTGGAGAGGTTATTTAAAAGAAGAGGCAAAAGGCTTGAAACACTTATGAAGGCAGCCTCATCTGCAACCTGAGGAGAGACTGGAGAAACGATAAGAGCTCCAAGAAAACCACCACAGACTGGTTCCAGATAAAAAAATGATAAAAATCACTTGAGTTAAAGATCACAAGAAAAGAAACAGACAGTGTTCAATCTCTTTATTCACACCTTTGTTTTAACAAAAGGACAGCTTCCCCTCTGATTTTTCATTATTGTGTGGACAGGTCTACATGTGCATTAACATGCTTCAGTTAATGCCCGTTAAATCTAGTACCCCCATTGTGAGGTACTAGGAAAATGTGCATTAGCCTGTCTTAATGAGCATTAACTAAAGAGTGTGGTTTTTAAGTGATGCTTAATGCACTTTAGCCTATTTTAAAGTGCATTAAATAGCACATTTTTAGTGAAGTTTTAATACATACTAAATAGTTAATGTACACTCAAGTCATGTGTTGATATGCCTTGTATGTATCCAAAGAATGCCTTTAATGGTTTCCTAAGAGAAAATGCTAATGTAGCCTGAAAATGAGCAGATTTTTCTGTTTTAAAAGTAGTGGGCATGTTTACACGAGATGCTAATGGAGCAGTAGACTAATTCAACTTCTCATTAGCATAGCATTAAAAAAACCACACTAATGTACAGTAGAACTGGTCTACTGCACATTAGCATCATTTAAAAAGCATGTGCCAATGCTAATGCACAGTAGCTCTTATAACAGTGCTTTAAGTTGGTACCTATGATTATTAAAAAAGGTACACAAGGCTGGTTTATTCTGTTCATTTGCAAGATGGATCACTAAATGTGATGGCACAGATAATCTCTGGGAAAATTATTTTCAAGTTACTTCTGCTTCCAGGTTAATACTTAAATCCCAAACAACCATTTTGTGCTACCATATTCATGTAGTAGAACACTGCAGTGCTGCCAACTTTATCAATTTGATTGTGAGTTTTGCAATATGTAATACGTTTCTTGAAGCTCCAGCTCCTGGAATCATGTGGGTAAGTGAGCATGACAAATTTTGCTTTTTGGGGTTTTTTTGCATGCTTGAGAAGAAAATCCTGGATATGTGATTTAAGTATGCCCTAGAGGCTCAAAAATCAGAAGGTGACAAAAAAAAAAAAAGAATCTCAGAAGTATATGCTCTTCAAAATCTCATCCTTTTTTGGTGGGGCTACAGGCTAAGGCATGTTTTTTTTTTTTAAAACCTGGGCTTGGTGGCAGTTCTAGAACGTACATGAATAGACCTACTGACTTCTGTGAGTAATTGTTTCGAAGTGAGTAAAAGGAACACACACTTCAAAATAGTTCAATACACTTACTTTTTTTCTTGATTTTAGCAAAGGAAGAAATAATAAGAAAACTACATCAGAGAGACTGTCTGCTTGAATATTACCTAGCATATGACATGCCTAAGTAAGGGAGTTATAACAGCTTCACTAACTGAAGAAAGCAGAATAGAATTATTTGTTCCTTTTAAGTAAAAATATTGAAGCAATTGATTGTTTTGCGCTAATGTACAAACAATCCAGAATTACATTGTGTGGTCCCTGGGGAAAGAGGTTGCCATTCTTCCCTCAAATATGACCACTCTCTGTGTTGTGACACTGCCAGTAAGCTTTGGACTGCATATCAGATGGTGTTATTGTCCACAGGGACATCCTGCCAAACAGTAAAGCTGAGGGTGGGAACCTGGGAGATTGCAGGGGTGAGCAACTGTTTAGGAGCAATGAAGGGCAGCCTGAGTTCCAAGCCGGGGTTGAGATCCAAAACCAGGAGTCTAAACCCAAACACAAGGCCAGGGAACTAACCAGAATCTGGGGGTGAGAAAGGAAATTGAGATCAAACTGGAATCAGTGTCCAAGGGGCTGGGGCAGGAGCTGCTCAAGGACTGGAAAGCAGCAACTTGTGCAGCAAAGCTCAGGTGCTGGAGCGTTCCTTATAAGCAGCCCCAGAGTCAATCAGAGGGAAGGGGCTGGGGGTGAGCTAGCCTTGATTAGTTTCTGAAGTATGCCTGATCCAGTTATAAGGGCTGCAGAACAGGAGCTTGACTTAAGTTTACACAGCAGAACCCAGTTACTCAGATTGCAGGGCAAGAACCTGACTGCAAATGTTTGGAAAGGTTAATTTGGGCAAAAAAAGAGGTGGTGAACTATGTAGATTGGGTTAGTTTGTGCTCAGTTGAACAAGAATATGTGTACTAGCACAGCTTCAGATGGGCAACGCCCATGAAGACTCCCCAACCCTTCCATAGATTTGCCAGCCCCACCCATGGCCCCACTAATGCAACCCCCCCAGACCTGCTAGACCTCCCCCCCTCCCAATTTACTTAGATTGTGTTCCTGGCACACCTCCTGGCACTGGAGAACATGTGCACATGCAGGACCTGATCTATGATCATGCAGTTTAAACTGAGGTAGAATTGTAGATTGGGTTCCAGGAACATGTGTACATGTTCATGGTGCAGCCCTGGCACTTGCCCCAGCCCTGGGGCTGTGCTTTTCCTCCTCCCACACACTGGGCTATCTTTAATTCTCTGACCCCCGCACCTGCAGATGGACAGCCCCACCATGGACCCACCAACCCCCAGCCCCACTAACTCCCAAACCTGCCAAACTCCTCCCAGATCTAACAACTGTGCCCCCCCACAAACCTACTAGACCCCTCACCAGATCTCAACAACCCCCCTGCAGACCCTTTGCCCCCCCCCGATTATGCCATCCTCCCTCCACAGCCCCCCTATCCTACCTGCCACTGTCTCCCATCCTGACTTACTTAGAACAGTCTCCCAATACTGGTGAATGTCTCTACAATTAGCCTGATATTCAACTACCTGATACACAATCACACCACTTAAAGTAGGCGGTGTGATTGCAGATCAGATCCTGGGAACGTCTGTACATGGCCTGAATCATCCTATGCTGAAAGAAGTCCCTGATTTACCTGAAATAAATCCCTTATAATTGTGCACTACTCCAGATTCTCCAGAACACTCTAGCACCTTTGTACCAGCTCCACAATTTGAAAAATGGCTTTTCATTGGTAAAAATGGCCTTTTGAAATTTCTTCTTCTAAGAAGGAAACTCTTGGAGTAACTGTGATATGTTTTGCCCTGAACACCCATATTAGAGACAGACAAAATCTTTCCATCTGTAAAAATCTACAAAACTCTTTCTTTTATTGGTATGATGAGTTATCAGAAAGTCAGCCATGAAAACAGTCATATTGCTATTCAACCAGGATTTCTACCCATTTGTAGATCAGGTATAATTTTTTCACAGACAAAAAAGTCGATTTTTGCTACATTTATTCTGGCTCACTATGTAGGGTCAGTTCAGCTGTGTGAGAGTAAGCTAGATGGGATCCAGCCTCTTACACAATGAAAAGAATTCTTAACTGAACTCTTTTCTGGAAAATAATCATCACTGCTGCTTGCATACAAGCCAGAAATAACAAAGCTTGACCTTTCAGATACTAGCATGTGACTGCAGGGCTGACAGTTACAGATAGCATAAATAGTCTTCATAATTGAACAAATCTGATACAGAAGCTACTGAAGAAATTATTTCTGGACCACCACATTATAACTGTTCTCTGAATAGTGATTGTAAAGTGGTGTTTTAAAATGGTACAGTTGTACTCAGTTCATGGTAGTGCTTCATTTTGTATTCAGCTTGTAAATGTCTACTGGCACTTTGTTTTCATTTTAGTGGGATTGTCTTGAGACAGATTAAAGGAAATTTTCAAGCTTGTACAGGTGATTCCACCCTGGTTTAGTATGTCATGGTTTTAACTTCAAAGAACAATAAATCAAACAATATTTCTTTCCCTTCTGAAACTGTATCATGGACATTCTGATGAGATGGTGATGTCATGGTGCAGAATTACAGGAAGAGGATGTTACATATTCAGAGACTCAGATCCAACATTATGACATGAAGACACACACGTGGCAGTATAGTTTAAATTGAGGACACAAAGATAGAATTAATTACAGAACTCCAAATAGTTATAGGAAACACCACATTTTAAGCCAGTGGGGGCCAACGTTTTTTAACAAACCTGGCACAAATTAAGCCCCACGCCTTTCCTGAATGCCAGTCTGATTTCCTTTCCCTGCCTGATCTGTTCCTCTTCCTTCCCTGTACACCATACCCAGTCTGCTGCTCTGCTTTCTGCTCCCACATTATCTGCCTCTGTGTTGCCTGCTACTTCCCTACTCTGCTGTGTGTCACACACAGAAGTTTCCTTATGCTGCAGGTTGTGCTCCCTGTTTTAAGATATGCCATCAATACCTTGGAGAGAAGTGGAGAACAATCCTAGGAAAACATGGGCAAGAATGGGCAGGAAATTTGGTTCCCATGTCATGAAAGTTTTGGTTCTACATACCATAGGTACAGTCTGAAAATCTCTGGAAATCTACTGACAGGAATGACAGATAATTAAGTTAATATTGATGCTTCCTCCAAGTAAGAAAGCCTGTTTCAAGTCATAAACCCCGGAATATGAAAGCTAATGAGCTACCCACATCCAGAACTCTAGTGAAAAATAAAATCTTTGAACAGTTTATAAGAAATAGTCTTACAATCACTTCAGGAACCAGAGAGGAATCTACAGAAGATGATGGAAATCCCTACATTGAAGGAAAAGATGATGACAGTGTTCACCCTGAATTTAAATAAAGGACCTAGACAAAATACTTTGAGAAGGAAAAGTAGTAAGAGGGAAAAGTTTTCCAAGCAGATGTATAACAAGGCAGCAGTGACTTCTGGCCGCTGTCATGTCACAGGTGAGACTGTGCAGCTGAAATGGCAGTGGTTTTTTTATTCTCTCCACCTCCCTCCTAAGTTGGCACCCAGGGTGGCTGCCTCAGTCACCCTGCCCTAGTTACACTACTGTTTCCAAGTAAGAAAAAAACCTTGGGACCTGAAGCTCAGCTGCCATTTTAATTCAGATTTGTACCTCCAATGCTGCGTTTGAAATGTATTACACCAACTGTCCCTTGAAACAATTTAGCCATTTCCTCTTACTACCCATGGGAGCATGTAGAGCAGCATGTGGAAACTGAGAATAGGGCTATGGACAGACATTCATTTCTAGCAGTGGCAATATCTCATAAATTCTGAGGGAGGAAGCAGTATAGGCATAAAGCTTACAGCCCCCCACCACCTTCCCCCTGTCCTCTGTGTCTTCACAAGACCAGTCTAGGGAGAATGTGGAGCAGCAGGTCCTCCTCCAGGGGAAGTAGAGTGATGGAGAAAGACTCCCTGAACTTTCCCCAGACAAATTGGGAAATTGGTGGGGGTAAGCCTCCTTCACTCTATTTCCAAGTTCTGGGTGTAGAGCAGAGGGAGCAGTGAGGCAATCCTCTCAGCCTGTCCCCACCCAGGGCAGCCTGGACAGCTAAGGTCCATTGCCCTGCTGTTTTCCTCCACTCCTGGACCAGACCAGGAAGGGAATGGGTACATGTTCATTTTTTGCTAGAAAGTTTCTCTAACAAGGGAGATGTTTCAGGTGTCAACCTAAAAGATCTTTCTCTTAGGGTGACACTTTTCCTCTGGTAGAAATTGAATGCATACCTGCGTGCTCCTATATTCTGCTGGGAGAGTAGGGATTCTCAGAGTAGAAACATATGACCAAAGACGACAGAATACTGGAGAAATGAGCCAAATTCTACTAACTCCAAAAAATGAATGTTTGGGGGTTGGAGAAGGGCTGAAGGTGGAGAGGAGGGAGTGAGAAGGTTTATGTCCGTTTTTGTTAAAATTGTTGAAAGTACTTGGAAAAGAGCACACCAATGCTCTATAACAACTGCCCTGCATGGTTAATGAATTTTGGACATCTACTGACACAACCCCTTTTTTTCCAATGCACATATGGACAAACAACAATGCATTTCCATTATTAACTTCCAATTGTTCATCTTTTCTTTTAGGAATACTTCTAAGCACACAGCTGAGTAGCAGAATGGTGACTGAGAGATCTCAGAAGGTGAGCCTGTTTCAGATTGAGCTTCTTGAGGTCAATTGAGTAATCGATAAAGGTGCACCTCTACTTTGCCTTCAGCTTAGCTATGGTAAACAGAACTCCTTGGGCTAAATCTATTTTCACATTTACACACCTAAATAACACTTATGTAATCACATAATGATAATTTTTGGGATTTAATTTGGTTGTTATTTTTATCTATGGTATGATAGGATCATTCTGAGTTCATCTACATAAGACACATACTGTGCAGTAGCCTAATAACACTGCAGTGTGCTGGTCAGAAACTGTACTAGTAAGCTACTGCACAGTGTTATTAGGCTACTGAGTAGTAAGTCTCACAAAAAAAAATGCCAGTGCTACTGCATAGTAACTGTAATTACTATGTGTTTAGTTAGTACTTTATTGAGCAAGTACTAAACTAAATGCACAGTAACTACTGTGCATTAATGAAGATGTAGATGCACCCTCTGTGTCTGTACTTGCTGCAAATAAGGGATTATGGTGCGCTGCTACCTTTTAGCCTACTAGCCTAGTGATTAGGGCACTTGCCCCACTTACCCAGAAGGGACTTGAATCTAACCCCCCACAAAGTGCCTCAGGAAAGAGCCTTAAGCACAAACCTGTGGACTAGGCATTGAGCAGAGGCCCCTCCATCCCTCCTCTTAACATAGATGAACAGCACTGGGGTAGCTGTTGCTCTAATGGGGTTAAGGCAATGTCCAGGTAACCAAGCCTCTCTTCCTGTAGCTTATTCTTTTCTTCTTGACTGCTATCTTCCTGTCTAGAATCTTAGTGGCTCACCTTCAAGAGGAGAACTAGAGCATACCCTGAACAATGCCAGTGTGTGGCCTAGTTGTTAAAGCACTTTACTGAGATTCAGGATGAAGCCAGCTCTGGGTGATGGGAGGGTTAGAACTTGGGTCACCAGGTCTACATGAAAGGTCCTAGATACTGGGCTAAAAGGTGGAATCCTTCCCCTGCTCTCAGTCATGATTTTTTTGCAAGTCAAGTTTTGGCATTTACGTACATTACGTTCATATATGGGTAATTGTATTCCTCCCTGAAATCTAGACATGAAAAATGCAGCCTATTAAGAATGCTCATAAAGCAGGAGTAGATGAATGAAGCTAACTATAATTAAAACTACATGCCAGCTATTTAGGTGCATAAAGGTGAAATAGGTTTTAACCCTTCATATCTTACAGGTTAAAGAACAATTGAAGAAATATCTGATGAAGTAGACTGTCCCCTATAGAAACTTATGCATCTCTGTACCAGTTAATCTTTAAAGGTGCCACCTTGTCCTGCCTTCTACCTGCCATATCTTACAAGAAAGCAGTCATAACCTTGTGATTTACATAGAAGTAAATGATCAATGCCCACTATACCCCTGGACTGGCTGCACATTAACACCTTTTAGTGGCTTAAAGCACTCATTATTCAGTTTAAAGTTATACCACTCCAGGGCAGGGTTATCTCTAATCCACATAGTTTTGTTTCTTGAAGTGCCCCTCAAAATCCCCAAATCCATTTTTTCTCTGGAGCCCCTTGCATTGGCCCTACCTGGGTTGCCAGCTGGCCAGGTGCCACCTGAACTCCAAAAAGTCTGAGGCTCCTCAGAGCTACAAGCTGGGTCAGGAAACTATAGTACTTAATGAACGGTTTTTCTGTGATGGCCCATTGGCATGAGGAAAAGTGGCAGGGTCTACACTGAAAACTCTGGCTTTGAATCTGCTCCTAGTTCTGCCCCTACTCATTAAGCCTCATAAGTCACAGTTGACTTGAGGACAGTCAGAGATGTTTTTTCTCCTTAAGGTGTGACTGCTCCACTAAGCAGAACAACACTAAGGTCTTTAACATTTGTGTGGCTTACAGTGTAAGGTCTAACTAGGCCTTTACATTAACAGCTTTCTTATTTGAGTTCAGCTTTTACGCTTGGTCTTCTGTTCCCTTGATCAGCAGGCAGAAGGCTGGGCAAGTGCCACCTTATGGCATTTTTACATGGTACAAAAGGCTGCCGGAGCACAACAATTTTTGTGCTACAGTAGACTCAATTAATCGAGTCTTTTCTGATGTGCTGGATTTCCACTGCTTTGGAGCAGTCTTCGTGCACATGTATAGGAGCCTTCTGGTTTAGAGAGTCATCTGATAAAGTAGAATATAACCTAGGAAAGCTTATGCCTCTCTTAATCAGTCTCTACAGTGCCACCATGTCCTGCCTTCTGCCTGACTTCAGATTAACAAGGCTAACTATCTCTGTTTGATCAGCAAGCAGCAACATTCAAACTCCTTAAAGATATTACTAGATAAAGCCGGGCACATCTACACATGTACTTCAGTGCGCAGAAGCCTATTTTACAGCACATTAAAACAACACATTAAAAATTGTGCTATTACGTTAATGTGCAGTAAAATAGCCTATTGCACATTTAAGTGTTACTTAAAAACAATGTGCATTCATTACTGCACATTGGGGCAGCCTAATGCCTTAATTGAGTCTGCTCTGATGTGCCTCCATACTCATGTACAGGCACCCTCCGATGTGAGGTACTAAAATGCTCAGTTAATCGAGTCTACTGGAGTGTGGCAAATACCATGCTCCATCAGCCTCCTGTGTCTCATGTATCAGCATCCCCACACTTAAAATTGAGGCAGGGGTGCTTAAATTAAAGCTTGTTGAATGAACTTTAGTTCAAGCACCCCTGCCACCATTTCTAAGTGCAGGGACACTGATTCATGAGACACTAAGGTGCCTTCGTTAGATTATCTCTCAGAACTACTCTAATTAAAGCACTGTCCCTCCTGCCCCCCGAAGCATATGTAAAAGTGCACGGAGGTACTAAATTTAATGCGCATTAGGAAAAGTGCACAGTGCACATGTAGAAAGTCCCACCTGCTCTCAAATGGCAAGTCTGATGTGTGTAGGGTCAGATCCAGGACATTAAAACATTGCCTAATTCCCATACTACACACTCCCAAAAGCTGTGCAAATCATCTTTTTCTGTATTTTAGAGGGGCTTGCATAGCCTTTTGTGAGTTTGTTCCAGAATACAGACCCATTTTTATGGAATAAGAATGAAATCTTGGACCCACTGAAGTCAACTGGAGTTTAGTGTTTGTTTTCACTGGTGTTATGAATTCACCCTGTGGCCTTTACTGTGTTTTTTAGAAAACATTGTGTGAACAAAAATGACATGTCATGTTAAAATGTCATTGTATAAAGATTATATTACCCTAATTTGTACAAAGCTATATTACCTTACATGCCCGTGCTGGAGGACAAAAGATACAATTCTCATTTCCCACTGTCTGAATTGCTAGTAACTCTTTTAAATTCATTAGGCACAGCTGATTTGAAATTCATTAGCTACAGCTGATGGCACCATAGGCTACAGTTATAAACATTATTTAGTTGGTCACTAAATCTGAACTCAGAGCTGTTTTTTGTTGCTGGAGTAGACTGAAACAGTTAATTTGGCCTTCTAGGCTTGCACTTCAAGGTATAAAATAAGTATGAGATGGGACACAGGGTCAATAGATTTAATTAATGACAGGGGTGTATATAGAGAATATAAAAACAATCAACATATACAGTCATATTCTGACCTGAGATATTAATTTCTAATGTGAGAGTGGGGTTTACTAAGGGCTAGCGTTTGTCCCACTTGCTGGGTATCTAAGGGCTTTGGCACAGGTTGCCTTAAAAATGTCATAAAGGAATTGAAAACAAGAGCATTCATTAGTTATGGGGTGTTAAACTGCCATAAGTACCTTCTAAACTGATGAAAGATATGCCACTGCATGTTAATTGTGCAATTACCTTTAAACTACCTATACGTACAAATGACCTATTATCCCATAAAAAGTTCCAACTGGCTATAAAGTTAGACCTGGAAGTTGTGTACTAACTTATAGGTGCTTTCACATACCTCTGAGTCTGTGAGACTGTAGGATCATGGCAGATGTACATACCAACTAGGACTGTGTGAGGCTTCAGATTGCACTTCGGATCCGGGGCTGCTACGGACACTTCGGTGTCTGAAGCAGCATGCCCAGAGTGAAGCGCAGGCTGTTAAGATTTCAGAAGTGGTCCAGAGCTTCCAAAGCACTTTGGAAATGCTTTGGATGCTTCAGACACTGAAAGTAAGCAGAGGGGACGGGAAAACTGACGTGTAGGTGGCCAGTCAGAAAGATTTCTCTCTGACTGCCTTTCCAGTAACAGCGTCTGGGGAGAGGAACCTAGAAACAGCATAAAAGCCTTTGTTTGGAGGCATGCTGTGCCTTTTCCTAGCTTGTTCCCTCTCAGGTACTGTGTGAGAAAGAAACCCTCAGACTCAAGCATTTCAGCTTGCTTGCTTTACTCAATAGTTGAACTTGCCTGCTCCTTTTTGTTGTTAGAAAGGATTGGGTAGAATTTAGCTTATCTTAGCTATTCAATTACTATTACTATTCAATTCATTTCTTTGAATTTATGCTTGCTTTTTTTTTTTTTTTTGAAACGTTGAAAAAAGAAAGCTGTGTTTTCCCTGCCAGTGTGAACCATCACTGTGCAGGGAGGCATGCAAATTTCATGCACACACATACACATAATATAAAGAAGAAAAATCAGATATTCATTGGAAAAGAAGACAGACAGACAGCACACAATTTTTACATAGCTCTTAACATTGAAGCAAACAATCAAAGAAGAGTCCAGTTTATGCACTGAACAGAGGGAATAAAACACACAATACAAAAGGACTGACACACTCACAGACCTTTTGTTGCAGCACAGGAAAAATCAAGATGAAACATGCTAGAAAGGCAAGCGCCAGGTCCTCTGGCAGGGGAGGAATAGGGGGTAAGAGGAGAGCTACAGCTGCAACCCGCACCCCTCCCCCCAAACAGATGCATTCTCTTCCCAAGCAGCCATAACATCAGTGCTGCCAGTGGAAGCAAGGAGGTGAGAGCAGTGTCTGCACCTGACGTCTCTGCACCTGCAGCACCTCTGCTCAGTCCAGCAGTATGCACCAGCAGTGGAATCACTGTGTCCTACACCTCAATGTCACCTCTCAGCGTGAGCCTCCCACTGCCAGAGGAGGAGCTGGCTTTGGAACCAGGGATGCTGAGCATGCTGGCTCAAAGCAATTCGGAGACTGAGGGGGAATCAGAGTTTGTGTGCCACACCCCTCAGATTTCCCCTAGACTAAGGTCTCCTCTGGAAAGGAGCACCTCGGAGGAGGAGGTTATGGAGGCAAGTGGCTCAGATGAGGCAGCTCTTCCTGCTGTTGAGCCTCAGCCTGCTGAGGAGTGGGATAAGTCAGGCTCCTCACCCCCAACCCAGAAGCAGGGGAGTAGTGTAGTGTGGGAGCATTTTCAGCTGGCAGATGATCCCAGGTTTGCCATCTGCCAGCACTGACAAAGGCACATGAGCTATGGCAAGGATGAGACACTTTGCCACCACGCTGCCATGTTGTGCAGTGGCCCCAGCACCAGGAAGGGCACACCTTAACACACAGGGGCCATCAACCCTGCAGTTTTCAACCCACTGAGCCTTAACACACACAGGGTCATCTGTGTCACGAGTTGTGCCTGTCAACAGCTTGAGGTGCAGTTCCCCCCAAACCCCTGCAGCTATCTTCTTTAATCTTGGCATGCTTTGTGGCCTCACCAGGCGCCACCACCCTTGCAGTTTTCACCCCCAGGTGGTGTAACACATAGATGTGACATGAGTTTTGCTTTCAAGAATTTGGGGTGCAGCTCCCACCCAAACCCTTGCACCTGTTTGAAACATGGCAGACTTCATGCTCTTGTTAGAAATATTATTAAAAATGTATAATGAATAGAGTGTTGTTAGAACTGCACAGTTTGTATCTCGTACCTGATAAGAAGAAACACCACCAAGGACATCTCTCCCCCCTTGGCTAATTTACTATCTTTTTCCTATAATAAATCACACATACCT
>NW_017728943.1:95314195-95315058 GCF_001723895.1 Crocodylus porosus | reverse complement strand
TCGACCCACTTGGGCTGATGTCCAGATGATGCTCCAGACCCTCCTGACCCCGGAGGAAAGGAGATTAGTGTTGGGAACAGCAGAACGTATTGCAGTAGCCAGAATAGAGGCAGAGGGAGCTGCCAGTCATACCCTGCGTGATACCTGTCCTGTTGAAGAACCGAGATGGGATAATCATACTGCAGAAGGAAGAGAGCTGAGTGCACGGTATCTAGAGATTATAGTGAAAGCAACGGAAAAGGCAGTGCCTCGGGTTACTAATCTGTCTAAGTTGTATGAAGTGAGACAGAGAAGAGAAGAGGATCCCTCAGCTTTCCTCGGGAGACTGTATGAGGCGTTTCACAAGTTTTCTGACTTAAACCCAGAAGCCCCAGATAATCAACACATAGTAAATCTTATGTTTATTAGTCAATCCGCTGCTGATATCCGTAAGAAGTTACAGAAAACTGAGGGAAGTGCTGGGAAACCGATTTCAGAGCTGGTGGAAATTGCATATAAGATATATGGGAATCGTGAGCAAGTGCAGGAGTGCAAAGAAGATAAAAAGGCTCAGCGACAAATGGCAGCACTGGCAGCTGCTATAACTAGAAGTAACCCTAGAAAGGCTGAGATACAGAAAAAGAAAAGAAAAAGAGTAGAAGCAGACATTTGTGCTTATTGCAAAGAAAAAAGACACTGAGGGAATGCCCAAAGTTGAAGGAGAAGAGAGAGGGGGAACCGAGAGGTCACCTCATGCGGGCAGAGGAAAAGGGTGAGGACACAAAATGAAGGGGACGGGGATCTAAGACCACTACCCTTCGGGTTGGAGCCCGAGAAGATCCCATGGTAACCATTAGGGTTGGTGGCAAAAACTTTGAAGCCTT
>NW_017728943.1:95310315-95314095 GCF_001723895.1 Crocodylus porosus | reverse complement strand
TTGGTGGATACTGGGGCTACATTTTCAATGATTCCAGAAAAACCCCCCTGTGCAGGAACTAGTGAACAGCATGTACTTGTGGAAGGGATTGAGGGAATGCAAACCCGACTCCCAAGGTCTGAATGAGTCCAGAGTAAGTGCTTGTACCATATCTGGAGGGACTCTATCCCAGGTCTTTGGGGCTCAGACAGTAAAGAAATCTTTTCTTGTGCCCAGCCTAAAACAGTTTTGGGGGAGTTTATGACCATTAGTCCTTGTTTTCCTTGGGGCAGTCTGGTGAACAGATGTTCTCCTGGATCCTGATGAACACCCCTTGAGTACTTATAGGCAGCCACCGGGTCCCCCCGAGCCTGCGCCTTTTACAGACTGAAGAGTCCCATGGCTCTCAGCCTCTCTTCATAAGGCCTGTTCTCTTGCCCTCTGATCATGTGTGTGGCCCTCCTCTGGATTCTCTCAAGCTTCTTGACATCCTTCTTGAATTGCGGAGCCCAGAATTGGATCCAGTACTCCAGCTGTGGCCTCACCAAGGCTGAGTACAGCAGAAGGATGACATCCTGAAATTTACTTGAGGAGCATCTATAGATGCAAGCCAGGATTTGGTTTGCTTTACCAGCTGTGACATCACATTGGCTCATGTTCATCTTGTGGTCAATCATGACCCCCAAGTCTCTTTCAGCAGTGGTGCTAGCAAGCGTAGCACTGCCAAGCCTATGAGTATGCTACAGGTTCCCCCTGCCCCCCCCCACCGCCAAGGTGGAGTACCTTGCGTTTATTGGTATTGAACATCATCAGGTTTGTATCTGCCCACTTACTAAGCTTATCCAAGTCAACCTGGATCACTAGCCTGTCCTCAGGTGTGGACACTATGATCCTAAACTTTGGGGCATCGGTGAACTTAGCCAGTGCGCTTCTGACACCAGTGTCCACATCATTGATAAAGATGTTGAAGAGATCCGGTCCAAGGACAGAGCCTTGGGGGATGCCACTGGTCATGGAGTGCCATAATGATTTGCTGCCATCGACTGCTACTTTCTGGGTTGGATCTTGGAGCCAGCTTCCCAGCCATCAGACTGGTGTTACAGAAGCATTACTGGAGAATTACAGCATGGCTGAGGGTAACAGTAAAGCATGATGTTAAGAAAGTCTTGTATCTGGGGGTGATAGAGAAATTGGCTAGTGAGTAGAGTAGCCCACTTGTTTTAGTGCCAAAGCCCAATTAGATTGTCAGATTTTGTATCGACTTCCAGAAGGTCAATGAAGTGTCAAAGTGTAACGTACACTCTCTGCCCAGAATAAACAAAATGGTGGAGGGTATAGGCAATGCAAAATGTATAATCATCTTAGATTTAACCAAAGGGTGCTGGCATATATCTTGGGACCCAGGCATGTAAAATCGTGGCTTTTGCAATGTTCTGGGCACTTTACCACTTGTGGACTTTACCTTTTGGACTACACAGAGCCCTGCAATCTTCCAAGGATTAAAGGACAAAATACTTTGCCTGCACTAGGCATATTGTGGCTGCTCATCTAGACTACACAGTAACATTTGCAAATGTGTGGGTAGACCATCTCCAGCACTTGAGGGGGGAGGTGTAATCAATATGCATGGCTGGTTTTATGGCCAGTCCGGGTAAATGTCACCTGGGGTAAAAAGAAACTAAATATCTGAGGTGTATATACTAGACAATGGCAAAATCAGGCCCCTGGTCAATATGGTAAAGGCTTTGGTGGAGTTGCCAGTGCCAACAACAAAAAAGCAACTGAAGTCCCTTCTAAGCTTATTATCAGTAGGTCATCCCACAGTTTGCTGACACCACTGCCCCACTAATGCCCCTATTGCAGAGGGGGGCACTGGAAAGGGTCCAGTGGCTGCCAAAATGTAAGACAGTGTTTGGGGACAGTAAAAGGCTACTGTGCAGTGCACCAGTCCTGCACAGTCTAGACTTGACAAAAGAGTTTATTTTACAGACAGATGCCCTGGATTGAGGCCTGGGAATGGTTCTCTCCTGAGCATTTGAGGATGGGCAACACCTAATCCTGTATATAAGTATGAAGCTCCTTTCTCAGGAGCAAAAGTTTGTTGTGATAGAAAAGGAGTGTATTGCAATTAAGTGGTCAGTTAGTGCTCTCTGCTACCATTTCCTGGGGGCCCACCTTTGCTTGGTCATTGACCGTGCCCCCTTAACTTGGCTGAATATGATGGGGGATGCCAACCCTCAGTTGATAAGGTAATATCTGTCCCTTCAGCCTTTTTTGATTTTACACCTGGTATCCTGAGGGACAAGCACCAAGCTAGAATTACCTCTTTCCCAAGGTCTAAAGAAAGACTGCAGGCTTTACTTTTGTTTATTATTTATCTGCTGCTTATGTTGTTGCTTGTCTTGTTTGTTGTGGGGACAGGACTAGAACTGAGAACTGACTGGACTGTACAAGCAAATTGGTTCCTGGGTTGGGCTAAAGGAGGAATGACCCACTACAGGCCTCCAGCTGGGAGCTCTGATCAACTGACAAGGCTCACAGCCATGAGAGCATGGGCTACATGTGCAAATGTAAAGCTGGGTAGTAACCAGCTATAAAGTTTATTTTCTAGCAACAACTTTATAGCTGCTTGGATGTTTTTAAGGTATAGATGATTTAAATGTGTAGCCAGTCTAAACTAATTGAACAATTAATGATGTCATGGCATAATACATGTAATGTGTAGAGGGGGGTTAATTTAAAACAGCCTTCATTCTACACAGAAATAGCCTGGTCCTCCACTGTGAACAGCCTAGGCCAGCACCTGTCCCAGCAACTTGGGGCATGCACCTGCAGTGGGGAAGGGCAGGCCAGGGATGACCCCACCCATGGCCAGCTCCAGCTCCTCCCTGGAGGGGGCCACTGCCCGTACAGTTAGATATTAGGTCTCTGTACCCTGGGACCCTGCAGGCAGCTGGGTTATGTCACCACTGCCAGGCTTGGAATCTGACAGCTGGGACTTCCTGCCATGCCCATCCAGTAAGCCCTGCACAGGGTGGAGGGCCAGAGGGGGAGGAGGGCTCCACAGCCACCCATTCCACCTTTCCTGCCTGTCCCTGGGCTGCATGCATGGAGTCAGGGGCCCTGCATGAGGGGGGTTCCCCCTCCTCTCCCCTCCCTGCCTGGGCAGGTTCCTCTCTGCCTACTGCTGTTTCCTGCCCCCCCCACCCAGCATGCATGGAGCCAGGAGGCAATGCAGGACTTTACTGAGCAGCCTGTGCCCCCCACTGCCACCCCTCCCCCCGGCTAGGCATCCAGGTGCCTGTCACATGCAGAAAAACTTATTGATGGCAGCAGCAACTTCCTCCTTGGCCAGGTGGTCACGGACGTATAGCATAGCCCTCTGGGCAGGAACACACATTGCAAGGAAGTGTGGGCTTGCCTGAGATGCAGTTGAAACTTGGTGCGTGGCACTGAGCAATGATTGACCATTGGTAATGATTGTCTATCATGTGAACATGAGCCATCAGTGTGATGCAGTGGCCAGCAGGGCAAATAACAAGCTGGCATGCATCAACTGATGCACCTTGTGTAAAACTAAGGAAGTGATGCTCCCACAGTACTCATCACTGGTGAGACTGCAGTTGGAGTACTGAAGCTGGTTCTTTGGAAAGGATGTGGAAAAACTTGAAAGGGTCCAGAAAAGAGCCACCAGTATGATCGGGGACTTCCAAAGCAAGCTAGATATGAAATCTATGTAATTGATGGCAGTCACTCATTGTGGTGCCTTGTGACCAGTGGGGTCCCTCAAGGCTCTGTCCT
>NW_017728943.1:95306097-95309629 GCF_001723895.1 Crocodylus porosus | reverse complement strand
TTCCTGCCCTTTGGGCAGGGGGCTGGACTCGATGATCTCCCGAGGTCCCTTCCAGCCCTAATGTCTATGAAATCTATGAAATCTAGATGAGGAAGGGCTGAGGGACCTGGGCCTCAGCCTAAGGTTGAGAGGGGACTTGATAGCAGCTTACAACTATATCAAAGGAGTGCGTCAGGAGTTCAGTAAACAACTGTTTACTAGGACACCCCTGGGGAAGAGGAGGATCAATAGATATAAACTCCTGGAAGGATGCTTCAGGCTTAATACCAGGGAAAACTCCTTCACAGTCAGGGTGTCCAGACTCTAGAATAAATTCCCTCCAGAAGTGGTGCAGCCACCTAGCCTGGAAGTTTTCAAGAGGAGATTGGACAGTCACCTTGCTGGGGTCACTTGACCCCAGTTGTCTTCCTGCCTAGAGTGTGGAGGTTGGACATGATGATCTGCAAAGTCCCTTCCAGCTCTTAACAATCTATGAAGTTCTCAGCTGTGCATGGGACACTATGACAGTCGGCAGTAGCAGGGCTTAGTGGGTCAGGCACCCCTCAGTGGGCTTGTTGCACCATGTACCTGGGGGACTCTCAGTATGGGTATGCTTGGGGTACAGGTCACATGAGGTGGGGGTCCTGACCTGGGCTGCTTCTCTGGAGAGGGCTGCTGGCAGGAGCAGGGGGGAATCACCAGCTCAGTGTCCCAGCTGGGTATGAGCCCCTCACACTCTCAATCCTGGGTGCCATGGGCCCAGCGGCACAGGAGCAAACTGCTTGGCCTGTAGGGAGAAGCGGGGATGAGGCTTGGAGTTGCTGTTAACAGGACCTAGCTCTGGCCCAGCCTGGGGAGGAGATGGGGAAGGCAGGTGGGTTGCCACAAGCAAGCTGCCTGCCCCCATGGAGGGAGTGGGGTTGGAGGGCTCACCTGGTGGCCACCTGTGGCAGGGCCCGCCTGGCCGACTTACCATGGCCTGGGCACCTGTGCACACATGACCACTAAACTGAGGCTGTATGGTACACAGTAGGACCATGTGAAATTTTGACATTGTTTCGACTTGTTTCAATCTCAAAACAGCAAAATCTCAATAAAATGAAGGGCTTTGAAACAATGTCAAAATGAAATCAGGGCAGTCAAAACATTTTGAAATATTTCAAGTTTTGAAGCTGAAATTGGGCTTCCTTTCAGGAAACAGAAAGGAAGGAGTTAGGCTCCAGGAGCAGCAAGAGATGCATTGGTGAAAGCCCACTGTGCCCCGCTCTTCCGAAGCCCACCAGAGATCCCCCCCAGCACAGCCGGAGGTAAGCAGGGCCCATGGTGGGAGGGGGTTAACCCCTAGAGAGAGAGGGAGGAGGTGGCTGAGTGGGAGCAGGCCTAGGTCTCATCCCGACCAGGCCCCTACTTTGCCCAGCCCACCAGGGAACCACATGAACAGGCTGCGCAAACGGGCACACTTGTCTGCTGGTGCGTGAGCTAGCACAGAGTTTGTGCAGGAGGGTGCACAGAAGGGCCTGAGGCCCTGCCTCTGAGCCCCCTAGGGTAGGTAGACTCGGGCCCAGCCCACCTACCAGCAGCATGCTGTGGATGGGCACTCACCCCACCCTGAGGGTCCCTTTTTCAAGCTCTGGGGCCTGGGAGCATGGCCACCTCCCCTTACAGGGTCTGCTCCCTTTTGGGGTCTCTGGCATGCCAGCTAGAAAAGCTCCAGGTCACAGTCCAAAGACTGCATGCCATCAGGGACTGCGAGCAGGAGATAGACTGCTACTGCCAGGCCCTTCTCCCCCAGGAGCTGGAGCGTAGACCATAGTCTCCCTCCAGGACAAGGGAGGACTCTGGACAGAATGGGAAGTCCCGGTCAGGGTCATGGACCAAGGTGGTCAAGGGCCCTAAGGCCCACCGCACCAAGACCCCTGCCCCACTGGAGCTCAGCAACAGGTACAAACCTCTTGCAGCCCCAGCAGAGCCTGCTAAGTTACCAGTTCCTGCAGGCAACACAAGCTGAACTGTAGCTACCACCCCTGTTCTCCCCAAGACAAAACACACAGTGTTTGTCATGGGAAACTCCATCCTGAAGGGGACTGAGACTGTAATCTGCTGCCCCAACCCCTTAGCCCAGGAAGTCTGCTGCTTCCCAGGGGCCCACATCTGAGACATTGTGGAGAAGATCCCTAAGCTTCTCCAGCCCACAGACCACTATCCCATGCTCCTTATCGATGTGAGCACCAATGACACAACTGGGAGAACTCCCAGCTGGGTCATGAGGTGTGAGAGGGATTTGGGAGTGGGGATAAAGGGTCTGGAGGTGCAGGTGGTATTTTCTTTGATCCTCCCAGTCTCAGGATATGAGGAAGGAGAGAAGGATCCAGGTAGTTAACGAAAGACTCTGACACTGGTGTCATCAGGAAAGCTTTGGGCTTCCATGACCACAGTCTGCTCTCTGGTGAGAGAGGCAGTGAGCTGCTGGGAAGAGATGGCCTCCACCTCTCTCCACTGGGGAGAACACTCTTCTCAGCCAGGCTGGCTGACCTGCTCCACCAGGCTTTAAACTATAAGCCTGCTGGGGGACGGGGGGATTACCAGCACTGATGGCCCACTGAGCAACACTTGCAAAGCCAGCAGGCCAAGGCACTTAAGGGAGCCCACCCCTGCCCCAGCCCTGGTACAATCTGTGGGGACACTTGCCTGCCTGTACACAAATGCCAGGAGCTTAGGGAATAAGCAGGAGGAGCTCGTCCTCCTGCTTAACACAGATAATTACGTCATAGGGATAGTAAAAACCTGGTGGGACTCCATCCATGACTGGAACATGGTATAGATGGCTATACCCTGTACAGGAGAGCTTGAGTAGGTAAAAGGGGCGGGGGTGTAGCTCTCTGTTAAGGAAAGCTACGTGTCCCTGCAAGCTGATATTGGTGACCAGGTTGGATGACTGGAGCCCCTCTGCATTAAAATCTGTGGGGACACAGCACAGGGACACAACAGTGGAAGTCTACTACAGACCTCCCACCCAAAGTCAAGAGCTTGACCAGGAGTTTGTCTGGGAACTGGCTGAGGCCACATGCTCCAGGACCATGGTTGTCATGGGTGACTTCTACTACCCAGATATCTCGTGGGAGGATCACTCAGCAAAATCTGAGCTGTTACAAAGCTTCCTATCCTGTGTGGATGACATCTACCTGACTCGAGAAGTCTATGGGCCAATGAGAGGTAAAGCACTGCTCAACCTGGTACTGGCAACTGAGGATGACCTAATTGGCAACCTTGTGATCAATGGGAAGCTGGGTGACAGTGACCACAAGCTGATCACCTTCACCATCTGCTGCAAACCTGGCAAGTCAGTCAGCAACACGGAAGTCCTCGACTTCAGGAAAGATGACTTTGACAAGCTCAGGAGGCTTGTCAGCAAGGCCGTAAGGGACCACGACCCCAGGGGGTAGGGAGTTCAGGATGAGTGGTTGCTCCTCAAGGGAGCGATCCTCAATGCACAAGCTAATTCTATTCCATCTCGGAGGAAAGGCAGCAAGAGGGCACAGCAGCCCCCCTGGCT
>NW_017728943.1:95302807-95305272 GCF_001723895.1 Crocodylus porosus | reverse complement strand
CTTAATGGACTGGCCGATGGCAACATCCTGAGGGATAGCCAGCATGGGTTTGTTGTGGGTAGGTCTTGCTTGACCAATCTCATTTCCTTTTATGACCAGTTGACCTATCACCTGGACAAGGGAGAAGAGATTGATGTTGTATATCTTGACTGCAAAAAAGCCTTCAATCAGGTATCCCATGATCACCTCTTGGCATAACAAGCCAATTGTGGCCTTGGGTCCACCACTATCCTCTGGCTGGGAAATTGGCTCTGTGGTCAGACCCAGAGGGTAGTAATTGATGGAAGTCAATCATTGTGGTGGGGTCCCCCAAGGCTCTGTGCTTGGACCTGTATTTTTCAACATTCTTCATTAATGATGTGGACATTGGAGTCAGAAGCAGACTCACCAAGTTCACCAATGACGCCAAACTCTTGGGCAAAGCATCCACACCTGAAGACAGGAGGACAATCCAGGCTGACCTGGACAGGCTCAACAAATGGGCAGATGAGAACCTGCTGATGTTTAACACCGAAAAATGTGAGGTTCTCCACCTTGGGAAGAAAAACCTGCAGCATCCTTATAGGCTCAGCGGTGCTACTCTGGCTAGTACTACGGAAGAAAGAGACTTGGGGGTCATCATTGACCACAAGATGAACGTGAGCCTGCAATGAAATGCTGTGGCTAGTAAAACAAGCAAAAAGCTGGCTTGCATCCATAGATGCTTCTCAAGCAAATCGTGGGACATCATTCTCCCCTTGTACTCAGCCTTGGTGAGGCCACAGCTGGAGTACTGCGTCCAGTTTTGGGCTCCACATTCAAAAACGATTTGAAGAAACTTGAGTGAGTCCAGAGAAGAGCCACGCACATGATCAGAGGTCAGGAAAACAGACCTTGCAACAACAGGCTGAGAGCCATGGGGCTCTTTAGCCTGGAAAAGCGCAGGCTCAGGGGTGACCTGATGGCTACCTATAAGTTTATCAGGGGTGACCACCAGTATCTGGGGGAGTGCCCCAAGCGCTGACTAAGTTGAAGGGTTATGAACTACTGCAAGACTATTTCAGGCTGGACATAAGGAAGAATTTCTTTACTGTCTGAGCCCCCAAGGTCTGGAACAGTCTGCCATCGGAGGTGGTTCAAGCACCTACGTTGAACACTTTCAAGAGAAATTTGGATGCTTATTTTGCTGGGATCCTATGACCCCAGCTGACTTCCTGCTCCCCGGGCAGGGGGTTGGACTTGATGATCTTCCGAGGTCCCTTCCAGACCTACTGTCTATGAAATCTGTGAGAGGGAGGGGGAAGAGAGGGGAAGAACTGTTCTGATATTGACAGCTGGCCAGTGACTGTGATCCTTCCCTGATATCCCTTCCTGAGGTCGTTCCTCCTTTAGCCTAACCAATTCCAGTGGTCTGGGGAGGTTGGAAAAAAAAAGCATAAAAAGCAGCATTGTTTAAATTGCCCTGCTTTCTGCCTTGGGGTCAGTTACTGAGCTGTCTTCCAAAAGTTCAGCAGCACTACCCAACCAAGGTTACCATTCATTGCCTGGCAAGTGTGATTTCAGCAATATCTTTTTTTGTTTTAGTTTCTATACCCTTTAATTTTGTATTCATTGATTGATTTCCTTCAACTTATTTCTCCCCCAAAATCCTCTTTTTGTTTACTCTGTTTTGCTTCTTTTCAAATCTGTGCTTTCTCTCACAGCGTGCATTCCCTTCACTGTGAAGGGGAGCACAGCACAATTATATTGTAATATAGAATTTATATAGGAAAACACATACATGTATATTTTTTATTGGATTTATTACATAAATACATGCATACAGACGTACATACCTTACATAAATATACATACATACAATTATTTTACTGAGATCTGTTACATAAATCAGATAGATAACATTACAGAAAAAAAGAGATTTTCCAGCACTTCAAGGCAAAGACAAAACACTATGAAACACACAATGAAGCATTCTGGAAAGGCAGCTGTTAAGCCTTCAGGGAGGGGGTAGAGGGAAAGCTGCAAGGTTTTGTTTGTTTGTTTTTCTCCCTCCCCCCATCCCCTCAAGCTGAGACATGGCCTTTTTGCTACAAGAAGCAGGCATGAGGCTTCCACTAGTTTTACAGACCACAAGGAGAGAAGAGCAGTGCCACTGCCTGTGCCTGAGTCTGCATCCCCTCCACGAGTACCAGCCATAACCCCACCCCCACTACCATCATGACAACAAGCAGCAGCATCAACCCCCATTTCTCCCAACCCCCAGTCTCTTCCACCCCCATTTTACTTCCCATCTTGAGCCTTCCAGTGCCAGAGGAATTCTGGGGAAGGAGGAAGAATCACCTGAGTTTGTGCTCCAAACCCATCAAGTTTCCCCTAGAGCCAGGTCTCCTTCCCCAGAAGGCACTTCAGAGGAGGCTGAGGTAGAGGGTGTAGAGACAAGAGGCTCAGCTGAATCCACTCCTCCTGTTGCTGTGCCTCTGCCTGTT
>NW_017728943.1:95291945-95302707 GCF_001723895.1 Crocodylus porosus | reverse complement strand
GCCTGACAGTCTCCTTCACCCCCATTTCACTTCCCATGCTGAGCCTTCCAGTGCCAGAGGACTGGCTGGAGCTGGATCTCAGTGCCCTAGCAAGGGAAATTCTGGGGAAGGAGGAAGAATAAACTGAGTTTGTGCTCCACACCCCTCAAGTTTCCCCTAGAGTCAGGTCTCCTTCCCCAGAAGGCACGTAGGAGGATGTTGACATACAGGTACAGAGAAGTGGCTCAGCTGAGTCTGCTGAGGAGGGCGAAATTGCAGCATCCACACATGCACCCACACCCCAGAAGTGAGTTCATAGTATGGTCTGGGATCATTCTGAGCTGGCAGATGATCCGACATGTACTATCTGACTGCAATACCAAGCCAAAACCAGCTAGGGCAAAGTTACAAAACGCATGAGCACCAAAGGGATGCTGATGCATCTCCACAGGCACCACCCCTTTGCCCTTGCTCCGCCTCAGCCTGGCACCAATGCGAGTGTGCCCAAAGGAAAGGCCCCCATTCCCCCAAAGTAGAAGCAGGTCACCCTGGAACAGTGGGGGAAAGGCAGACAGTAAGGAAGCATGTTGCAAAGGTGAGCAAGATCACCCAGATTATTGGAGTGATGCGTGCTGTGGATGGTCAGCCCTTCTCCTTAGTTGAGGGCCCAGGGTTCAGGTTTGGCTAATCATACCAAATGTCAATATGCACCACCTTCAGCAGGACAGTGGTGCCCTCCCTGTATGAGGTATGCAGGGAGTACTTGAGAGAGGAGCTGTGCAAGGCAGGTCCACAGGTGGCCTTACACTTCACCTCATCCATCTGGAGCAATTGGGGTGGAAATCATGCCTACCTGTCCCTTACAGGGCACTGCTGTGACCAGTCAGGCCATCAGTGGGCTCTCCTTCAAACCAAGGGGATGGATGAGTCCCACACAGCAAGGGAGATCATGGTGGCTATGAACTGCAGGGGTGACTCATTGGGCAGGACGAGCTCACCCATGGGTTTATGGTTGCCAACAATTGGGCCAATATGGTTGAGGCACTCTGTGATGCCAACTTTGGTATCTGCTGTGTGACACACAAGTTCCACCTTATAGTCTGGGATGCCTTGGAGGGGGACAGGGCTGCCAGTGATGGTGCCATCACAACTGGCCAACTGATTTCAAAATGTAGGAAGGTGATGGGCTACTTCCACCACAGGATCAAGGGGGGCAAGATGCTGTGGGAGAAACAGGCAGACCTGATTGTCCCATAGCACAAAATCATGCAGAATTTGGAGACTTGATGGAACTCCACATACCTGATGCTGGTGGAGCAACAGAAGGCCATCCGTGAGGTGGCCTTGCTCAGGGATATTGGGATCAGTGAGCCCCTTAATAGATCTGGGTAGGATACCATCTCCTAGATCCTGGTGGTCTTCAAGCCCTTCCTTGAGGCCACAAGCCATCAGAAGAAGAATGTGTGCCTGCTGAGCTCCCATACCAGGATGAACTTGGAGGTATGAGCTGGGACTATGGGGAAAGAGGAGGCCCCAGGTCCTGGGCACGAGCACTAAATTTTAACTTTGCCAGGGTTGGGAGGCCTGATAGGACTGCTGGTGGTGTGGCAGTCCCAGGAAATGTCAAAACTGACATTTGGTGAAAAGTGGGTAGGAGGTGCCATAACCTCCAGTCATCACACACATGCATGCATATTCCAAACAAAGAACACTTACACAAAACAAGCATCACTCTTGAACAGTTAAGCATTCAAGCAAAAAAGAAACAGATGATTAGAAACATGAGGTTTGTGCGTAATGCTGGAAACATATTGGCATGAAAAACACTACTATCTTTTGAAACTAGATATTCTCTTGTAAAACAGTTATTCTCCCATTGGGAAGCAAGTGGACAATCTTTTGCCAAAATCAGGCATCGTTAGGACAAGCCCATGAGGTACCTGAAGGAAAGTGAGAGGAACCTCCATTCAGACACACCCACTGGTCACCAAGTAAAGGAAACACTGGAAGAGACCACCCACAGGATTGTTTGGATGCCCATAAGTTTAATGCTTCCCTTCTGGCAGCTTAACAGAAGATTGATGCTGTTAATACTTTCCTCATACCCCACATTTTGTTCAACCTGAGAGGCTCAGTGATCCCCAAGACACCCCTCAAGGAGGACAACAAAGATCAAGTGGCTCCTCACAAACTGGATGAACCTACCACTGCAAGCCAGCAACAAGATCCTGCACAGCCCTTACCAGCAAGGGGATGCCAGTGTCCCTCACATGAGCAACCTCTGAGACACTGCAGTAGTTAACCGTGCCTTTTACCTTCTGACCTGTTTTGACAACCAGGTGAGAAGCACTGTATCTGATGCCCTGAAAGAGGGTTGCAAGGCCTCCATCCTAACAAGACCTGGTCATGTTCCTGAGCAGGTCACTGGAGGACAAGTTTGGGCAAGATGGTCAGGATTATGCCTTGCTGTGAAGCCAAGCTCACAACTCCATCTGGTGCCACAGGAAGTGCATTGGATGCTGCTGGATGTGGTATGAGGAGCAACAGATGCTGGAGGTCTTGCTGCTCCCAGCCACAACTGCATGACAATGACCCACTGCATCAAGACCTCCTTGGAGAGTTTCCTGAAGAAGGTCATGTGGGCCAAGTACATCAGCCATCTGAAAGCAAAACATAACCAGGCCAAAGTCTTTGGGGTCACCTCAAAGTGGGACACCAGCAACTAAGTCATGCCCTACAAGACCTTCATGTGGTTTGCCAACTGGCATTTCATCCACTGGACTCATTTCAACTGCCTGTAGCCCAATGGCACCATCTGATATGGAAACTGTAAGAAAAGATGCCAGAGGTGTGGCTATGAATACAATATCCTGCACCATGCCCTGGGTGGATGCAGGACCCACGCCAGAGCCTGGCAACTCTGCCACAACACTGTCAGGTTGGTAAAACTCATCTCGGAGACAGTAAAAATGGTGGTGATGAGCCATGATGTCCCTAGCTGCAACAGCTTGGACATCATTGTGATGGACTATGGCAGTGTACTTTTGGGTGCCTGCCACTTTAAGGTCTGGAAGCAGGCAGCTGGCAGGCACTTGATTAAAGCAGTCATTTTAGGATCCAGCTCTCACAGGTTGGGGCAGCAGTTTGCTGCCAGCCACCAAGGGAGTAAAATTCAGGTCGTGACAGGCAAGACGGGGCAGATTGCCCCAGGCAGGTGGGTGGGCTAACTCGGGATCTAACCTGGGAAGTCCCCCTGTCACATTGATTGGATAAGGCCATCCTCTTTGAGAACCAGTGACAGGCCTTATCTGGAGGCCTGGATTGAAAACTGAATGAGTACAAGCCACTGGCCAATACCCTGAGGGCCAAGTGGTGTGATATATGATAGTGCAGACTTCAATTGTTAGGGTATTCAGAGCACAGGACCCCAGCAACAAGAATATCCTGTGAGTCTACAGAGTACCCCTCTGCTATGCCAAGCTGATAAGGCACCTCATGGTATCCAATACCATTTGATATCCAGAGCCATCTATGTCAAATACATCATGGGGCATCACCGATACAAAGACTACCACCCAAGACCAATGGACAGAAGCAAGAATGAGGGGATGGCCTGCACCCTGTTTGCAGTTGCCATGAGCTGACAAAGACTCTGTGTCCTGGACACAGCAACTAAACTATCCCCACCCCAGCAACTGTACACTGAATACAAAAACTATCTGAGCACATCTTACCAACTCACAATTCCCTACCAATGCAGTTACCATGCACATGGTCCTGTATCCTCTCAACAATGACACATTGCTATGTTTTCCTTTCCCCTTTAACCTCAGGCTATTATAATGTACAGGACAAACTGTGTGTTTTAGATTGCGCCCATTTACTTCAACTATATTCTATGTAACTACTGTATGCAGGTTCATGTATTTTCTTCAGTCCTTACAAACCTATGTAACTAACTACAATGTTTATCGTTCAATAATAAAGTTTTAAAATCTGAATAAAAGATATGATTTTTTCTGCAATGAGAGCAAAAAATAGCTCTGTTTTATTAAGTATTGTAAGAACCCCAAAAAAGATTACACTTACATAGTTCATGGATTTCATCATTTTGGTTTGATGACATTTTTCACTTGTCCAGGGAAAGTTAACTGATTTCTACATGAAAAACTGGCTTCAAATTTCTAATGCAAAAAATCCCAAACACACAAAAAAACAACCAGCCAACTTCTGAAGTGTAAAAGAAGAACTGAGAACTAATGTAGCTAAAGATTAGGGTCATGGTGAGAAATGTCACCAGTCTAATTAAAGTATTAAAACTGGCATCAATTAAACACAATATGCTTTACATAACACCTAAGAAAGCCATTCATAACATCTTTTAATATACCAAAAGAAAAATTATTCTGAAATGAGATTAGAAATTATCTACCTACAGGCCTGCATAGTTGTAACACTGGAATACGGAACCTCTTTACAATAACATTTCCCAAACATTTTGGGTTTATACCACACCACAGTAAAGTCAGTCACCCTTGAGCCCCGCCTTCTTAATCTGTTTCCCTGCTATCAATCTTGTGACAGACTGATGACAATTTCCCTCCCCCACCGCTCTACTGCTGCCACTGCTAATTACGGATTAGCATTAAGGAACTTCTCAAAAAGAAAAAAGAAGCATACATCCAATAGAAAAATGGTTCAGGATCCATAGAAGAGTACACTCATGCAGCCAGGATCTGCAGACACAAGACAAGGAAAGCCAAGACATCCATGGAAGTCAATCTGGTGACCAAAATTAAAGATGATAAAAATTTCTTCTATAGGTATAGGCAACAAGAAAAAATCAAGCTCCATTGTGGCACCCTACAAAAGGTGGAGGGGAAGCCCACAGTTGACCCCCATGAAAAGGCAGAGCTTCTCAACAATTATTTTGCATTAGTATTCCTGAAACTTGGCAAAAACTGGTCACCAGACCACAGGTGCAGAGAATATGGCAATGATAGCGGTCCTTATAAAAAAAAAACACAGGTGAAGATGCTTTTAGATCAATTGGACTCTTTCATGTTGTCTGGTCCAGACAACCTTCACCTGAGAATGCTGAAAGAGCTGACTGAGCTCATAGTGGTGCCTCTGGCAAGGCTATTCGAGGAATCATGGAACTCAGGAGTTGTCCCCAATGACTAGAAGAAAGTGAACATGGTACCCAGATTTAAGAAGGGAAAGAGGGATGACCCTGCCAAATCTAGACCCATCAGTCTGACTTTTGTCCTGGGGAAGATCTTTGAAAAAACTGTCAAGGAGGACTTCACCCACAAGCTCACATCTAGTGGGGTACTGAGAAGGAATCAACATGGCTTTGTAGAGGGGAGGTCATGCCTAACAAACCTGATGTCCTTTTATGACCAGGTAATTAATCACCTGGACATGGGACAGGAGGTGGACATCATCTACATATATTTCAGCAAGGCCTTTGATACTGTTTCCCATGACATCCTCTCAGTTAAGTTGGAGAGTACTGGCCTAGACCAGGCTACAGTGAGGTGGGTTGGGAATTGGCTCAGCAGCCAATCCCAATGAGTCTTAACTGATGGGATGGCCTCATACTGGAAGGCCATCTCCAGTGGTGTGCCGCAGGGATCAGTACTTTTTAATATCTTTATTAATGACTTGGACAAGGGAGTGAGAAGTGCAATGATTAAGTCTGTAGACAATACCAAGCTTTGGGGACAAGTGGGCACATCAGAGGACAGGTCAAGGATTCAGGAAGACCTTGACAGGCTGGTCCTATGGGCTGAACAAAACCAGATAAGGTTCAACAGAGACAAATATTGGGTCATGCAGGGCAGGCAGTGTACAAGCTGCAGGGTGCAGGACCCGGGGTCCTGCTGGTAAGTAGGGAGTAGAGGGGGCTGGAGGAGGAGGGGAACCCCACTGACCCTGCCCACTCCCCCAGCAGCCCAATGGATGTCCTGCCTGGACCCATCCCCCACCTGGCCCCTGAGCCCCACCCGATCAGTGCCCCACCCAGCCCCAGCCCCCACCTGCCCCAAGTTCCTTTTTGATCACAGCTATAAGACCATTCACAAATCAATCCCCTCCTTGCTTCTTCATCACAACCATAATTCATTCAAAATTATAAAGTAAATTACAAAGTATTTCTCAATCACTGACATAAATTAATTCAAAGTTCATAAATTAATCTCTCTTCTTTCTTAAACTCTGAGATAATATATTTATGTTTTATAAGTCAAATCCCACTCATCTTTCTTCTTATTTCAGGCTTACTCTGCAAATTCCTCTTTTGTGTTCACCCATACTGGTTTGCCTCCAAACCTCTGGCACCCCTACTGGGATCCATTCCTCACCACATACTACCAGTCTCCCCTGGCTACCTCGGGAGAGAATTCCCATCTTCCCCTGTCCCGGTATTGCCAGAGCTACCCCGCTACCCTGGCTGCCTGTTTTACTTGGCGCTGTCTGCAGGACAGTTGGATCTTTGCTCATAAGGCTTGCTTAGGCTTTTGTGAACCACAACCATTCAGCTGCCTGGGCCCCACATCTCCACATGGGGCGTACAACTCCTAGCTTCACTGTACTTTCCCCTCTCTGAACAGTCTTCTGGCTCTTCTTTAAATTGCCTGTTCAGCCCTTTGAGCCAATCAACCAATCAGGATGGGCCTCTCATGACATGTGATCCTTCACCTGGAGGCTGACCCCCATCCCAGGCTCTCCCTGGACCTTTTTATCAGTGCATGAGGGGCTACAGGATTCTCCTGGGCATACCCAGGTGACTCCCTGGCATCTTGGCTGGCTCTGTGGGTCCATAGGAGAGGCTTCACCCCAGCTCCTGCTACAGCATTCATGAGGTTGGTATTACTAGTGGTACTTCTATACGCTGCACAGGTCCTCCCCTAATCAGAGAAAATCTTCCATAGAATCTAAAGGGCCACATGCATTTTCTTCTGGGGCACCAGATGGGAGAAGGTTGTGAGGACCAAGTTGTATAAGACAAAAAAGACTGGTGGCTGAAGAATGGTGGACATCTGGCTGTTCCTTTGGAACAAGTACACAAGCCGAATCTGCAACCTAGCATCCAGAGCAAACTCCAAAAACAGCCTGCTTTATGAGACATTTTGCAAGAAACAAGCTACGATGCTGTGGGGTGCACATGCTGCCCAACATGTACCTGTGGGAACCACTGAGGTTCTACAAGGTCCTGGAACAGTACCAGAACAGATACAGGCTAAAAAACAAAACAAAAAACCTGAAAACTCTGAAAAACCACCATAAGATGCAGGTGGTGGTAACAGCAAGGGCCAGAATATCAACCACGGATGTGCTCCCTGGCAATGGCAGCAAAGCTGTGGAAAACGAGTCTTCCACAAGAACCTGCAGAAACACAGGGACCTGCACTTCCAGGTAGCCCAACAGGCACTACCTGTGTGGGCACTGAGAAATAGAGGGGGGCAGGAAGGCCCACCAAACTGCTCCAAGCAAACCAGCCCATGGACAGTGGAAACAAAAATCAACTACCTCCTCCGGCACTACACCTACACCAAGGAGGTGTGGGAAAGAGCAATTTTACTCCTCATGATGGTGACAGAGGTCAAGATTCTGACCACAGAGGTGGTGCTGTTTGAACATACAAACAAGCAGCAAGGGGCCCAAAGAGCCCATTTTAACCAGTTCATCTCCTGCTTCAGGAATACGCTGTGGAAAACCAGACACCTGCTCATGTAGAGGCACTCAGACTTGTCAGTTGAGGACTGTGTCAGATGCAGTTGTACAACCAAAATAAATTAATAAAATCAGAAGATAACAACAGGGAGAAGATGGTGCAAATCATATGGAAGGGGAATGCTGGCACAGACTCTTCAAAAGCAAGATCCCCAAAGATGACAACAGCATCTAAGAGAGGGTGAGCAATGGGGACAGCAGGGAAGAAGAGTATGATGAAGTCAATGCTGACTAATGACTGGGGAAGGGAACAGAAGGGGTGGGAAAGGTAAAGAGTTCAGAGGCAGTTTGACATAATTGTAACAGGCAAAGAGATGGCAAGTGACAGACAAATTGGAGGATTGGGACAAAAGAAATCTCATGAGATTCAACAAGGACAAATGCAAAGTCCTGCACTTAGGACGGAATGATCCTATGCAATGCTACAGACTGGCGGCTGATTGGCTCTGCAGAAAAAGATCTGAGGGTTACCATGGACAATAAGCTGAATATGATACAGCAGTTTGCCCTTGTTGCCAAGAAGGCTAACGGCATGTTAGGCTGCATTGGTACATGTGTTATCAGTAGGCCAAGGAAAGTAATTATTCCCCTCTTTTCAGCACTGGTGAGGCCGCATCTGGAGTACTGTGTTCAGTTTTGAGCCCCCACTACAGAAAGGATGTGGACAAGTTGGAGAGAGTCTAGTGGCAACAAGAATGGTGAGGGAGCTGTAGGACATGACTTATGAGGAAAGACCAAGGGAACTGGGCTTATTTAGTCTAGAGAAGAGGAAACCAAGAGGGGATTTAATAGCTAGGGCTGTGCGAGTCAGCAGTGATCTGATCTGACTTCGGATGGCCATGATCCAATCTGGAGCTCCAGACCGGGTTTCTGTCTCGATCCAGCCGAAGCAGCTCTGAAGCTTTGGAGCTGCCTCGGAGATACGGCCATAGAGTATAATGGGGAATCAATGGGATATCTATACCTTTGTTGTTTTTTGGATTGTTTGGATAAAGCTTGCAGGGCTGGTTGCCTCTGCTATGAGCATGAAGTCTGCCAAGTTTCAAGAAGATTGGTGCAGGAGTTTGGGGGGAACTGTACCCCAAATTCTTGAAAGCTAAACTCATGTTATGGCTGTGTATTATACCACAGGGCTGAAAACTTCAGTAGTGGTAGCTCTTACTGAGGCCAGAAATCCTGGCAAGTTTCAACAAGATCAGTATAAGGGTTGTGGGGGAAACTGCACCCCAAATGCTTGAAAGCAAACCTCCTGTCATGTCTATGAGTTACAGCACAGCAGGATGAAAACTGCAGGGCTGGTGGCTTTTGCTGAGGCCACAAAGCCTGCCAAGTTTCAAGAAGATCAGTGCAGGGGTTTGGGGGGACTGTATCCCAAGCTGCTGACAGGCAAAACTCATCACACAAATGACCCTGTGT
The DNA here is from genome assembly GCF_001723895.1 of Crocodylus porosus. NCBI lineage: Eukaryota > Metazoa > Chordata > Crocodylia > Crocodylidae > Crocodylus > Crocodylus porosus. The sequence continues at coordinate 95,293,575 of NW_017728943.1, read as the reverse complement.
GTGTTAAGGCACAGCGGGCTGAATACTGCAGGGATGGTGGCTCTTACCGAGGCCACAATGCCTGCCAGCTGTGTGTTTCCTAGAGCACGCCTAAGTGAGTGCTGGGCCCTGCCAGGCCACAAAGTCTGCCAGCTGTCTGTGTCTCGCTGTGGGAGTCTGTTGTTTGGTGCCCTGCACCCCAAGCTGCTGACAGGCAAAACTTGTGATATGAGTAGGTGACACTGTGTATGTGTTAAGGTGCCTCTGTACAACACAGCAGTGTGCCCCACTGAGGCTTCCTCCTCCCCTACAGCCTCACGCCCAGTCCTTCACTTTACGTGACAACAGGTACAATAACTTAGCTGGCTCAACACCAGTAGCATCAGCAGGAGCATCAAAGCTACCCAAACGGAACTGTCACAGAGCCATGATGGCTTATCTTGTGTTTTAATGTCTATGTGTGTATTATGAAAAAAAAGAAGTACTTAAAAAATGTATTTTTGGAAGCTTTAGGGTTGAAAACCCCTTTGTCAGGCTGAGGAACAACCTGCAGTTGGTCCTGGATGGAAGGAATAATAAAGAAGCCAGAGGCTGGCCCAGCATGCAATGCAGGAAAGAAAGCCAGTCAGTGACAATGGAAATGGAGGCATCGGGGGGTGAGGGACAGGCTGGGGTGGGAGGTAGGGGGAAAAGGGGGATGTAGCAGCACAAGTGAAAGTGCAGAGGTGCCTGGGGGATCAGATGTCTGGCCAGTCACAGTGTGCCAGAACTCCACTGTGTATATTGAGTCCACGACTTACTGTACCTACTACCTAGGAGGCTAAAGGTGGTGCATGCAGGCACTTCTGGCTGGTGATGCAGTTAGTGCCCCCTCCAGCTGAGAGTGGGGCATTACTTAGCTTTTCAAAACCTCCAAAAAGGAAATTGGTGCAGACAGAGTGAGGAGGGAGGCACTCAGTCCATCTGCAGGTGGAGCTTGGGGAACCCCAACAGCAGGAGGTTCACCTTTAGAAATACAACATGCTCCACCAACATAGGATCCAAGGAGGTGTAGTGGGGTGTCACAACATCCCCAGAAATGCTGAACACCCTCTCGCTTGGAACACTGGTTGTTGGACAGGACAGGTGTTGCCGGGCAACTGTGGCCAGATCCTGCCACATCTGGCTGTGGCTTGCCCAGTAGGCCAAGGGGTCACATTCCAGTGGCTTCACATTATGATTTTTCTTCATAATAATGGGTTTTACTTGGCATGTGACTTGTGAGTTACTCACCTACCCCTGTTGAGAAGAGCGAGAGCCCCTAACACCTCCATAGATGCTTCTCTAGCAAATCCCAGGATGTCATCCTCCAGCTGTACTCAGCCTTGGTGAGGTTGCAGTTTGAGTACTGCATCTGATTCTGGGCTCCCCAATTTAAAAAGGGTGTAGAGAAGCTTGAGAGAGTGCAGAGGAGAGCCATGCGCATGATCAGAGGTCAGGAAAACAGACCTTATGACAAGAGTCTGAGAGCCATGGAACTCTTCAGCCTGGAAAAGTGCAGGCTCAGGGGGGACCTGGTGGCTGCCTAAAAGTATATAAGGGGTGTACATCAGGATCTGGGGGAACACCTGTTCACCAGAGTGCCCCATGGGATGACAAGGTCAAATGGTCA
>NW_017728943.1:95272160-95291934 GCF_001723895.1 Crocodylus porosus | reverse complement strand
TCAAACCCCTCTCTCTTCTCAAGGACACAGCCAATTAAATCACAGCCTCTGTAATCTACATGAGAAAGAAGAGGGAGTTTGAAGGTATGTGTGATTTATTATAGGAAAAAGATAGTAAATTAGCCAAGGGGGGAGAGATGTCCTTGGTGGTGTTTCTTCTTATCAGGTACGAGATACAAACTGTGCAGTTCTAACAACACTCTATTCATTATACATTTTTAATAATATTTCTAACACTCTCAGCATAGGCTACCACCGCTACAAGTTGCACAAAAATCAGAGAAAAAACAAAGTTATAGATATTTCATTGATCCCCCATTATTCCCTATGGCCGGATCTCTGAGGCGGCTCCAAAGCTTCGGAGCCACTTCAGCCGGATCAAAGTAGCAAACCGATCCAGAGCTCCAGATCAGATTGTTGACATCCAAAGCAGCCGGATCCAAAGCTGGATTGAATATCTGCCTACTTGCACAGGCCTAGTACCAACCATGGGGGTATATGGGATGCCCCAGTGGCTAGGAGCCCCTCAGCTGAGAGGTATTCCAGCTGTGAGAGTTTGCTTCTTGCTGCTGCAGGAGGGGCTCAGGATTGGGCTGCCCCTGCAGATGCAGTAAGGCACAATGGGCTCTAAAGTGTGCTCCCACAATCATGCCTTTTGCCATGCATGTGTGTGACAGTATAGACTCTACCTCAGATATCATTGGGCATTTACCTACACATGTGGAGGGGGGTTTAGGCTGCTTACACAATGCATAATGAGAGGTTATGCATTGTCTCATTCTTAGGCACCTAAGAATGAGATCTTTAAAAGCCATCCTGCTGAGGAATAAAATGTCTAAACTAGCCAAAAAGGAAATGCAAGGAGAGGTTAGTCACTTAAGCTGTACCACTCATAGGGCACATCTACCCAAGATGCTACATCGCTGCAGCAATGAGCTATGGCAACATAGTGTCAGCAGGCACTTATCAAGCTCATTGCTACTGTGCTGTAGGGTCAGAAATAATTCATGCACCACTGGGACTGAGCAGTCATTTAGTACTTGGTAAAGCAACATCTCATTTTTAGGTCATACTTAGACTAAAGCAAGTACTAAATGACTGTGCAATACCAACTCTGAAGTGGGGCACACATGTAGATGCATCCATTGGGATGTAGGTATCCAACTGTGAACTCTCACCTGGAGTTAGGTTCTTTCACCAGAGATTTTTTTACAAAATATGGCAGCCAGAGAGAAGGAAGAGGTCTTTTGTATTTAGTCTAATTTTGTAAAGCATGCTAAGTACTTTTTTAGGTCAAGTCTAGCCCTTTTCTATTTGTTTCAGGAGTCCTAGTGCCCTTCTAGAATTTACCTCTGACAATTCACACAGGTTTTCCCCCTCTGTGTCCAAAGTCCATACAGCCCTCAATCAGGTTTTCACAGCTGGCTTCTCTCAGAACTTATATCTTGTTTGGCCTAAGTAAAACAAGATTCTCCGCTAAAGGCTTTTCTCTCTCATCTCCAGGCCTACCTTGATTTAGTCACTCGGCCTGCCCATCAGGTAATTTTCATCACCTCAGGAAAAGGGCAGTGTGAGTCAGAGAGAAGCTGGTTAACTTAAGAATGATGTAGGCTTGTTTTTATTTGCTCCAGATTGGCCTTATTGGATTCAGTGAAGCTGAAGCTGCTAAGAGAAGCTCTGCATTTCTCACATGTACTTTCTGTACTGGCAAGAGTATGACCAAAGGTAAGAATTTGACCAACTGGGAATATATAATTTGACTGAAACATTTTGAATTTAACTTTACTATCTCCTGAGTTGTTAATGTTTTACAATGTAATACAATATAATACAACGTTATACACTATTACACAATGTTGTAAAACATTGTTATGTTTTACTGTGATACAGTAGACTCATTTTGGTATCTATCTTGTATCTAAAATGAATGTCATACAGTTATTAGTCTAAGTATCTCTTATTTTTTTAAAACTGTTTCAGTGCTTTGTGGATAACCCTAAGCCTCTAACACTTGCATGTCCTTATAAATCTTTGGAATGTACAGGACCGAATGGGAAAGAAACCTAGAAACTATTAAGGTGGATGTTGAGTCTTATCACCTACCTACTGATACTAGAGGATGGAGGAGAGAGTGAGAGCCAGCCAATCAGCTCTTTCCAAAAAGACCTGTTGGGTGAGTGGAGGACAGAGATTCACAGATATCCCATTAAATGAAGAATGTGATAGGAAGTGTCAAATGGGCACATGCCTTTCCACTCTCCAGAGGTAACCAACCAGAAGACAGGCAAGAGGAGCTTGCTCACAAAAGGATTGGAATGCTGAATAAAGTAACATGGACCCCCTCAAAATGTTTCTAGTAATTTGGATACATTTTGGAGAAGTATCCATGCTTGAAAATGTTTATATAAATGGAACCATCCATCACTGCCCTGAGGACTTTTTTGAACACTGCTCAGAATGCTTGAAAATCCTAATGCATCTAAAAGTTGATAGTACTGTAGTCAGATTACTACTGTAATTCTTGTGTGATGATACTTCAAGGAGTTCTAGAAAACCTGGATAAACCAGTGCAAAATAATGATTCATGAACATCTCTGGGTATGTTCTTGTGAAGTGAGAGAGTGGTAAATTAAGAAGATGCCATTATTTAAGACTGTACAATGGTGTGTACAATACTCGTATCTTTGCAAACATGCTTATTTTGTGTTTTAGAAAAACATATCCCATGGTTGCATGTTCATGTCAAGGAGAAGAATAAAACAAAATACACTTAGAAATTTAAAAAATTAGGATTCATCTCGTCTTGATGCCTAGTCTGTGTTGGTCATACATTGAAATCATAGTAACACATCTGCGAGAATTTTAGATTTTCTTCAGGAAGGAGCCCCCTCCCTCTGCAAAACAAAGAAGTACATGCATCCAGAACTTTGGGTTCTTATATGTGCTTTACAATCTTGGTGGATCTCCAAAAACAGGAAAATCTATAAGAATGAACTTCTTCAGATTCCATGTGCTTCTGTTTCTAGTCATGCTGTATAGTAAAACACTTTCAGTTTGGATCCTGGGCCAAAACTCTGAAGCGAAGTAAACTCATTTGAAAATGTCAGTATCTTAAACAAGATCTTTCTCAAATTCTACCTAAAACTGAGGGTAGGTCAGAATGTTAAATAAGGTTTCATTTAATTTTTTTTTCTCAAGCATTTTCCCATCTCAACATATTTAAGCACAATTTGGAAACAAAGAAACTGAAAGAAATCTGGAAGTCTTTTCCTCAACCCAGAGGCATAACTGGGCAGTTCTGTGCACTGGTTGTAATGGCATACAGGATGGCAGCCACCATTGGGCAGTAATGCAGTGGTTGGGTGTCCTATGCAGTGGCGATGCCTCCTATTTTGCATTCCCCACCCTGCCACCCCAAGTCTGTGCCACCTGAAATTGCAGTCCTAAATTCCCCATGTGCTTCAGCATTTAATGTAATTTATTCATATAGTAAGTTATACACTTAGGACAAAATGTGGGCCATGTAGAAATTACTGGGAGTTAATACATTGAATTAAGCAGGGCCAAAACTTCACTGACAAACAGATGCAGTTTCAAGATGCGTTAAAGGTCAGGATTTTCAAAAAACATTTTGCATTGTTATAACTGCTCTGGCTGAAATTATGGTAAAACTCCTATTTGATTCAAATAAATGCAGAGTTAGACCAATGCCGAGTGTAAACTTATGAAAATGCCATGGTAGACTAACTTGAAGAAACATAAAGAACTAGGGAAATTGTAAGAAGCTAATGATCTTTGATGTCATGTGGGTGACTAGATTTTAATGTACTAGTTTACTGTTATTGGGCCAGAAAGGCCTTTATATGCTTTGCTAGTTCAGCATATGAACATTTTCCAGGACGAGTCAGTACTTTTCTATTGCCATAACGCTGCCACCTACCATTAATTCCCATTTCTTAAATATGTCTGGTACAGAAACCTTGGAGTGGGGAGAAGAAGGAAGAAAGAAATGCTACTCTGATATCCAGTTCATGCCTGTGGTGGAAGGGTCAGCCACAGAGATTACTGTTCTTGGAGGGTGATGGCAAGAAATGGAATGGCAGGGAGTGGAAAAATAGTGGAATGTAGAAAATGGGCTAGAGGTGATCTGAATAGGCATCTGGATTTTGAGGAGCTTGTCCATAGTAAATCTTCTTAAAGACCATCCCTCACTAGCACTGAAGTTGCTATTCATGCTATGAATGTGCTATTCATATTTTATCATACACAAAAACCCAAGTGCTTGAAGAAGCACAAGTCCATTGTTGCCAATTAGATGTTCTTTTTTTTATTGCCCCTTCTTGTTAATTTTTCTTAGCCATGTAAGGTTGTATTAGCCCCACCGATTAAATTAAATCTTTCCCTTTTTCTTTAATTTGAAATTATTTCATTTCCTGCAGCAAAAACCTTTCTCTTTGAACTGGCTGCTTAGTAATTGCAGCACTTGGTATTCAGGAAACATACCAAAGAGGAAGATGGTATAATTACAATACTTTGAACTGCAGACCATTTTCCCCCTTCAATCTTCCTCTAATACACACATGTACCTATTTTTTACTGTGAAGGATAATGAATATTCTCAAATGTCCAATTCTTCCCCACCGCCACACAAATACCACAGCCATAAATAATATTTAAGGACTCCTGGCTTAAAATCTAAGTGCTGTCCTTTGAAATGCATTAAGAGTGCTGGTAATAAACACATTTATTTGAAATAATTTCCTTTTTAGGTATCCTATGTCTAATTGTCATTTGAGATGCTGGAGTCAGACAGTATAATGTTCATAACTGTTGCATCAAGTGATATAACCACAAACAATAAATCATTGGACTCGCTGTTCCAAACCCCTATTATGTTATCCATTCCATCACTTCCATATATTGTATACATACAATATACATTTGTTAGCCGGCAGGTGTGCTGTGCAGGAACTGCAGCCCGCTCAGTTTCCCTCTGTCCCTATAGAACCAGTCCAGGACAGTCAAGGAACTTAATTATATACAAATTTATTTACATGAACTTTTCACAAGGAAAAGAAACATAGACATAAACATATGTATTATAATGGTACACACACACACACACACACACACACACACACACACAGTGTGCTATATCTAGCTAGCTAGCTAGCTAGCTAGCTATTTCTCCAAGCAAATAACATAAACAATACCCTTTGGGTAAATGCTATAAAACCTTATACCAGTGCTCCAGATACATGTAAGTCACAGGTAAGTATCTGACCTGAAACAGGTAAACCCCAAAATAAACATAGATAGCCAACAGATAACCTATAGGTAAGTATAGGTGAACAATAAGTAAGCCACAATACAAATAAACAACAGGTGAATAATTGAAAAGGGGGGGGGGGAGGTTTCTCAGCAGAGCCCTAGTCAAAGTTTTAAATTTATGACTCTACTCATGTACTGATTTACAAACATGAGAGTTCACAGAATATTAGGCACAACATCACACCACTTACCATGCAAGAACCTCAAAGATAAACTTAATCCAAAGAGGAAACCCCAATGCCCCTTGGGCCTTTTCCCAAACCCTTTAAGGAAACTTGTAACTTCAGGGGGGCCCTCCCAGTAGGACCTCCACCTTCAGGAGCCCTTAACTAACCAAGGGGGACTCTCCCTCCCCTGTGGGAATCCTTTTTCCCCGTGACTCATGCTCCCAGGGCCTGAGGGTGGCCCTCATTTTCTGTGCCAAGCTGCTCTCTCACCCGCAGTAGGCTTCAGGAATCTCTGTCCCCCAAACAAGGCTGCACTATGCAGGGTTTCTGGGGCCTCAGGCTTGGCCCTGCCCACTGGCTCAGTAGTCCAAGCACCGTCTGGCTCCCTAGACTTGACCTTTTGCTATGGGTTGGAGGCCCAGGCTGCTGCATGCAGCACTGGGGCTTGATCTGCTCCCAGACCCTCCATGTAGAGCCTCCTGCACTGGGCTCCCAGCCTTGTGCTGGGGGTTGGAGACCTAAGCTGGCCAAGGGGCTCCAAAGGTCCCACTCCATGTCTGTGCACCATGTCTCTGGCTGCTGTGCCTCAAGCATGCCTCTGCTGCACATGTCCTGGGCACTGTTTAAAGATCTGTTTGTGCAGGCGGAGGGGTGCCTGAGCCACTACTCCCTGCTGCTGCTGATCCTTCTGGAGTCCCAGGAAAACCTGCACTCCTGGTTCAGGACTGTGATCTACAATGGCATGGGGGCCAAGCCCAGGCTTCTCTGCAACCTCTGCCACTGCTTGGAGGGCTATCTATGGCAGTGCTACATGTCCCTGTCCCTTGCTGCTGAGGAGGACATTGCCACAAGCATCAATGCCTTCCTTGCAGTGTGAGAGGCCCACACCTGCACAACTGCAGGGACATAGGCTCCTCAATTAAGTTCTGAACTGTGTCCTGCCTCTCTGCATGCTCAGGGTGAGGGGGAAACCAGGGGGTAGGGGAGTATGGGCAGGCCAGCCAGAGAGTGGGGGCAGGTGCCAGTGGTGGGGGCAGGGGCAGGAGTGGGGACTGGGAGGGCAGTCCCCACCCCTGTGCAGGACTTACCACGTGTCCAGGGCTGGCGAGGCTAGCAGCTCAGTGCAGGTGTCCCCATAACCATGGGTGACTCGCTGCTCCTCCTGTCTGAGGCCTGTAGTGTGAAGACCTTGAGAGTGGAGGAGCTATGGCTGGAACTAAAGAAGGAGTAAGGGTAGAGTGAATGTTAATGAGCATGAATCAAGGTGTATAAAATGTGAAAAGAACTTTTATTCATTACTGCTCCCCGTGTTCACTGGCTGTGTCTGTAAGGGAGCTCGCCCAAAGCTGTCTCCATTCTAAATAAAGCTGTTGCGAGCAACGTGTTCAAGTAGTGTTTGCTCCCTGCTTGCTCTTGCTAATGAGTAACAGGATCCATGAGCAATTGGATTGTCATCTTCCTAGCCGTTGAGCACCACATGGAGTTAGGGTCTTACAGCACCTGCTAAACATAATCATTGGGACCGCACACTAGTTGGCCCAGTATACTGCAACATAGGCACCCAAGGCCAAGTAATCCCTGAAATGTAAGTTAGGCAAAAGCCAGGACTGGAAAATGTTACGTGTTTGAGGAAGAAGATGGTTCCATAATTTACCTCAGCAGCCTGGTTTTATCCCGGTTTTCTCTGTTTAAAAAAAAAATCCCCAATTTCTGGTTAAAGAAAGTATCCTCAAATCCACATTTTTCTATAATTTAAAGGAAACACCTCTGTTTCTATATGTATATATATATACCTATATATTAGTGGTGTTGCATTTAAATCATGGAAAACTGGATTTGGAGTTCCTTTTTTTAAACAAAAATATGGGTTGTTTTTTTTAAATCAGAGAAAACCAGGATCTTTGCTGATCATTGGGTGCTTAGGTAAATCATGGAACCCAATGATCCTGAAGAAGGGATTTGACTAAGTAGATCTCCTGACATCGCTTCCAATCCTATTTTTCTTTGTAAAAATTTTTGGACCTGTTTAGATGGTATAAATTCCAGAACATTGTTTTTATCACTATTTTGCAATATTGTTTTCATTTTTTAAGATCTACAAAGAAAATAGATCCAGGGTCTTACACAGACAGGTTTCTAAGCCCTTGCCAAGTATTTTAAATGGTCATAGCTTTGGGCATTTTTACATGACACAGGTTTAATTCTCACTAAATAGAAGTGGTGTTTTTTTAAAACACCGCTTCAATTTAGGGTGAAGTAAACACCCATGTCGTGTACACCCATGTCGAAGCCTGATCCTTACCTGCCTCTCCAATGACAGGGAGGGGAGAGTGAGCTGCTGGCAGGCAGAGTGGTCCCAGAGCTACAGGGTTGGGGCGGTACTTCCCTCTGTGGCAGTGGCAGCTCCGTAGGCAGCACCTGCTTGCAGGCACCCAATTCAGGCAGTCCTGAGGGGCACCACAACCACAGGGGAAAGCATCAGGCCCCTGCACAGCTCAGGCAGGCAGGTAGTTTCTGGGGAGGCATGGAGATCAGGCTTACCACTTTTTTCCTTCTGTGGAGCCTGCCTTCCCAGGCTGCTGCCAGGCTGCCTGCACTGCCCCTGAACTGCACAGAGCCTGGCGCTTCCTTCCATGGCTGTAGGGTAGGAAACTACAACTCTTTAGAGGTGTTTTACTTTGCAGCACTCCAAAGTTATTTGCTACAACCCAAAGTCATTTAAGGTGCACTATGCCACTGAATGTGCTACAGCGGCTGGAATTACAGTAAAAGTTGCATTAACCGGCACTTTATTAACCAGCATGCTTTATTAACCAGCATGCCAGTTGATGCCGGTTGACATGCAATATGCAATATGCCACTGAACGTGCAAATAGCAATGCCATTAAAGTGGTACAAAAGGCATTTAACTCACCTTTTGTGCTTTAAAGTATCATCTACAAACACCCTATGACATCACTTTCTTAATTATAATCACAATTTTGTTAGTTTTAAGTTTGGGAGACCATAGTTCCTACTGAAACCAAGCTAAGATGAATAAATGAATGTTGGATGAGTTCTCAAAATGGAAGGGCTCACAGTCATTCTTATTTATTCTGGTGACAATTTCTGTCTGTTTATGAGCTTCCTTTCACTAATCAATGCTTCCCCCGCCCTCCATAGAGTGCAACTGTCATTGGAAGCTGTGGTCATGAAGGGAGTCTCAGACTCTTCGATAGTTGCAACTACATTGGGGAGCTAGGCAGAGAGCACCTGCCTACACCTCTGCTCCCCAACCACACTTTTCCTGTGACCAGATGCTTGGGGGAGGGGGCGAGGGGCGGGCAGGGGAGAGTCACTCCTATCCCACAATAGCTAGAGTTTGTGGGGACCAACGGCATGTCTTCCAGCACCTGCTCCCTGCCCTACTCCCTGCTTCCCGACAACAGGCAATTGTTCTGCTGACTTGGGGCAGGTGCTGGATAAAGGAACCTGTGTATCACTGCTGCTGTTCCCAGGCTGCACTGTGCAAGCTTCCTGCACTGTGGGACAGGAGTAGGTCTAGGGGTCTTTCATGCCTGCATCTGCTGGGGACAGCAATAGCAGTGCACAGGTTCCTCCTTCAAGTGCTTGCTCCCAGCCAGAAGGGGCCACCTGTAAGGAGGACAGGGGCAAAGACAGGGACCAGGAGCTGAAAGGAGGAATACATGTGCCCCTACCTCTGTTCGCAGCTGAGCCCAACTCCCTGCACAGCTACAGCTTGCAGCTGGAGTGGAACAGTAATAGCTCTGGTGCTCTTAGATCAGTCAGGGACAGAAGGAACAGGGGGTTTGCTGTTCCTAGGCCCACCCCTAATCCCAGATGGCAACTGGCCTTTTTTTTCTTGCTGTGACTCTTTCAGCAGTCAGTATCACTGTGGAGTACAAGATGACCATAAACCTACAAACTGGCTTAATCTGAGGACATACAGGAGGACAAATTGAGTCTTCAAAGCAGATTTCTCTTGCCACCAAGATTTTTCTTCCCACCTGGATACAGATGAAATAGCAGCTCTTCATTAGGTGCTGATCTAAACTGGGCATTAGAAATTTAAGAAATAGTTCTGTTTAAACCAGAGAATTAAAATTGGTCATTATCTATGAATATCTAACCTTTCAACTACCATCAGGACCTGAACACCGAGATTTGTGGGGCTTTCCAATGGTTGACTGTGTGTACTTTTTCAAATTTGGAAGAGGCTCAAATTTAATGCTAATGAGTCTAACATAAATATCTAGCTAGCTTTCCTCCAAGGTAACACATTTCAAGAGGTGACTTTTCTGTGACTTCATTCTTCGTTATGCACGATCTTGTCCTGAAATTGAATTTGCATCAAAAACCAGAGCATCCTTTGTCAGTTTATGCAGCGGTGATTTGCTTATAGGGGACTTTAGACATATTGGCCAGTTTTTGTTTTTGTTTTTTGGCAAGAAGCTTTCCTCCAGAGAAAACAGCAGGGATTTTTATCAGTATTCAAACTAAAGTGGCCATGTCAGGAAACATCTTTGACTGACTGATTCTGGAAAAAGCAGTGGCACATGTCAGCATGTGGCATTGATTTTTAGAAGTGATTTTAAACAGCAGGTACTCATCTTTCTTTGTGGGCACTTGGATAAATGTAGGCTATACTGTCCCATCTGTTTCACCTTCTTTTCAAAGTATCTCTTCATTTCCTTCCTTTTCATATTGTAACAAATAGTCTGTTGGAGACCTATATAAAACAAGTTGGTTAGCTCACACCTGTTCTTTGGAGACAAGTGTTTGTATTACACTTGTATTTTCAGCAGAGAGAGAGAGACTAATGGCTGATGAGGGAGATTTATACTTGCTGGAGGTGATTTCTCTAGAGTCAAGAGACACCAGTGTAAGCAGATTTCACCACACAATGCTGTATTTTCTTAGCATTCCATTTGACCTGCAACCAGGTCCCATGCCTTTGAACAATGTTGAATTATTGTATCAAAAGTGTTTTTCTGTAGGAAAGCAGAGTTTTTAAGGCTCTGGGACTACACTATGAGGAATCTTATAAGGAATATATGGGTCAGGGAAGCTCCTGATATTTACTTTTCATATAGTTACATGACAATTTCACTCTCTAGTGAAATCCATCTTCTGCCCTTGAAACACAATTTGCCATACAGAAAACTACTTTAGACTGTTTAGATGTGTTCAGAAACTGTCCGTATCTGTTTGCATCAGTGATTTAACAATAGAAACCAGTGACTTGGAGGGGAAAAGGCAGTCTAGGCACCTGCCAGGTACACAGGTACATAAACACACCAAATGTAGCCATGTAGGTAATAACACTGCAGCTGGATAAAAGGTCATGCATATTGGGTGTTAGGCACTGCTGAGGGAGGGAGTGTGCTTTGTTTTAGTCCCAACAGCAGAACTGATAGGCAACTGGTTGGGTTGCTTACTCAGGAAGCAAGAAACTCAGATTTCAGGCTCCTCTTCATTATCAGGACCTTGAATCTGTATCTTTTAGGCTTTCTAGCGGGATGTTTTCATAGATTCATAGATGTAGGGTCAGAAGGGACCAAAGTAGATCATCAAGTCCGACCCCCTGCCCTAGGCAGGAGAGAATACTGGGCTCATGTGACCCCAGCTAGGTAATTGTCAAGCCTCCTCTTAAAGACCCCCAGGGTAGGAGCCAGCACCACTTCCCTTGGAAGTTTGTTCCAGATCCTAGCTGCCCTGACTGTGAAGTAGTTCCTTCTAATGTCCAGCCTTAACCTCCTCTCAACTTAGGATCATTTTTCCTTGTTACTTAGGGAGGTCTTGGGGGAACAGGGTCTCTCCCATTCCTTGCTGGTCCCCCCTGATAAGTTTATAGACGGTCACCAGGTCCTCTTTCAGCCTTCTCTTGTGAAGGCTGAACAGGTCCCATAGCCTCTCCTTGCAGGGTCTGCCCTGCTGTCCCCGGATCATACGAATGGCCCTCTGGACCCTCTCAATGCTGGTCATATCCCTCCTAAAGTGCAAAACCCATGACTGGACACATTATTCCAACTTTGGCCTGACCAGTGTCGCACAGAGGGGGAGGATCACCTCCTTGGCCCTGCTTATGATGCATCTGTGGATGCATGACAAGGTGCGGTTAGCTTTACTGACTGCACTCTCACATTGGTGGCCCACGCTCATTTTGGAATCAATAATGACTCCAAGGTCTTTCTGCCACTGTGCTTTCAAGGAGGGAGTTCCCCAGCCTGTAGGTATGCTGCTGGTTCTTACTACCCAAGTGCAGTACCCTGTCCCTCCCTTCTAGCATGCCCACCTCACCCCAAATCTTGGTGTCATCTGAAAATTTAAACAGGGTGCTTTCCACCCTTTTGTCCAAGTTCCTAATGAAGAAATTGAACAGTGCAGGCCCCAGGACCGAGCCCTGGGGAACTCCACTGCCCACGTCCCTCCAGGTTGAATATGACCCGTCCACCACCACTCTCTGGGTGCAGCCCCTCATCCAATTTGTGACCCATCTGACTATGACCCATCAGTGCCACAGTCACTTAGCTTTTTAATGAAAATGGGGTGGGAGACAGTGTCAAAGGCCTTCCTGAAATCCAGAAAGACTACATCCACTGTAACACCTGCAACCAATGATTTTGTGATCTGATTGTAGAAGGCAATCAGGTTGGTCTGACAGGACCTGCCCCTAATGAACCCATGCTGGTTGCCCCTGAGCATCATCCCCCCTGCTGGTCCCCCACAGATGTGCTCCTGGATAATCTTCTCAAAGAGCTTCCCCAGGATTGATGTAAGACTAAGAGGCCTATAGTTGCCTGGGTCCTCCCTCCTCCCTTTTTTGAAAATGGGGACCACATTGGCCCTCTTCCAGTCCTCTGGCACCTGGCCAGAGCACCACGACTGCTCATAAAGCCATGCCAGGGGCCCTGCAATAACCCCTGCCAATTCCTTCAACACCCTGAGGAGGAGAGCATCTGGACCTGCTGATTTGAACACGTCCAGCCCCTCTAGAAGTTCACTAACTTGGTCCTTTTTGACCCTAGGCCTGGCAGAGGCTCTCCTGAGTCTGTCCTGAATCTCGGTGGGGGAGTCCTGGTCCCTGCACAAATTTTAACCACAATGTGACTGTTTAAGTGTTATCCAGTCACTTCTCCAACTCTACTTTTGAAGCTGGAGCCCTGAGCAGCCAAGACAGGGAGATATGTGAGGCCAGAAGGAGAAGCAGCAGCTAGAGGGAGTGTGGTGCAATGAGATGGATGCAACTCTTGAGCCCAGCTCTTGATTCTCAAGATGGGGAAGAAACTTCCTCCCTGTTCTCTATCCACTTTATTCAGTGACTTTTAAATGCAGTGCCCCAGATTCAACTGATAGTTAATGTAATTATAATATGCCAGCCCTGCAGCCCCAAAAATGGGCACAAAAAGCAAAGAGTTCCCACTTTTATACAGAAAATCATAGGGGTTAGGGTCACCAGCCCATGGACCAAAGGGAAGGAACAAGTAAAAGGTAAAGAAACATCAACACTTTGATAACATACACTCAGCACCTTAATTCCCCTCTCCTCAGCCTCTGGAGATGTCCTCAAACAAGCCTTTAGTTCCCAGAACACTCAGACATGAGCCTGCAGCTGCTCCTAAGTTTGAGTCCAGCTCCTTCAGTCCACAGTCCTGGATGACAAAGACAATGAGTTCTCCAGTTCCACTGTGCACTCCTCTATGTAGGGCTGGCCAGGCTCCAAGTGCACACTGCTCTCTCTTCACCTTACTCCAGCCTCAAGCTTCCTCTTCCCTTTTCCCTTGGCCCTTGGTCCTTGGGTGTTTCAGGGAGTTGTAGTCCAAATTAACAATCAGAACAGCTCTACAGACTGTCCCCTGGTTCCTTCTGCTGTTGCATGCATTATATTCAAATAATATTAATAATAATAATAATAATAATAGGCAAATGAAAAGCCACCGACCAGGCAGCTGGGATGTCCTTCTGCACTATTAGGAGCACTCATGGGGCGCATCCCCATGAACATGCACATGTGTTTTCCTGGTGACAAATAGCAGCATTTAGTAGTGCCACTGCTACTTGTCCCCATGGAACGCCCTTATATGCACGCTCCCTAGGTGAGGTAGGAAAGCCTTCCCTGGCAAGCAGCCTTTCCTGGCATCTTGTAGGCCTTGTGGGGCTGCAGCAGTGGTGATCTGTTGCATAAAGCCTGGCCACCAACACTATCACTGGTGGAGCATTTGGGGAAAATTTGTTTTGCTACTGTCTGTGCCTGGTAGTGTCTCTGTATAACTTTCCTTTCTCTTTTTTCATGAATCAGATAAGATGTTTGGTCTTTTAAAATGAACAATAAATATATTCACATAGTTCCTGTTGTGTCTATAAAATAGGAAGATCTTTTGACAAGGCATACTGATACTAAATATTATGCCATTGTATGGATGTATAATATATAGTGAATCACTAGTAGCACAGGTGTGGTTTTTTTGTTTTTGTTTTTTCTGTGCATCTCATACCATAGGGGGAATAATACTTAGACCTCCTGAATTCCCCTGAAAGTATTTTGATAGATGTGTGTGTTTTGCTATGCTGCACTGTAGCCACAAGGAAGGAGACTCTAAGGACATCTTTGACATTCTACCACGGATGTTCAGAAACAGCCTTTGTGATTTGGGTTGACCATTGAAAACTGTCGCTGAAAGCTTGGCACAAGTTCAGGCTACATGTCACAAACCATTGAGGTGGGCCTGTGAAGTGACAACCATCTGGAGCTAGGTGTTTTGTTTTTTCCTTTCAAGGCTATTGCCTTAATGCCTTCTGCCTTGAGAATTTCAGCCATCTTTCTTTTTATTGTCACTTAAGCTAAATGGCAATAGCAGCAGTCTGCTTTTTTCCTGATACTTTTGATCTCTATCAGAAGTTGCTACATTCCAGCATGCTTCTGATGCCAACTTTTGTGTTATAAATGCTGCATAAAGTCCCCAGGAGCAATCTTGATTTTCTTTTTTTTTTTTTTTTTATCATCAGCCAGCAGAACAAGCTGTTACATAAATGCAACCAATGGCATGGATGAAATGGTTCCAAAGTGTTTTAGGGCCAGATTACACATGGCTCTGTAATTGCCATGCTCATTTTTAGCTCTGAAAACTTGAGTGTAAAAATGCTATCAAATCACAATGTGAGTATTTTATATCTGCTTTGCAATGGCTTCAGCCTCATAATGACTTAGCCCAGCACCATCCAACTTCTGAGTGGTCAGGAGCCACGTAAGCCCCCAGCCATGTGCCACATGGCATGCCCCCTCCCCATTCCCCATCAGACTACATCGGCAGCCTTGTGCCCTCCCATATGATTCCCTTTGACCCCCAGAGCTGCACTGTGCAAAGCAGAGTTCCTGAATCCTGCTGAATTCCCTGGCCGGGGGCTCCTTCCACTCTATGAGCCACAGCCCACCACTGAGTCCCCTGCGGTGAAGGGCAAATAAGAGAAGCTGAAGGAGGGGGGGGAACCTGTAGGCTCCCGTAGCAGCAGCAGGGAAGTGATGTGGGGAGCCCAGAGCCACATGTTCATCTCTCTTAAGGGCTTTATGGAGCCCACACACCTCCAGTTGGACACCCCTGGTTTAACAACTGTTTGTGGCCTGCAGCCACTTCAGTTTCAGTTTCAGTAGCACTGCTGCAAAGGCCAGGCCACTGGTGTTAATGGTCTTTCACTCGGAGTTTTTCAACCACTAGGGTGACATGACACCCTGAATGACAGCAACTTTCTTTTGCTGGCAGAGATATATCCCTTTTGCAGATGAGGTGAGGGCAGATTTTTTGGAACTCCTGTGTCAGTTATAGGGCATGATCTTCTCATACCCTGTAGCTGACCTGGCTGTTCTAGCAGAACTTTGTAATCTAGGCAAAGCCAAACTACAAGGCAATTTGAGAATTATAGACTTAAATCAGATGATTGATATGGTTCCACTGATGTTCTTCAGATGGCTTTTGTTTTAGTCATCTGACAAACATCATTTATTAGTTTATGATTCCCTTGATGGCTTTACATTGTACATTATTCGCCAGACAGTGCATCATTCATTTTCCTTGATAGGCACTTTGCAGCACATCCATGCTTACATCTAGTATTAGACAAAAAAAGGGTCTAGGAAGCTTGCTCTAGATAGCAGGTATTTTTGTTATGTTCATTTTTTGGCACCAGTCAATTCTAAACAATATTCACAGTTTCAGTATATCAGTATATTGGTGGGTTTTTGTTGTTTTATGAGGAATAAGGCTAATGAAATAGAAATATTTGTATGATTTTTTTAAACGTTGGTGTGTGTGTATGTGTGTGTGTGTATGCATTCAACAGCTGTCTATCTCTCTGTCTCTCTCTGTCTCTGGCTCTCTCTCTCACACACACACATACACACCACACACGCAACCACGCATGCACACGCACATTTGTTATGTGCATCTTTAAACATGTCCCTGTAGTTCCAGAAAAAGAAAGGAAAGAACCAGAAGGGGTAGACATTATTTGCAAAGTTTTAATTTTGACTGTTTGGTCAAAATATAGAAAAGGAATGTTTAAACTAAATATTCCAGAAGAGATCTATTAGATGACAGAATAGTCATTGAGGGAAGAGAGAAGAAACACCATCGCTAAATCATTAAAACTAGGCTAAACAAACATAGGCCTAGATAGCAGTTCTTAGGTACATAACCTTGCAGAAACTAGTCATTGATGAACCCACACAGTGTCTGAGGAATGATGCTAATATATTTGTGGAAGTTTATGATGCTTAGAAGTTAGGTTAATACTGCTGAACCTTAACAGGTATATAGCATCATGCTATAGTCAAGCCTGGAGGTAACAAATTATTGGATGCATCACTGTGACTACATTTTATTTGTAAAGTAAATTTATAGCCTTCTGTTCTGTCATGTTGAAGAAAAAGTTTTTAGTAGCTGTCCTACTATTCAGTACTAACGAGGGCTGTAGAAGGACACTAGGGTTGTGCGCCATCTTGATAGCTGAAGAGCGTATCTCCTCTGTTGATCACCTGTTGAAGTTTAGGGAGAGTGACAGTGAAGCCACAGACTTTGAAATAAGCAACTGCTCTAACTGGTATGGAAGAAGTTGGGTCACAGTTATATCATCAGCTGAGCCATAATGCTCGGGCACTTGACAAAGAAAGGGAAGGTACAGTAAGGGAAAGTTTCTGTTTTCATATGTAGAAGCCAATACTGAAGTTATGAATGTTAAAAAGGGAGCATGGCTGCCATTGTGAGTGAAATTCTTCTTTCATTTAGATAAAGCCACTTCTGTATGTGATGTCTCAGCTCAAGTCATAATAGTTGTGAGGCATCACGTTCTATGATAGCACATGGCATTAAGTTTCCCCTAGCCTAATTTTTGTTTCTTTCTATAATATAAACATATTTCTCTTTGATTATATTCGTGGTCTGTAGGGCTGGCTATAGACATATTGATCAGGAATGCAATATGGAGCTTCTCTTTTGATAGTTATTTAAGGACTTCTGAAATTTTTGCCCTAGATTTAGACACTTCAGAGCTGGGGAGGGATGCAGTTCAGCACACCTCATCTACTTGCTCCCATTCAAACATGAAAAACCTGGAAATGCACATGGGAAAGTTTCTCTGGTGGCATCCTCCAGAGGTCTTAAGAGGAACCCTGGGGACACCTTTGGAGCGGCTTCACCACCAAATTTTGGGGTTTGGTGCTTTCATTCTGGTTTGAATAAGTGGTATGTTTGAGACCATTGCTTCCAAGGAATCCCACTGACTTTCAATGAGATTTAGGGTAAGTGACTTTTAACATGGGATCTAGTCTCCTAAATTACTTGTGTGGCTGGAAAAAAAGGATCTAATTAGCTTGCATTTATGAATGGTTTTTATTACTATGAAATGTACTTACGTGGGGAACTTCTGCTGGGAATAAAGCATGATATTTTCTAGAAGCCTTGTTATACATTACACTGTGAGCTGTTCAAATGTTGATGGGTGTTGGTGCTAGTTCTAGTTTGGAGCAATCACACATTCAGGTCATCAGGGGCCCAGAGGACTGAGAGGTAAGAATCCCCTGCTCTGCCATTCCAGGCTTCTCTCCTGCTCCCTCCACCTCCCCTCCCAGTCTCACTGTTTGTCTGGCCCCTACCCCTTCCTCTGCTGGGCTCCTGCTCTTCTGTAGGCTGAGACCTGCCCAGAGGCTGCTGGGCAGGAGGAATAACCCTTCTCTGTCTGCTCCCTGGGATCAGATAACCCAGACAGCCACAAGTAAGCAAGCAAGTGGCAGTGAGCAAGAATTTAAGGTGTTGGGAAGGGTTGTGGGGTGGGGGGAAGAGGGCTGAGGAGAGCCAGCGGGTGAGGGGAGACAGGTGGGTTTTTTACACTAATGTGTAGCCTAGACTGGCAACACGTTAGTGTAACATGAGCTGGATAACATGGATTATAGATAAATCTAGGCTGGAGTGGCATAACTTTAAGCCACCTAACAAGTACTTAAAACTAGTTTCAGGTATGGATGTATGGACAATCCAGGGATTAAGAGCTCCTAAAATTTTAGCTCCACCTAAAATCAACATGTAACAAGATGCTTGAAATTCTTCTTTTATTTTAGGCAGTTTAATTGCTGGATGGCTCAAGTGCTTTGTTCCCAGTAGCATGCTGACCTGAGTTAAATGCTCATCCTAGAACTTCCTACCCAAATGTTTTCTTTAGCTGCCAGGTAACATGCCACCAGGTTCAGTCTAATCCAAGAGCTGTCACAAGCGAACCTCACTGTCCTGGCTATATTTCAGGGACTTTACATGGTTAAAGAGGCTTGAGGAAAGTGAGTGCTTCTGTTTAAAAATCGCTGAAGTGGAAACAAAATAGAAACCCATGTTGCAGTTTTTATAGGCATTTTCAGTGGTACTTGAGGTCAAAGCACTAAAGCATGAAATCCCTGAAGCTGTCTTATAGTGCAGAAAAGAGATGCATTTATTTCACTCACTGTATATTTAATTTAAAAGTAATCAAACTATCACAGTGTAGAAACAAGTCAGTCATTGGGCCATTCATTGGAAGTTGCGGTCTGTTTATTCAGATCCCTTCAGTTCTGCAGCGAGGAGGTTCCTGATGAGCATTATAATGCAGGGAAATACGAATTCCTTCCAGATTGCTACAGGACCTCCAATAATTGAAATATGGACTTTGCCCTTTTCAAGGTTGCCACCTCATTTTATCTGGATTCTTAGGACTGATTCTTGATTCCTTTTTTAGGCTAAAGTCCCAGATACTGGAAGCACATTTTTAGCCCTGCATGATGTATAAAATAACCTAAAACTATGACCTTTTAAATGATCCAAAAGCAGATGAAAATATAAAACCCAATCTTGAATCATAATATTAAAAAAATTTTGAGTTATGGGAGCTTGACTGAGTTCTTGAATGTTTTGCCTTAGCAGTACTTTCTTGAGCATTGGCTTTTTACACTTAAATACTAAATAATACATAATGAGATTCAGAAACTCATTATGATCTGCTACTGTGGGTGAAATTCACTGGCAGAAAAGAGAGGTAGTGCAAGCTGAGATGGTTAGAGCATTCAAGACAATTCAATTTTTCTTTTGAAGCCTTTTCCCACTTTTTTTTACACTGTAAAATTTTATTGTATAATGGTATCAGCTAAGTGTATGATTGTTAAGGATTTCACTGGAAGAAGTAGCCCCAGAATATATGCAGTTAAACTGGCATTAAGGTATGTTTGCTTCAGTGCTTATTAAACCTGTAAAAACTACACTCCCAAAAACACTCAGTTGGTATATGCTACATCTACAATAAGATTTATTATAGCTACTTTTTCTAGAGTAGACTTAGCTTTTATTTTTATGACCAAAGTAAAAGCTAATGGTTTTTCTGCTAATACCATGAGGAAACAGAATGCTTGAAACCTAAGGTTATTGAATGGATGTATCCAAGAGAGCTTGTTTGTAGTTTTATTATTAGTACTAGCAAATTGCCTGTCAAGACTAACAGGGCAGTAGGGATGGACCACGCATCTAACCCTGTGGCCCCCCCCTTCTCCCCCACTCCTCATCCAGCCCTGCTCTACCCGCTATCGCTCCAGATCCAGGCCCATTATACCCCCACCCACCACACCATTCCTTGTCCATCTGTCCTCTACCCCTCCCCCTCCCCCCCCCACTGTTTCAAGTCCAGCTCCATTCTTCCCTCCTCCCTCCCTTGGGTCCAACCCAGCTCCCCCTCCCCCACCACCTTGGGTCCAACCCAGTTCCTCCCCCTAC
>NW_017728943.1:95250452-95271300 GCF_001723895.1 Crocodylus porosus | reverse complement strand
GGGGGGGGGTGGAGGAAGCCCTGCTGCTCTGACAGCCAGGGCATTTTCCCCACCACCAAATTTCCCTGGCATTGGCACAAATCTGGGCCCACACAGCACAGGCTAGTCAGCCAATTGCCACCCACCCTTTCAGTGGTGCACGCACAATTGTCCAGAAGCATTACGGACAGACAGATATACAGACTGAAGCACAGACAGACAGACAGACAGACTAAACCTTTTATTATATTATAATATTATTTTATGGGATCTCCTACTGTTGCAATACCATCAATTAACATACAGTATTGATAACTTTGGTAAACTGCTAGTCTAGCTATAACAAGATAGAATTTGTGTTTTTACTTAATTTCTTTGCTGTTTTCCATTATGAAGTTTGTCCTAATTGCATACTGGAAGCATTGAGGTGTAGTGTGTTTTATTGCAAAAGGAACTGTATATAGTTGTAAAATATGATCTCGTTCTCAAAGCAGTATAGATTTAAAATAATAATAATTAGTTTGAATTCAATAGGCAAAGAGTTTCTTCACATTTTACTATGGGCTGAATATACTTACTTCTTTAAGGATAAATTTAGAAAATTTTTGGAAAAGGTATCAAAATAAATGTTGGAAGTAATTAAATGAATGAAAAAAATAACATTTTTTCAAGTAATGATCATACCGTAATTTTAATATGCAAAATACCACACTTACTAATTTGTTTAGAATTCAAAAAGACCTTTTGGAGGCGTGGTGCAAAATTTGTTCCCAAAATAAAAGCATGGACTCTCATTACTCCCAAAAATAGATGGAGAATGAAGAAAAATATTTTGTTTGAATGTACATTTTTAAGGGCTTTTGTGATAGGTTTTGTTATTTCTGAGAGATTATCTTTGTGATTAACTGACTGTTTTATGGTAATGTAAAAACAGT
Organism: Crocodylus porosus; assembly: GCF_001723895.1. Taxonomy (NCBI): domain Eukaryota; kingdom Metazoa; phylum Chordata; order Crocodylia; family Crocodylidae; genus Crocodylus; species Crocodylus porosus. The sequence continues at coordinate 95,270,386 of NW_017728943.1, read as the reverse complement.
TTGCTCATTTAAATCTTACTAGGAAACCTGATTCCATTACAACCTTGAGTGGCACTGATAGTGATTGTGTTTCTTGCCTCAGTTTGATTTATTTTTTTCAGTCCCATTGGAAGAGTATTAGTTTCTTCCATTACCCATAGATGACTGACATTAAAGGTAGTAGCTGCTACATTTCATCACAATAGAGACTATTAAGGGAGTTTTTATTCTACAGATTTTAGATACAATATGCTAAAAGGGTTTCAATGGAGGTCTTACAGTGTATCCTGATAATTCTTGCTTGGGAAGTCCTTGGATTGCAGTATATAGATATAACATTCCATAACGGTTCCCTGGGTGTAGTTAGTGTGCATTATGTTAATGTGAATCTGGGGAGTCCCTAATTGAATGATCCAGGAGATCAGTTACTTTGCATGCTAAGTATTCAGATGCAGTTGTTGATTATGCTACCAGCTGATGCATAGCACTTGCATTAATAATAGAGTCAAGCTAGGTGATTTAACTTTCAGTGCTAGTCTCCTGGTAGCGATTTGCTAGTGATCATTTGCTGGTTCACTATGTATTTTTTTCTGGGTCTACCTTTTCTCCTACCCTTAGAGTCAGCCTCTCACTCTTTTTTTCTTTTTTTTACCCAGTTGGGTAGATCACAAAACATGTAATTTCCCTTATTTTTCTCCTTTTCCAGGCTGTCATTCCATATGTCTGATCCAGCCATTGCCTTTCATAATCACCTCGACATATTTTTCCTGTCTTCCCTGGTCCTTAGTGCATCTTAATCCTTTAATTCCCTGTTGTTTTTGCTATCTGCTTTTTGAAATCTTGGGAAGTTGGCTCCCCTTCCACTATTGACAAAGTGCTTAATTTTTGGTATACTGATCTCTCTCTCTCTCTCTCTCTCTCTCTCCCCCCTATATTTCTAGAACCCTATACCATCTGACTAAAATGATATCCTTCTTCCTGGGTGCATCTATATGAGATGCTTTACTGCACAGCAGACTAAATTGTTGCACAGTAAAGCATCACCACCTACACATGTGCCACAGTTAGGGCACAGTAAACTAATTTACTGCACTGCCAGATAGTCCTGTCAGATACAACTGAAATCTGGCAGCACAGTAAATTATTGCACTTAAACTCATGTGTAGATAGTGATTAGTTTACTCCAACTCAAACTGAGCTGAAATATATTCAGTTGCATTAATTGCATGTGTAGACATGCCATCTAACACCTACTTCCAGAAAGCACTTTCCCCAACCTTAAAACAATATGGCAAGAAGATGCCTTAAGAGGTCACCTAGTTTAAATCTATGATCAAGATTACTACTGTCTAAACCAATGGTGGGGGTACAAAATTTTTGGCAGGTATGTCACAAATTAGTCCCATACTCTCCTAGTGTCACTCTGATCCCCTGTTTCTGCTTTTTTGTTCTCTGCCCTATCTGTTACTTGTCCCCTTTCCAGTCTGCTGCCTTCCACAGACAGAGGCTGTGTGTGCCACTTGTGGTGCATGTAGTGCAGGCTGGCGACCTGTGGTCTAAACCATACCAGACAAATGCTTGTGTAATCTGCACTTCAACTTCAGTAGCAGAGATTCCACAATGTCTCTGGATAGCCTGTTGCAGTGCTTAATCACTCTGAAACAGAAAGCTCTTCCTTAGATCTCACCTAAATCTCCCTTGTTACGATCTAAGCCCTTTACTTGTATCTAAGAAGGATGGGGCAAAAACCAGCCAATTATTGCCCTCCTTAGAACAACTTTTTTTGTATTTGAAGACAGTTATCAAATCTCCCCTCATTCATTTCTTTTCTCAATTAAATTAATCCCAGTTCTTTCAAGCTTTCCTCATACACTGTATTTACTCAGCACCAAGATGAGGGTTTTTTCTCTATTTAACATGGAGGGAATAAAGCCTTTCATCTTAGAATTGAATATGAAAGGATTGGGGAACAGGTACCTGCTGTGACTCTGGATCCAGACCCAACCCCTGGTCAGGGCTGGAACCACACATGCTGCCTTCCCCCACATCACCTGTGCAGCCTCTTCTGCTCCTACCTTGCAGTCTTGGGCCACTGTCTCCTCCCCTTTCTTCTATCTGCCTCTGTGACACTTCTGTCCCCCACCCCCTTATTTTGTTCAGTGCCAGCAAGCTCCATCCCCACTGCAGCATGAAAGAAGGCCCCAACCCAAGCCTCTAGCAGCAGTGCCAGCTCTGCAGTGCTACTATGGGGTTGGGCTGGAGCCCTGCTATGTTTCCAGGCTGGAGCAGGGATGAAGCCTGCCAGCACCAGAGTACAGGTAAGCAGAGAGGTGCAGGAGGGAGGTAGAGGCTTGGGAGGGGACATGGGCAAGAGACGGGGGGAGCCCAAGGCAAAACAATTGTGGGGGGTTAAGGAGGGAGCAGGAAATATGGGGGGAAGTAGTGGCCAGAGGCTGAGGGTGGGTAGGTACAAAGGGGGCAAGTTAGAGAGGGGAACAGGTAGCTGTTTCTGTTCCCTTTTTCTCTAGGCAAGCTTTGGCCCTTGGAACATGAGAAGAGTACAGTTGATGAGCCAAACTGCAAAGGTAGCTCTGTCTTTGCATCTGTCCACTCAGCCGCTTGTAGCAGAGTATGCCTCAGAGTGTGAAAGGGGCTAGTGCAGGGGCTGCCTTGGGACAGGAAGGGTAGGGGAAGGCAGCAACCTCCAGAAGAGCAGCTGTAGGTACTGCTGGAGTAGTTAGGACAGGTGCAGTGTGTTGGATGGGGAAGGAGAGCGTTTACCTCCTCACACAGGGGAAGCTCATGGCGCACTTCTGTTGCTCTTGCCAAACACGAATGTGCCATGGCACACCTTTTGGGGATCACTGTGTTAGTGAGATTGGTACAGTGGGTGCAGACCCTCACAGTTACTATTTCCCTCTCTAAGCACCTAAGTTCACCATAGAAGTCCCTCACCCTTTCCAGGATGAATGAGAATAACAGGCAAAAAGGGAGACAGAGACTTCAGGAGAACCAGGCTTAACTGATTTTTTTATGGAAAAACACAAAATAATCCCTTCACAGGTAAAATATTGGGCTATAGCTAACAACAAAGTTAATGAGGAAGCTTTCTTGTACTGGGAGGTTGAATGAAGACCCACCAGCTGCAGTCTAGTATTTGGTGTCCTCCAACACTAACTCCTCACTGAACTCTTAGACTTTTTAATCTTTTATGCACAATAAGTGGTGGCGAGGGGAAGCCCCATGTTGGCTAACTGGAGGGGCAGAGAAGGGAACAGCTTGATGCCACCAAATTGGGGGGGGGAGGGGATAGGGAGGAGGTGAAGAGGGAAAAGCTTCATGCTGCATGGGTGTAGGAAGTGGGTGTAGATCACATCAGGGGCAGGAGCTCAGGTCTTTGCCTGTCTGGGACAAGTAAAACAAACCACATGCCTTCCTTCTCGCTGCTTTCTGGTGCTTGGTACCCTACCACACACCTCAGGTCACAGAAAGGTTTAGTCCAGAGTGGAAAAATATTTATGCCTCTGCCTCGGCCTGGCCCAGCATGACAGCCCCAGACCAGGACTTGCATCCCCACAATGAACTCCAGGTCCAGAGACTCTACAGTGGAATTGACCCAATCACTGTCCCTCACCAAACCCTCCATGGAGGGTACTCCCAGAAGCAGCAAGACATCCCTCATGCAGCCCTGTGTCCCACAGTACTGCCCTACACTGAGCCCTCTGGTCTGGGTGCTCAATGTTGTGTTCCAATCTGGGGTTCCAATGTCACTACCTCAAAATGAGTCCTCAGCCATTCGGCATCCCATTATGACACCAGGACAACTGCCACCTGCTATATGCACATTAACCAGTGTACTGCCATCTCTCATCAGGAAATAGCTTTTTATTTTCTACCATATCATTGACTACATCACTGGAATTATCCAGGGCTACTTTCTGACAAAAGGAATGGGAGAAACTAGGCAACAAAGCTGTTGAACTGAGCTGGTGTGGAATTACCTTCAGGGAGGGGTTAGCATCCAGCTCCAATTACAAATGGCACACATAGTGGAGCCTGAATAGATGGAGAGTCAGTCTCAGAAGATGCAACTTTCCCATGAAATCATGGGGCCTCTATACAACCAATCAGGAGAAGCAAACCATGGATCATCTCCTGAGATGCCCTGTAGCACCACAATGTACCCCACAAGATTTGGCAACAGCAACACCAGAAGCAGTGGCCTGTGCAGAATATTGGGAGAAGACCATATAGAAAGGTTGGACTGGAGACCCAACAAAGACCAGGATTCTGCAGGGCAGCACTGCCCTAGAGCCACGCTCAAGGTTACCTTATCCCACTGCTCTGTGGAATAGCCTGCACCCTGGGGGTGTTGCCTAAATAAGCTCTGAGAGTGCAACTGGGGATCACTCCAGTAAGAGAGCTGCTACTGAAGGGGCTGCCCAGTGAGGGGGGAGAAGAGTTCTCCAGGGGACCTTGGTTGCCCAAGGATGCAAGTCACTCTAAAAATGTCATGTGCTCTAAAGGTGCCATTTCATGGGATCCTGAAGATGCCAGAGTTCTGCTCCATCTGTAAGTATGGATGCATTAGCTAGTAAAGTACAGAGCATGAGGTGCCAAAGGCACCACCCTGTCAGAAAGGAAGCTCCTTGCTTGATCTACCTTGTAGGAAGTCTGAACCCTGAAGATGTTGCAGGGTACATGGCAAACCCACCACTGAAAGTATCTTTATATGCAGCCTCACAAGGAGACTTAAGTGAGGCTGTCACAGGTTAAAGACAGTAAAACTGTGGCCATAGAATAATGATTTTATTGCAGATTGTAACAAGGCTTCAGGTTCCTCAGAGTCACTTGGACCCCATAACTGGCCCACTGAGAGTTGTTTAGGTCCCTTATCAACTCCTCAGCAGGGTGGGACAGAATTGCATCTAGTGCTTAAGTTCACTTAGATCCCCAGTAGGCAGAATAGCCTTTGGAGCATGTGTGTATCAACTTCAGCGATGCTAAGGAGTGCTATAGTAAAGCCACAACATATCTGTTCCACATTTACTATAACCTGAAAAATATGATATAGCTGCCATTTGACGTGTGTCCAGGATATGTCTTTTCTCAGTTGTGGGCATGCTTATGCAAAACAAACAGGGATATTCATGAATATGAATGTGGGGGCGATGTGGTGGGTTGAGGAGCTGGTGTATCCAGAGAAGGTACAGTGGAGAAGACACCCCCCCCTCAGTCAGTGCTGCTGTAGAAGGAGAGGGTTCAGCAGCCCCTGCAGTGTCCATTGCTGCTCCCACATCCCTCTTTACAAAATCCTGGATTTGCCCATGTGAATGCAGTATTTTATCCATATTCTGTTAACCTGAACCAGCCCGTAGCAAATTGGATAAAATTAGCTCTTCTAGTAAATGAACAAGGCTATCAATAGAAGCATGTATTAATGTATATTATGTTGGCATGACACTGTGCCTAAGTTGTTATCCAAGGATGGCTTTTTTTTGGGAGGGGGGAGGATGGGGTTCATTTTTATATTCAATCAGTTAATTAAACCAAGTTTTGAGGAAAGTTTAGGAGTGGCAGTGGGTAGGGCCCTTGGCTACAAGCCACTGTGTAATCTTAGCCTAGAACTGGACCTCTCTGTTCCAGTCCTTCATGCTATACTTTCTGTCTGTCATATATTAAACTCTATAAGTTCTTCGCTGCAGAGATGTTCCCTTACAGTGTTTTTTAACAGTGAGGTTGTACAGTGAGGTTCTGATCTAAGATGGGGTTTCTGGGCATTACAGTAAGACATAAATAACATACAAGTAAGAAACAAACGACAATGTCTGGGAATGTAATAGAGTACCTGAAGCAAGAAGAAAAATCAAACACTACACTCTTCAAGCCCTGTTTAACCTTCTTTTGAGATACTGTTTCATGTTCTTATTTACTTTTTAATACCAAGAATAGTATAATTTCTTTGGATTCATGGCTAAGCTTTCTGTTTGAGAATTTATAGAGGTACATTTCAAAAGAGCTAATCAGGAATGTTGAATAAAATCCTATCAGGTAAATGTCTGGCTAAACTGGAGTTTTAAACACAGGATTAAAGACAACTAAGATACAAATAAGATACAAGTCCACAGGTTCTCATGGGGAAGGAGGCTCTGGGAAGATTTTCAACAAAATTCATGGGACCAGTAAAATATTTCATTTCCAAAGAGAGCATATCTGACTTTGAATATAATGTAGTTTGAAGTACTGAAAAGGATCATGCAGTAACTATTGCATATATTTTAACAGTCAGACATTAAAAATGTGTTGTCTATTCTGCATTTGATTAAGGATTACATGTGAATACAAAAACCTCAATAGTTCAGATAAATAAAATGAAATGTTTCTCAAACCTAACAGCAGATAAGCAGATAAGGGAAGGCTCCAAGCTGTCTTCTTTAATCTCCCCTGCCCTCACTTCTTGGCCCCTCTCCAAGCAGGTAAGCACTGTAATAAATGCATTTTTTTTTAATGGGATGCCACTTAGTTCATAAAAAGTTACGGAAGAGTTTTTTGAGGGGTTCTTTGAATCTAAAAACTAACAGACAATGAGGGGTACTCTGAATTTTAAAAAGGTTGAGAACCATTGGCCTATATTGGCATAACTTCCACTAAGGTTCCTACTTGGATGGTAGAACTAAGAGTTATAACAACACTGGCAAGATCTTGTCTGGAATTATTCATACAATTTTGGTCACCCTTGTTTAAGAAAGATGGATTTGAATGGGAATAGGGGCATAGAAATGGAACTAGAATGCCCTGGGTAATGGAGATCCTGTATCATGAGAGGAGACAGTATAAACCAGATTGTATTAACTCTTCTAACACAGTGGCTAGGTATAGACATTCAAAAAGTCCAAGGCAGAAACTGATCTAAGTTATGTGGTTTTCTGTAAGCAACATAGTTTAGATTAGTAGTGAACAGAACACATATTTGGCCTTTGATGGGGGCAAATCTTAGACCAGGCATGTAGTTTATTGCCCATGTTCCTCTATTCCACAGAGATATTTGCCTTTTGGCAATAGCGTGTGTCTAAATAGTTTTATCTATTGAAATGCAGATCTTCAATGTGAAGAATAGGGGGTGAGTTTTCATGAGTTAAAAGCCATATTTTTACTTGCATACAATATATTTGTTGATTTGCTCAGTGAAAAAAAAAGAGTAATTTGTACTACCACTTTAAGAATACTTTTGCATGTTACAAATGAATTATGAGAATAAAAGAATGCTGAAAATCTAATTTACTGTTTGTGATTCCCTGCTGTTAATGCCTATTCTGAGGTATAATACTAGATTCTTTCTTTCAGTGACCAATTCTAAACCTTACCTGGCTAGAGGTGGAATATCTTTACCATTTTTTGGAGTATACTGGACAGATGGAATTTTTAAATGTACAACTTTAGAAGGTAGACTAATATTTAAATAAAATGACAAAACTTTTCCAAAAACTCTTCCATGAAGATCAAGAAGGTGGGGAACGAGTTTTTGAGTACTTTTGTTTTTTACAGACTTCTCTCCCCTCCAGATTTCCCATTTCTGAAAATGGCACTGAACTTCTGGAATTAATATAGATGAAAAGTGAAACTAGAAACTCAATGTGGAGTCAGAAATTACTCTTATCATCTGCACTTAAAAAATTAATTTCAGTGAAATGAATGAGTGAAAAGTCACATTTTAAATAATATCTAAAGCTTAATGTATGAAACCTAACTATATTTTCTTCAAACACAGTAAAGATAATAATCTACAAAACAACTTACATGAAGATAACTTTAAGGCTCCAATGTGCAGTGCAGAAAAATTAAGAAAATCCCAAACTAAGGTTGTCTGTGTAACCTCAATTAAGTCCTATGTGCATTATGAAATCCTTTAATTACATGTTTTCATATTATTTTTTCCCCTACAGTACTCCTGCCTCATTAAGCATATAATTAGTTATTACAGCTGGTTGGAAATTTTCTAACAGCATTTTTCTGAGAGAAAAATGCTCCCAATGTGCCTTAGGAGCATGTGGATTTTGACAGAAATAAAATGGAAACCAGGCACGTTTCTCACAAATCTGTGCCTAGTAAGCACGTTTCTTAGTTTCCCACCAGTTTGTGGACTAAGCTCTTTGGCAGACAGATGGAGAGCAAAGAATTTGAAAACCCTGAACCCTAGCTCCCTGGCTTCCTGGTCACGTCAGCAACCTGAGCTCCCAGTTTTTGAGTATCCTCTTAGGTGGGCTGCTTCAGAATCTGTAGTCCCAGAGCTTCCATAATCTATATACTGACCTTTATCATCCGAGAAATCCAGGATGTCCCAGTTACCCAAGTTGCATGTAATCATTACATGTCAAGACTGTACTGGAATGTATATACACGCAGGGACAAATTGCAGGTTGCATATGTTATCTTAATTCTGGCATTCTTACCATTTAAGTAACTTTGCAACATTTTGGCATAACTGTTAGATGTAAATTAAAGAATAAAAACCAAATTCCACAACGTAGCATATCATTAGCTGTCAGCTTGGATTCAAAGTAAAGTTTAGATTTTTCTGCCAACAGATGACCTAAGTTATTTGACCTAATGGACAGTAATTGCCCACTACAGTTCTTTCTTGGGGCAGTCAAAAGAAGGGCATGACACATAGCTATAAAACCCACGGGCAAAGTATCTGCTGAACGTCAGAAAAACGGTGAGGGTTGGGACTTCTGGCTTCAATTCCAGGGTTTGGAACAGAGTACATTTACAAAGTCCATGATGTTCCTATGTCCCATTTTTGACAACTTCTGTTTCCATCTTTGGCTTACACTTGCTTTCTTTCTTTCTGTGCAGATGTCCATTTCCTTTTCCTCTTATGTTTGAGTTCACTCATGTCATTTGTCATCTTTGTGTTTCCTTCTTTTCCCCTTCACTGTTTGAATGAGAGGAGAGCAGGACTAGCATTGAGAGCGTGTAGGAAAAAGTCCATCCTAGTAGAAGTACTGGTATGAAGTATGATCTTTATTTTTTGTGGGGATGATAGATGTGCTTACTGTAGTTGCGTGTAAGATCCGTCAGGGAATGGAGTATCCTCAGTACAGACTCAATCTTCAGTGAATTTACCTACCAAACATACCACGTCTACTGTGCACTGTAAATAGAAATTGTTCAGATGCATATAACATGGCCAAATACAGATGAATTTTCATAAAGAATATCGGGCCAACCCTGCTTGATACTTCAGGTCTCTACTTTAAAGCTCAGAGATGCTGAACCTTCTGAATGAAGAACTGGAAGGATGTTTGTTGGCAAGAAGAGCATCTTTTTTTTCCAGTGTCACTCTCTGAAATGGTTGACTTCATTTAACTGAAATTTTACATAAACATTTACCTTGAGGCAGGCATCCAGCTTGGAAAATATCAACCTGAGCAATCAGCATGTGACAGTTTCTCTTTATAAACAACTGAATCGTGGTCTTATAATAATATGCCTGGCACGTCCCATTATAGATGTCATTAGTGGCTTAGACTGTAACAGCTATCAGACACCTGTTAGGTGTGGGCAGGGGTGTAGTAGTACCAGTCGCATCATGGTCCCTCTTTTTGGATGGTTTGTGTACATGCTGTCAGGATACTGTCAGTGATACTATACCCCTAATACTCAAAGAAACCTCATTAGTTGCAACAAAGAGAGCATATAATCCTGTTCTTAGTAAGAAAGACTCATTGGGGTTTATAATTCACAGTCAGACATTAACATCATACATCAAGCATGGTGTCAGCAAGGTTCATTTATGAGAGATATCAGCAACATAAAATATGGCCCCTAGCTCAGTAAGAAGTATACACAGTTCCCAAGATTCCTTTAAACAAGATCAAAACAACTTTATCTTTACAACATACACCTCCTAGTTCTCACCAATCACTAAATACATTTGTGACAACATTCACTCTCAGCTTTTACCAGACATTGTGATCTTTTCAGCAAATAGAGGGATCTGTTTACTAGGGGTGTGCAAAGCAGGCCATATTTTTTTCAGATTCGGATTCGGCCCAATTCAGGGGATAGTGATTTGATTAGCTGATTTGGATCACTGTCCTGATTCAATATGGCTGAATCTGAATCTGAAGATTCGATTCTGATTCAGAGAATAAGCAAATCAGCCATAGACACAGCTTTAAATGTTTTCTCTACACAGCTCAAGGTACCAGGTGTGGCTCATGAATGCTGAGATGATGGGGTGGATGGAGCATCCCACAGAAGCGTGCTCCCCCCCGCCTGCTTGCTCACTTCTGATGGACTCAGAAGTGGACTGGAAATACTTCTGGTCCACATCAGGGTCTGCTGTTGAGCACACAGGGGACCCCCCTGAGCCCTCCTGGCTCAGCAATCAGCTGTGGGGAGACCCTAGGTGCTGCCCCCCCCCCAGGCCCAGGAGGCACCAGTCACTGAGCTGGGGGGAAAGGGTAGGGTTCCTTTGTGCGTTCCCTGGTGGACCTGGAAGTACACTGGAAGTGCTTCTGGTCCACTTCTGGGTCTGCTGCCAAGCATGCTGGGGATCCCCCCCATGCTCCTGTGGGATACTCCATCTGCTTCACCATCTCAGCATTCACAAGCTGCCTGGTACCTTGAGATATGTAGAAAAAACATATAAAGTTGTGTCTATGTCTGAATAATTGAATCTCTCTGAATCTCTCTGAATCGAATTGGAGGCTTCCAATTAATGGGTCTCCTAATCGATTTGGATTCGGAGATTCATCTGCCGAATTGAGCTGACTCTCCTCTGAACTGAATCAGCAACCAAAGCTTCACACAGCCCTACTGTTTACCAGGAAGATTTGGGTACTGTTTTGGTATCTTGTACCCATCTTGTCCATTGTTTTAGACATCTCAGATTGATGGAAAAGTTAATACTCATTTCCCCAGCACTTCCACTTTGCCCTTTCTGAACACCAAGACCTATGGCTTAAGCTGTTACTAGGTTAATCTACACATGTTCTTTACTGCAGTTGACTAATTAGCTGCACCGTGAAGTATCACCCTCTACATGTGTGCCAGTATTAGGGTGCAAGACTAATTAACTCTGCCATAAGATAGTACTGCTGGGGAGTAATTAACTGCACTGAAATTTATGTGGAGATGATGATCAGCTGGGGGCCAGACACCTGGCTGTACTTAGCCACATAGCTCTGCAGATTCTGCACCGTTGTGCTCCAGGCAGGCCCTCTGTTACCTGAGGCTGTCACCCAAAGCCTGGGGATGACCCCTCTCCCCACTTCTCCATGCATCGGACCCCTGCTATCCCAGGCCTGCTCCACTGTGGCTCAAATTGCTGCTATCCTAGGTGCACGTGTAGATGCTGCACCTGGGAGCAGTTTACTCCAGTTCAAACACCTCTGGAGTTTATTGCTTTACCTTAATTTCATGTGTGGATGCACCCTCTGAAATTTCCTTTGTTTCACGCTACTAAAAGACCTCCTAGTTTCATAGTTTCTAGGGTTGGAAGGGACCTGAGTAGATCATCTAGTCCGACCCCCTGCCATGGCAGGAAAAAGTATTGGGGTCAAACAACCCCAGCAAGGTGTACATCTCCTCTTAAAGACCCCCAGGGTAGGAGCCAGCACCACTTCGCTTGGAAGTTGGTTCCAGATCCGAGCCGCCCTGACTGTGAAGTAGCGCCTCCTGATGTCTAGTCTGAATCTACCCTCTGCCAGCTTGTGACCATTATTTCTAGTCACTCCTGGTAGTGCTCAGGGGAACAGGGACTTCCCCAGTGCCTGCTGGTCCCCCCTGACTAGTTTGTAACAGGCCACTCGATTCCCCCCTCAGACTTCTCTTGTGGAGGCTAAACAGGTTCAGGTTCCGCAGCCTGTCCTCGTAGGGCCTGCCCTGCTGCCCCCTGATCATGATAGTGGCCCTCCTCTGGACGTTCTCCATGTTGTCCACATCCCTCTTGAAGTGTGGTGCCCAGAACTGGACGCAGTACTCCAGCTGCGGCCTGACCAGTGCTGCATAGAGGGGGAGGATCACCTCCTTGGATCTGCTTGAGATGCATCTGTGGATGCATGACAAGGTATGGTTGACCTTTCTGACTGCATCCCCACACTGCTGGCCCATGTTCATCTTGGAGTCAATGATGACTCCAGGATCCTTTTCCGTCTCTGTACTGACAAGAATGAAGTTCCCCAACCTGTAGGTATGGTGCCAGTTGTTCTTCCCCAGGTGCATCACTTTGCACTTGTCGGTGTTGAATCCCATCCTATTCTCATCCGCCCACCCTTGTAACCTGTCCTGTATGGTTTTTGTATGCACTGATCAATAGCTGCACCAATCCTTGCTTCAGCAAGGCCTACAATAAACAAACTGAATCCGTAGTTTTGGTAAGTAGGAAACACCTGGCAAAATTATTTGCTATTGCATTCTTAATCTCAAATTGAATAAACTATAACAGTATTCTCCTAAAAATAGCTGAGATGTTGCTAATCTCATTAACATGTGGTTTAGTCAAATTTTATATAGTGGCATTTGCTCATACAGGACATGTGATTAAATGGCCCTTATCATAAGCCCAAAATATAGATACTGTTGTTTCTGAAACTGTACTCAATATACTGCATTTAAAATGTCTTTAAATATTTATATTATATACTGTGAAGAAGAACTGTGCTCAGAATATTCTTGTTGGAGTCAATAGAACTATTGATTTGAATAATATTAGCAGAATTTAGTTATATTGTTTTTGTTGAGACTTTGAGAAGCAGAGTGATGGTAATGTGGACAAGTCATTCCTTTACAATGCATTTCATAAGATATATTTTTATCCTGGTTATACATTTACAAACTTAAAAAAAACCAAACCTGAATATTGGGCCAAAGTCATCTGATGGATCTAGCAAGTTACAGAAAATAAATAAATGATACAAAAGGAACCTTTACTGGAGTAAATTGTTGATTATTGGGTCCTAGGAAACACATTCCATCTTGAAATGGGCTAAAACACTTAATAAGAACAGGCTATAATGGACTAAATTCAGCACTGCATTCTCTGACTGTAGAGAATATATATAGAAATATCGATTCTGAGTGACAATACATTACTTGCTTTTATCGCATGAAGATCCATGTTCAGATTAAAAAATCATTCCGGTGATGATTGTTTTACTTTGAACAATGGTTTTGCACTGAAAAAAGAGGAGGAAGAGCCTGGAATGCTGGGTATTCAATGGGAGGCTTCTTGTCTTGCTTTCCATTTTGTATAACAAAACCTACTTCTAAACAGTGAAAGGATTACAAGAGCAATTTCAGTCTCTCTAATTGAAAGAATAAAAGACACATATTTCAATTGGATCAGTTCTGAGATCATCCATTTTTAGCCTCACAATCTAAAGGATATTGTTCAAGTGTTAGTCTCCAAAAGCAGTACAGAGAAGGAACTGAGAGAAACACAATCCTTTTCTGCTTCCTCCTTGATCCTATGGCTATAGTAAAGTATCTTTCTGTATATAATATTGACTTGTGAAAAAGAATATAAAATTGTCATAAAATATTTGGTACGAAGTGAAACTGGCCATTGTTGCCTGTTTTGGGCCATATGTAAAGGAATGAAAAATAGTCTCCATTGACCAGATCAGGTTCATGTACTTGGTTTAGTTTTCTCTTTTTGATGGAGATACTAAAGGAAGTCAGAAGGTTGCTTGCAAAAATCTCAGTAGTATTGAAGTCTGGATTTTGTAATACTAAGACCAAGCCTTAAATAATTATAATCTTGTTTTCCAGGCTTTGAAAAAGTGAACTAATCAAGTGTATAATGACAGCCATGAAGTCCCCTCAACCCTCATTGCTTTTAACTCCCTCTTTGGTGATCTCCCCTTCTACTTACCAGCCATTCCTTGCTACATCTGTATTTGGAAACAGGAGGCTTCCTGAGGGCTCACCATGCCAGATCTCACTCATGAGCATCACTGCTCACCACCTCAATAGCTAATTATGTGGCCTGCTTGTTTCATCTTATAGCCACACCCAAGCCTCACAGATGTCACACACACTAAATCATAATCACCCCTATGGGCTACAGGTACCTGGCTCTGTTCATCCTTAAACCAGCTGCTTTCTGGGCAGTCTGGCCCCTTCAAATCTCCAGCTGTAGTTCTCCTGGCCTTCGGTCATTTTCTTTAGATCCTGGCCCCAGTCCTCAGATAATTGATCTCAGCCCTACCAGCCTCTGGCTGTGGCCATTCTTGGCCATCAGCCCTTCCTGACCCCTGGCCTCACTCCTAAGCTAATAAGACCTACTTTTTCCCAAGGCCCTCTAGCCCTTTATTTTCTTTCTGAGCCCTCTAGCCTTCTGGTTTCTCTCTCGCTGGGCCAGCTTGGACCTCCTTATTTCTGATTAGTCCCTTCCATAAACCACAAGATGTTCCTCAGCCCTAAGGCTTCATGCTAGCTGTTCTGCCAGCCCAAAGGCTGAACTCCCAGCTTTAAGGCTGTGTACCCACATGCATACTGGCTGTGAGCCAGGGTCACTCTCTCAGAAGCCTGCTCAGGTGCTCCTCCCTGTCAATTTCCAGGCTAAGACTGCCTGCCTACTTCAGGCCCCAAGCTTATATATATTTCAAGCCCAGTCTCCTTCTGGTCATGTGTCTTCTCTGGTTGTTGCCTGAGCTGTTTCTAGACCAGGGATGGGCAATTATTTCAGGCAGAGGGCCGCTTAGCAATTTTGGTGAGCTGTTGAGTACTGCATGGGTAGCTTTTCCCCTTTTCCATCTTGTGACTGGAAATGCTGCCCCCTAACCACTGACCTTTGCTGCCAGAAGTCCCTTCCCTCTCCCCAAGTTGTACTCCTTTCAGCAAGGGGTTTTGACATCTCAGAACCAGAAAAATGCCAAACTTTATTTTAAAAAGTGAACATTTACAACATTCATTAATTTAATTTAAAAAAATATTTTGTCCTGGTTTACATGCATTTGTATAGTATATATAGAAGTGATTGTGTATAATAGTTTAAAATTAGGTCTTACTCTTGTATATTGTGTGGAGAGGGTGGGTATAGGTTTGTGGGGTGTGGGAGAGGGTGTGGGTGTGCCTGCGGAGGGTGGATAGGAGTGAGGGGTGTGTGTGGGGTGGGTAGGTGTGGAGTGGATATGTGTAGGGTGAGGGAGCATGTGTGTGCATGTGTGTGGATATGTGGGGTGTGGGTGAGAATGGGGTTTGTGGGGGTTTGTGTGTGAAGGAGGATGGCTGGGATGTGTGAAGGGGTGTGGGTGTGGGAGTCTGTGTTTATGGTAGTGCAAGGGAGGGTGTGGGTGCATGTCTATGGTGGGGTATGCATGTGGTACTCAACCTATGAACACACATACACGCACAAACACACAGAGTCCCTATACATACATACACACATACACACCCTGGCATACCAGCATAGCCCCATGCTCCCTGCTCTGGCAACACAGCCGGGAGCCACATGGTGCTGGAGCAGTGCAGGGGCAGGAAAGCAGGGAACTGCCTGGGGGTGGAGCAGGGCTGGACTGCTGCAGGTTCCCTCGGGGTCCAACTGCCCCTGGCTCCTGTTATCTTTGATTGGCAGCCAGGATCAGATCAATATTTTCTAAATTTTTTAGGGGCCCCTCAGGCCAGAAAGAATGGCCTGGCAGGCTGGATTTTGCCCACCCCTGTTCTAGACTCTTATCTCCTTTCAAAGTGACGGGTGTGCTAAGTGCTTTGTCACAAGTAACAAAAATATATTTTAGATGATGGAGTGATGAAAACAAATTGTCCCATTTTGTAGAGGAGCTCATGCTCTCTCTTTTTTTGCCTAAGCAAGCACAGTTATATACATTGGGGCTGACTGGGAAATGGAATTTCTGTTCTAGTGTCTAGGAATGCATTCCTCCTCTCTTCCTACTTTTAGGTGGACTTGGAGGGAATGGGGGGGAAATAAGAACATTCATCTGCATAACTTGAAATGGATATTGAAGTAGTGCTGTAGACATTTTCTTCTTCATGTGCTGAGAACCATATGACAGCTGTTGAGTGGCAGAAGAGTTCAACTCTATAGCCAGAGTTGGTTAACAAGGGGTTTGGTTGGCAAAGAACAGTCATCTAACAGGCAGCTAACTACAGTGCTGAGCGGTTCTGGCTTTCCTAATTAATGCAATTCTCTATACCTTTCCAAATATTCCTCAATTGGATTTTCATTTCTTGGATATGCCAGAAACCTATGCAATGTTTTCCCATTATAAGCCTGTCACAGGTTTAATAGTGCAGAAAAAACAGTGGATTCAGCAGAGTTCCTCAGCTCCTACTGAATATAGGAATTCTTCTGAAAACAGTGCTATGGAAATCCATGGGGATGGCATAGAAAAAAGTTAGATGACAGCAAAGTTTAGGAGGAAAAGTTAAACTACAGGAGAAGAGGTTATCCTTACTATCCCCTAAAAAATAATATTGGAGGAAAATATGGAGGTAGTAAGTTATTTACAAACCATGTAGGCAAGTCAATACTGATTTGAGCAGCAGTTAAGCTCTAATGCAACAAAGCAGTATTTAGATGTAATAAGTCCATTATTATATGTTAATTACGCATGCACCAAAAGAGAGAACTCGCTGAAAGTTAATTATGTTCAGTAAACCCATTTGTCAATTGCTATGTTGTTAACATTCCCAAGTTGCCAAATGCAGCAAATAATTGCATTTTTCTGCTGCTTCACAGAGTTCCAGTCATTTATGACTTTAGGAATTATATAGCAACTTCTCAAATTACTAATTAACAATCAAAATCTGTTTATGTCTTTTTGCTGTAGTTGTCTTTTTCATGTAGTGAAAAAGGTGTTAAAATGTCTACTTTGGTAGATCAAGAATGAATATAATACATTAAAACAACAGCAGAAGTTGGGTTTTTCAGTAATTTTTTGCAGAAGACTGGCTACACCTGCAGTAGCAAAACTAGGGGTGAGTGAGTGGGGCACCAAACCTGGGTTCTGATAGAGTCTACCAAGGTGCACTGTAAAGCTCTGGTGTTTAGTAATGCCTCTGCTTTCCCAGTCTCCAGCATTTCTGCCCAGGGTGCAAAAATATCTACTTATGCCTCTTCACACCAAAAAGGGATATTCATTCCTTAGATCCTGTGCTGTACCTCAACCTGATGGTTAGATGAAAGTGAAACTTTTCGTATAGTGCAGGAAAATGATTGTCCTTTGCTTCTGGCTTGCTGCTAGGGTAGTATTTGGTTATTAGGGAAGTTCAAGAAAAGCATTTAATGAATTTTGATCTTTTACTTGCTGGCTGCAGGCTGACAACTCTATTTTCTGTTGAAAACAGAAAATATAATTTTCTAGGAGAAGGAATGGAAGGCATTATGGCAAATTTTGTTACGCTAAATGAATCACAAAGGATGTTTATGTCTGAACTGGAGCAGCTTCCCAAAGTCTTCCAAGTCCATCAAGTGGAAATGAGAAAAGGACCCAGCAAGGAACAAAGCATTTAAAGTGCTTAAAAACCCTTGGCGTCCTAAATATATGTCTGTGTCCTAAATATATGTCAGCTTTCTTTCCCATAAAGCTATTAAATTATATCTGTCAACCCCTCCCTCCCCCCCACCAGAAACAGCTCATTTCCAGGGCATCATCCTGTACAAAGCTTGATTCAGAAGGAATAGCTGTATTAACATGGTGTTTTTTTATATGTTACTAGTTTGTCTTTGTGGGTGAAGAATGAGCTTTAGTGAAGAAGACTTTACTGTAAGTGATCTAAACAGTATAGCAAAGGCCTGCATGCTGAGTTCAGTTCAAAGCACTTTTAGAAGGTTCAGTTCGTGGGCGAAGTATGGCTCTGGATAATTAGTGCATCAGCCTGGACTCTAGGGCAGAGTATATTTCACATACAAAAATAGTCAATAGATCATTTTATTCAGATCAGCCAGAAATTCAGATTTTTCTCCTTCTCCTACATACCTCGATAGAATCAGATTTTTCAGCTACAGTGTTTTGCTACCTAATGCTTATGCTTCATTCAACCCCGTTCTTGTGAACCTGTAGCAGTTAATGCATGCCATGCCATAGCTTAATATCATGTTGAGAAGCGGTAGCTGTTTTAACTCTAAGGCTAAGGACAGATATTACACATTAATTGGTTGAAGTTATCAGAAACTTGTTTAAACCTGTAATAGAACAGACAGTCAGTGCACATAAACCAGGCAGTGCTGGTTGAACGTAGCATCTGATTTAACTGATTTGGGTCAAACTGGTTTATGCAATGTCTGTCCCAGACCCCTTCCTTCCTGGTTTAACTTAACCCAGCATCCCAGATGCTTTGCAGCATTGGCAGGGCTGCCCCACCCCTCTGCTCCCTAGAAAGATCTCTGGCAGAGACTGCAGGCACAGCAAGGTTACATGACTTCCCTATGCCCCATCCCCACCTCGCCACTCCCCGCTCAAGCAGGGATCCCCCTCCCCCCCCCAGCACAGACCAGCATGCTAGCTAATGCTGAGAGGCATCTGTATAAGGCAGACAGGACAAAGGCAGACATGACAGTGTCTGCTTAGAGCCTTTTGGAGCTGCTTAACAGGTCAGCAGGTAATGTCCCTCCCTTCCTTTGGAAAAAAGCTGTTTAAGAAGAGCTTGAACTAATGAGAGAGGATTTTTTTTCTTAATGTGGTGCTAAACACTATGTTATCAACTCCCTGCTGGCTCCCTCACTGGTGAGCAGGCTTCTAGCCTGAACCACTGCAGGCATGTGACTACATTTTCTCAGTCCAGAGGGGATGTTGGTGTAGTTGCAAACCGGTTCACCGTAGCCAAATAAGACTAACCTGCAAAGACTGAATCAATTCAGGCTCAGGCTTTTTGAATGTCTGTCCCTATCCCAGAATAGTAAATTTTCGATGCATGTACATGTGTAACTGCTTAGTAGACTAATTTTGTGTGGTATAAAGTATCATAGTCTACAAGTTCAATGCTATTAGAAAATAAATTTTTTGCCACTGTATGTACGGTCAGGGACAGTACTATCTTATAGGGGTAAAAAAACCTGCCCCTAAATTCACATGTAAACATTGACCTAGGCATAAACTGTGCCTGGTCAATCTAGGCAGCAGGGACCAGGCTCCTGCCTACCACCTAGCCACATGGCTGTACTGTCTAGGGCACTGTCATACTCCAGCCAGCCTCTCTGCCAGCTGAGGCTGCCACTTGGCAGTCTACGTCTGAACTCTCAAGCCTGCTGCCAGCCGAAGGCTGCTCTGCCCCAGTTTGGACTGTAGTGGTCCTGGGTGCAAGCATAGACACTGTGCCTGGGAGCTTTGCGTGGGAGTTGTTAATGTCAGAGTTTATCGTGCCACACTAATTGAACATATAGATGTACCCCCTGTGTATTGTTCTGAACACATGTTAGTGGACTTAGTATAAATACAAATATCTGGAATTGTTAATAAGAGCAATTTCCTATTGTGTTTGCAGGTTTTTTTATTATTTTTTTTTGTAAAAATAATTTATTTTTAATAGTGTTAATGCATACCATTTCATAGAATGATAGACTCTTCCTCCTTTGGGAAGATATTAAAATTGTGGAAGTAGTCACAGTTATGACAGATTTGCCTAGGAATTTGTCTAAAGTGTATTAAGGAAACTTTTTATTCATTCATATCTTATTTGAGATGAAGCCACTTCCATAAGGTTGATTGAACTGAAATAAGATGATCTTAGGCTAGAAAATATCTACTTTTATCATAGAATCATAGAGAAGTACTTTGAGAGGTCATCTAATCCAGGGGCAGGCAATTATTTCAGGTGGAGGGCCACTTAACAAGGTTTGGTGAGCTATCAAGGGCCACAAGGGTAGCTCTGCCCCTTGACAGGTGCCCCATCCCATGGTCACCATCTTGGGACCAGAAGTCCCTGCCCCAACTCCTGACATTTGCCAGCGGAAGTCCTTTCCCTTGCCTTCCAAAAATAAATAC
>NW_017728943.1:95116690-95250352 GCF_001723895.1 Crocodylus porosus | reverse complement strand
TATCTTAGAACCAGAAAAAAACAAATCATACACTAAAATTAAAACACTTACTAGAACACATTTTACATTTTATTACCAAAAAACTTTTTGTCATGACTTGTGTTTGTGTATTGTATATAAGGGGATTTAATAACTCAAAATAAATTCTTACTCGTGTGTGTGTGTGTGTGTGTGTGTGTGTGTGCGCGCGCGCGCGTGGTGGGGTGTGTGTGTGTGGGTGTGTGTGTCTGTGTGTGTGGGAAAGCATAAGATCTGTTGTGGGGTTGTGTATATGTGGGGGTATGGGGAAGGGAGTGGGTGTTTGGCATTTGTGGGGTGTGAGGGACAATGGGAGGGGATGGGGACTCCCCCACACTCCTCCCATGGTGCAGCAGTGCCTGGCTTTGGCCAGCACTGCACATCGTGGTGAGGAGCACAGCCCCCTGCCCGGCCGTTTGCGTCACCGGTGCTCCCTGCATTCACATGACAGTGGAGGGAAGCCCTATGCGCTGGAGCCAGATGGGGTGAGGAAGGCAGCGGGCTCATGTTCATGCGGCTTCACTCTCATGCCATGTGAGTACAGGGAGTGCCAATGATGCAGATGGCCCAGGGGTGGGGGGTGGGGATCTGGCTTCTCTCCTTGCTGTGATGTGCAGCATTGGCCAGAGCCAGGCACCAGCGTGAGCATGAGAGCCTGGAGACCCCTTGCTTGATGCTGCTGCCACCACTCCCTGCTGGGCCTGTACACCATGCAGGGAGTGTGTGGGAGGGGTCCCACCCCCTCCATCCTTCTTTACATCCTATACCCTGCCTAACTGAGCTCTGCACTGCCACTGCCCCCCTGGGCATGGGTTCCATGCTCCTGCCAGCCCCAGCCCCATGCTCTGTGCTCCCACCCAGCTGCAGCTCCGACCCCATCCTTTCCCTACCTGCTGCCTGGAGCGAGTGTGATGAGGGGAAGTCAAGCAGGTCCCTGGCATTGCAGCAGTGGCAGCAGCAGCAGCAGCTCTACCTGGAAGCTGCTGCTGGCTGGGTGAGGCCCTTCTGCCCATGGAGTTGGGAATTAGACACTAAGGTATACAGGCCCTCCAGCATACATGGGCGCCTCACTCCCATCCTCTTAGGTATAAGAGCTGGGCAGGGTACAGTTCATTGGTGGGTGCTGTGATCTGGATGAAAGTACCTGGCAGGCCAAATCTAGCCTGGGGGCAGAATTTTGCTATCCCTTGATTTACTCCAAGTCCCTGAGTGAGGCAGGATCATTCCATCCCATATATATCTATTGTCTAACATCTTAGAAAAAACACAGTCAATCTTGATACAACACAAGACATAACAACCTGATCTGCCATTGGTAAAGTGGAGTGTAACAGGGAGCTAGATACTTTAATTAAGGACAAGCAGAAAACACACCTTAATGGCTACTGTGTGTGTAAACAAGTGGACAAGGTAAGGCCTGTAGACTAAATGGGAGCAGCTGCAGGGAGGGGGAGGAGCTCATTAGCAAAAAGGACCTGAGAGCCAGTGATTCACCACCTCCAGGTGTGATGACAAACTGGCCAGATAAGGGCACACTCCAAGGCAATCAGGGGATAGAGTTCTGTGAGACGAGCAGCAGACTGACAGAGCTCCACATGGAGACAAGCCCTCCCTCTCCCTGCTTTCCCCAGAGAGAGAGAGTAACCACTGGGGAACTCAGGTTCAGAAGCCTTGGGAGCAGGGTGAGACCTGGGTTAGAAAATGCCTGAAGGGGTTAAAGCTTAATGAGAATCAGCCTTCTCTGAGCAGGGATGATTTTGCTTGTGTTAAAGTGATAGCTTGACTTTTTCTTTACATTGTCAACTTACCCAGTGAGAAGAGAGAGTTAAGGCATGAGCTTTAACTGGACTCTCAATTTAGTTATAGCCAGTGGGCTCATTCCTTTGTTGTAGTTTAAGACTGGTGGTTTAAGCTTAAACTATCAGGGATGGAGAAGGTTCCAGCAGTGACCAGAGCAGGGCAGAGATGGAGCAAGGGGTCAAGTGTCCAAATCGGGGCACAGAGACATAGTAGGTGAGACAAGGGCTGGAGGCCAGAAGCTGGGTCCAGTGCAGTAGGCATGGGCTAAAAAGCCCAGTGAGGGAAAGGGGGCAGAATCCAAGAAGGCCAAGGCCCCAACACAGGAAGGTGGCTGAAAAGTAACACCAGTGAGATATAGTCATGGCTGTAGGGGAGATAGGAGGCCAGAAACCCAGCCCTTAAGGCACCTGGTGTTAAGAGGCACCAAGAGAGAGTGAGAAAGAGGGTCTAGATAAGTGGTTTCCCTGGAGGATTTGGACTGCCACCCAATCCTTTACTTTTCAAATAACATCCAAGACATGGCAGATGAGTGAGAGAGAAGAAAGGACTCCAGGAATTGGAGGAGGCAGGAGTCTGGTGATCACCAGAGAGCATTACCACACTGCTTGACCCTACATTTCTATGGGGGGAATGACAGCATCCAACATCCTGTTGCTGCAAATAATATTATTAACAATATTACTTTAGAGGTCCCAGGAAGAGGGCCATGCTCCCCACTACCCCTCCTCCCCCCCACAGTCCATACCAGTGTTACCATCAAGTAAAATTCCTCTCTGGTGCCAAATATGGCAGCTGATCTAACCCTGAGCAAAGAACAAGACCTCCTGGTTTCAGTCTCAGTAGGAGCATTGACTAACCTTAGTCAAAATGTCCAGCCTTGGCTGCAGCCAACATCCAATGTGTCTGAGGAAGGTGAAACCACCCCACTGACACATGTAGCAACAAAAGGGGGAAAAAAAATTCTTCCAGATTCCATGTGGAAACCACATTAAAGATACCTTGTTATTATTATGTTCATTGTTTCCTTGCTAAATCTTTGTATTTCTTTCTCTATTTCTCATGCTCCAAGATCATAAACAGTCCCAAAAACTGGTTTAGAATTTAGAAATAGTTTTTAATATTTCTAATTTGGCCTGTTTTGTTCTTGTATTTTAAATGTTCACCCATCTGTATATGAAAACCTTATTTTTGCATTTGATTACAGCCTCAGCTTTGCTTCAGTATTTAATCAATCACAGCAGCTGTTTATCATTTTGTTTACTACAAAGCAGTAAAGATTATCATTTAACTGCAAAATTGACTATAGTATGATGCACTCCTTATAAAAGACATTTATCACAGGAGGATTTAAACCAAGACAGCCTTAGTGAATTTTTGCTATTGCTTTTTTCCCTTCAAATATGATTAAAATTGCTTCATATGATTAGAATTATGACTGCTGATCATACTAGTTGAAGCAATGAATATAAAATGGAAAAGGATCATGCCTTTAATTTCATGGGGTCAGAACTTTCTAACGTGTTTCTTATCTCACTTGGAGAAACACGGGCTATTAATTTCTATTCTCTTTTCATTGTCTATTTAACTAACAGTTTTAGTAGGTAACTAGGGTTCTACTATTTATATTCTCTTCATGAAGACATATAAATCTTATTTTTGACCATGAAAGTTGACTTAATGAAAACAAAATTTTAAGTGGAATAAGGGGTAGCAATATAGGTGATAGATATTGAGTTAACATATATAAAATAACCAGCTACTTTGTTAGTGTCTGGGCTCAGATGTGAAGAAGGGTACTGGTCTAACATCTTTTTCAGCTATACAGTTCATCCAATGTCCCAGGGGTACAGGATCAGAAAAAAGGGAAGCCTCATTCAGAGGCAGATCCCAGAGTAAGGCGAAGGAAGGCCTGACAGATGTAGGAACAGCAGGGAAGGATGAACAGACTACCCCAAGGAGTGAGACCTCCTGCTCAATTTACCAGGACTGTGAACAGACAGTCCGGGGCCTAGGGCGACCCGGGTCAAAGACAGGCTCTACAATCCAGCCCAGGAAAGAAGATAGAGCCAAGGCACATGAGATGAGGAGGAGGGAACAACCAACCGAAAGGGGATCAAAGCCTGAGAAAAGGCCTCAGATTTATGTAAAAGACATCCCTAGGCAGGTCACATGGTAGAGGCTGAGAAACATCATCGAAGAGAAAGTTGGAGAAGTGGTATATGTTAAGATCTATAAGGGACCAATAGGGAGACTCACTATCCAGGGAAAGATAGAGTTTTGGAAAGAAGAATATGCCCAGAAGGCATTAAGGAGACACTGGGAGATAGGGGGAAGGCTCCAAGACATCCAGGGAGATGAAGGGAGACAAGAGACTCTACAGTCTGCAAAGAGAAAGAGACCCGGGTGTGTAGGAAGGGAACATGGATGGGCCAGAGAAGAGAGGGAGAAAGAAACCCAAAAAGTAGGCAGGGCCTGGCTCCTATATAACTCCCAGGCAGAGGCCAGGCAAGCAGTTCTCTGCTAGCATCCATAGGGGTAGGAACTCTGCCGGAGTGAGGAGAAGGAAGAGGCCAGAATGCACGGGCAGTTGTTACAGGTGAGAGATGGAGAAACCTTGTGACAGGCTTGAATGTGATTATGGCCAGATGGCTTAGGTTTATGTTATAGCCAAAGGGCTTGAGTTTGTGTTGATGGTTTACAACTGGTGGTTTGAGTGAGGCCATTAGGGGTTGGAGGAGGCCTCAAAGGGGCTCCATGGTAGCGTGGGGACCCCAGTACCAGAGGGCACAGTATTTTGGGGTGCACTGACCCCAGTCCCACAGAAGTGGGGCAGTGAGGAAAAAGCCCCAAGAAGAGGTGTGGAGAGTTGGAGGCCAGGTAAGGCTGAGGCCGCCTGAGCCCTGCAGGAGTTTGAGACCCTGAGGAGGAGAATTGGGGCTAAGCATGGCTACGGCCACCTGAGCTGCAAGAATGTGGAGACCCCAGATCAAAGAAGGCAGCGAGAGAAGCCCCAGAGAAAAGGGGCAGCGAGAAGCCCTAGAACAAAGGGGGCAGCGAGAAGCCCCAGAGCAAGGGGTCAGCAATTGATGAGCACCAGGGGGTGTGGTTGCGAGACAAGGCTGCAGAAAGCCAGAGCACCAGAGGGCGTAGTGAGACACAAGGGCCATGGAGAGCCCAAGCGCTAGGGAGGGCTCAGGGTGAGAGACACTGGGTGCAGAGAGCCCAAGCGCCAGAGGGGGCACAGAGAGAGAGACAAGGGCTGCGGAGAACCCGAACTCCAGAGAGGGCACAGAGAGCGAGACAGACCAAACAACATCCGGCACATCTGCAAGTCTTGGGGCGTGGTACAGGGGTGGTTGGAGCCATGCATTGCCCATAAGGCCAGGGTGCACGGGAACCCCATTAAAAGAACAAAATGAGTGACAACAGGAGAAAACCATGTCCAAGAGGATGAAAGGCAGCCTCCCTTTAATATTTAAGATCAAGACGTGGCAGGAGAGATTTGAGGGTGCTTTGAAGTGAACTTGGCACGGTAAAAGGGCACTAGGGGGGAATCATGGCCACCCCAGGACCCTGCTCCGTGACATCCAATAAAAGTTATCACCAAGAAAACCTTGCTTCTTGCACATTTCCTAGACCATCACAGCTTCAAAGACAGTCTAACCTTTTTTTTAAGGTTATGATTAGTAAATCTTTCTATGACTGTAAAGATGAAGGAAGAAGACATTCTCTGGTGTGTTGGTGACCCTTAGAGTCTTAAGGAGTATATCCCGGGGAGCAGCTGAGGGGAAAATCCCGGGGAGCCCGGGAGGAACCCGGGGAGCAGGAACGGGGCAGAAAGGGAAAAGGAAGGAAAGGAAACCAAATAGACAAGTTCTCACCTTCAGGGAGCGGCGTGGCGAAACCAGAAGTGGCAGTGGGACCCAAGCAGCTTGTTAGCCATGTATTTATAAAATTACAGCCAGCTGAGAGCCAGGGGGGAGGAACCAGTCGGGGACTTTAAAAACAGCAGAACGCAACCCCGAAGGGGGGAGAGGAGGTGGAGCACCGGAGAAAGAAGCTCTCTCTGAGTCCCCTCAGAGCAAAAGAGCATGGGGGCTTGCAGCCGGCAGCCCCACTGGAGAGAGCAGGGTCCCACAGGAGAAGACCATCACCAGCAGCAAGGAAGGAGACATGGAAGTGAGGTCAATGTGTGGAGGCCGAGAAGGGTGGCGGAACTCCGAGACCTGGAGGAGCCCTCAGAGGATACGAAGAGGCGACAGGCTCCAGATCACCTGTCCAGGTGGGATTACGGAGGGTGCAGGTGGCCCCAAAGAAGAACTGTGGGGGACACACGTCGAGGGGATCCCCCCGTAGCACTGTAGGCTGCCCCGAGGCCAAGGTTAGGCGGGTTGAGGCTTGAGAGCCGGCAAATGGGCCAGTAGAGCGGGAGATAGGTACAGTCATAGAAAGGGGCGATGGATGGCCCTTAGGATCTGGTATTACTGCCAGTGGTTTAACTTGTGTTTTGTTCTGTTACCCACTGTGGGAGGGGAGGTGAGGTGTATGGCACGGATGGGGAGTAACTGGGTCAGAGCTAGCAGCTGGTAGGCGGGGAAGAGCTAGCTGAATTCCTAAAGCCAACTGGGCAGAGGGTCCCAGGCCCCAATGATCAGACGGACGAGGCCAACAAACATCAAGATCCATCGAGGTATGTTGTAAGGGCGAGGTAGGGGGGAAGAGGAGCCTCTCAGAAGACCAGCATTCCGTGGTCCCTGGAATGAGGAGCCCTGATAGTCAATCCCTACCACTGTAGTAAGATCAAGTCATGGCGGGCGAGATTGGGAAGAGGTGATTCAGGTTGACGACATCAACTCGCTGAGACCACAGGGATGGACGGGTGGACAACTTCGAACATCCGGGAGCACAGAGCATGAGACCGGATGTTTGAAACCGGGTGGGTACAGAGTTTTAACTTAAGGTTGAAACTGCAAGTAGGCATTCTTGTATTTCTTAGCTGCTGATGGTCTCATAAATCAAGGGCCTATTAAAAGGTGTCTTTTACTTTGGGCATACTTTGATGGACATTAAATAAAAGTACAGAGAACCCCCTAAAGACTTGGTGCCAGTGAGTTATTATTCAATTTGCTGAAGAACATGGTTATCGTGCTTCTCTAATGGGGCGAGTATGATCAGATTATCTCAGGAACAGTGGAGTTACCCATGCTTGACTTGGGGCCTGGTTTGTGAGGTTAAGAGCAATTTCTGATCTGCTTGGTTATGCTATTGCTTTCTCAGGTTTAACAAACCAGACAGTGCCTAATGGGGAACACCAGTCATCTCTTCTGACACAAAGGGGCTAAGACTCCATCCAATTTCACAGTAAGCTGTTAGTGATCTTTCTGAAGGGAAGAAGAGCTGATCTTGTTCAACTTCACCTTTCTTATAATTGCCAGTCTCTGGAAGAATAGTCTTACAACAATAGTGTGTACTGATTTTTAAAGACAAATATCTGGAATTTGTTTTCAGCCTATGACTTTTAGCTGAGATGGAAAACAAGATGTTTTCCTTTTTTCACAAGGAAAACAAAATATAAATGGTAGATTCTTGTCTCATATTGCAGAGAGACTTCTGGAAAGTATTGCAGTTAGTATTTTCACCCACTTCATTTATCCTCCAGTGACTAGTCTGGGAAAAATGTCCAGGAGGCATCCCTACTGGGAGATAAATCACTTTAGAAGAGATTTACTGAAGATTTGGACTGGAAAGAAGTTTTAAAAGGCAGGGAAGCATGTCAAGCCAGGCAAAGGAGAAAGAAACCCTGGGTTGGGGAGAAAGAAAAAAGGATTTGAAATGGATTTGTTAAGCTGATCCTTCAGCCACTGAGAATTAGGACATTAGTAACCCCCTAAATGCACAAGGGGTGAACATTCCCTAAATGTGAAAATTTAGAGATGGCTAAGGAAAGGAGTTTGACACACCCAAGGCACAGGGCCCTGAAAACCCTGCCCTGAGATAAGTATTTTAGGATTTGTTTTTACTTAGATTTTCAGTTACTTCACATGCTTACTATACAGTCCGCTATGCTACTTCACAGTTAAGTGTCTTGTGTATGTGTGCCCACTGAGGAGGACCTACAAATGGCCTCTAACTGCTTCTCACATGCATATCAATGCCTGGCCATTAACATCAGATAAACAAAGATGCTTCACCAGCCTGCTCCAGGCCAATCAACTCCCCTGGCAAAAGATCCTCAGTGATGGAGGTGGAGAATGTGGGACTTGGCAGCGATTTCTCAAAAAAGTCTAACATCAGCAAGGAAATCCAGTATAGGCTCTGATGTGCCAGCTCTGCCTTCGGAAGACTGTATCATTATGCATTCAACAATCACAACATCAGGACTTGAAAAAGGTCTTATTATACAACGCTGTTGTAACCCCAACTCTATGGCTTGAAGCTTGGGTGACTTACAGTGACCAGCTGAAAAGCTTGGAACACCTTCACCAGCACTACCTCCAGAGGATCCTTGGCAAAAAGTGGGAGGAACATTGCACAAATGCCAGTGTCTTCACTGAGGCTAACACCATCAGCATCAAAGTGTTGTTGATTCAACATCAGCTGTGGTGGACAAGGCATTTGTGTGTACATGCCTGATGTATGTTTACCAAACAACTGCTATACTCCCAACTCAGCCAAGAACAAAGGACACGCAGTAGCCAGAGGAAATGTTTCGAGGATGAACATTCCAAATGTTCTCAAGGTGAACATTAGGAAGTATGGCATTGACATTACAAACTGGGAAAAACTAGCCCAGGACAGGGCTACACGGTGACGCCTTGTAAAAGAAAGTACATCTTACTTTGAGAAAAAAACACCTCACCCTGGAGGCAGAAAAACAAAAGAAATGGAAGGAAAGGAAACAAGACTGAGAAATCCATGGTCCAACTCTCCCTTTAGCATCTGTTAGAGAGTCTGTGGCTCTAGGATCAGCCTTCTTAGCCATGAATGGGATTTACAATCCTTTACTTGACCAGTAGAAAATAATCATCTTTGACCATGAGGGATTGCTGCCACCACTGAGAATGTGGCCTGATTTTATTCTTATCAACTCCCATGGATTCCTGAGATACACTACCAGGAATGACAAAAGAATCTATTGTCAAGGTGTGAAATTCACCTCATGGCCTAGCTGGATCCAGACCACTGGGCTCCTTATTGGCTGGACCAAGCAGCAGTGGAGTGAGCAGTAGCAGAACAGGCAGCAGGACTGGCAGGATGAGTGGCATGGTGTTGGCACAGTTGCTACTTACCCTTTGGCTGCCAAAGACTGTCCCCTAATGGGGCCCCGCTGCCCCAAATAGTATAGCAGGTCGTGTTTCCCACTCGCTCTGTCCCTGAACTCATTGCCCCTCTGAGAGCCCTGTGGGCCAAAGGAAATGACTTTGTGGGCTGGATATGGCCCACAGGCTGTATGTTTGACACACCTCATATAGGTGTGTATCTTAAGAGTGTTTATTCTAGAAATAAGAATAGAATCTAAAATCTGCTTAAGTAGCAAAAATGTCTCTTACACATAACACGTGCCTTGAGATCAGTGGTGCACCAGGTCCTGCACATGAAGAAATTTGGTGGTGGGATTGTTAATTGCCATGCCTGTGCTGACAAATTCCTGGACCCATGGGGAGCCCATTGGTCTGGATAACATGACCCTACACATTAGATTGCACTGGCTCATGGTTGGTCCAACAAAATTGCTCCGTAGGTGGATCTGGGCATGTGAGTGCAGGACTCGGACAGCACACCAGATCACAGCCCCATGTGCCACCCTCTGCAGGATTTGCCCTGTAGACTGAACCCATGCCATCCATCCAGAAGGTTGGGCACCACTGCTTGAGATAAAATAGGTGGGGGTCTAGGTGCCAAAATCCCAAATTTCAATCTACATTCCTCCCCTATTCCATTCCTCCTGCCCTTCCCCAAAACACACCACCCAATCATCGGCTGTCTCACTAGCTACCTCCCCATTCAGCCTGAAAGCTCCCTAGATGAACTCAGTTCTGCTTCTGTGCTTGCCCAGAACTGTCTTAGCCTAATGGGGCAGCCTGATCTGGCAGCTGTCCCAGCACCTGAGTCATTCCTGCCTCTGTTCTGATAGGGCCCAATCCAGTAGGTGTGTAGGGTATTCTCTTAGCAACTATAACACACATTGACAGAACTGGGCTTTTCACAAAATGCAGCCACAGCTGCTTTATTTTTAAAATGCTGCAGTTACCCAGAAGATGAGAGCCCATTTATAGCTGTGGAGATTCAAACCCACATCCCTTAAATCCTGGGAGAGCACCTGAACCACCAGTTTATAGATAATTCTAGATGGAGACACTGTATAGCCCTTTTTATAACTTTGCCATTTGTGCAGCAAGATTCAGCAGTGTTTGCTACTGGGCTGTGGGCAGCTGTAGGCTAACATTTTTATTACTTATTTGGGAGCAGAAGGTTGTCTTTTTGAAACACGTAGCTCTACACATCTCGGTTTGGGTTTTGGATTTTGTTCTGCAGGAGGGTAAGCAAAGCAGGAGGGAGCTTAGCTTCGTAGTCAAGTGTTTAGAGCAGTGGCTCTCAACCTTTTTTGTACCAGAAACCCTTTGTAAACATCTCCTTTAAAATAGAATCCATTTTTAAAGTTTATTCATGACCCTTTCATATATTCTTGTGACCCACATTTGGGTCATGACCTATGAGTTGAGAAACATTGGTTTGAGCATTTATGGGGGGGAAGGGTATAGAGGGGATGGAACTGAGGCAGTTCCCTGCAGCCCTGATTCAGGTGAGTAAGCTGCAGAGAAAGGAGAGTTAAGATTCAGCACTGTGCTTTGCATTTGCTATTGAACAGTTGTAAACCGACATGTTTGTTTATATATTTATTTAGGAGCAGAAGACTGTCTTTCTGACGCACCTCATTCTAGACAGGAGACTACATATTTTAGTCCTGGTTTTGGATTTCACTTTGCATGCAGGTTATCCAAAAGATCAGTGTTATATTTAACTTGCAGATGCCTAAACCTTTTATTCAATCTAGCCCTAGACACTTCTAAAACCTGGCGCATTTAACTTACTGTGTGATGCTTTTGACACTTTGAAACTTGTGTAATGTTTTCATTTTAAAGATGTTCCTTTTCACTACTGCTTTTGTGACCTAGCTTAGCAAAGAGGATGCTTGCACCTCAATGCAGGGTTGAATATCAGAGGGCCAATTTTGCTTGCTGTGATGTGCTTTTCACTTGCTGACCCTTAATCCTGTGACTAGAGGCATTTAAACTTGCAATAGGGAGAAGAACTCTGAGAAAAGGTCAGATCAGACCTCAGAGAAACATGGAAATATGAATTAATTAGGATAAATTGCCTAATTTGCATTCAGTTCTGAATCGTCTTTTTTTCAAAGGAAAAAAAAGACTATTTCTTTTTCTAGAGATAAAAGAAGGATTTATAGAGTGTGCTAGATGGACCTGTATATTTCGCTAGTATTTTCTGAAGGGGGGAAATATTTTAAAATAGAAAGCAGAGTATTGAAAAGAAAGTAGTTTGAGAGAAAGAAAGGGAAAAAGTGTAAGCAAAGAGTTGTTCTTCTGGGAAACCTTTGCAAACAGCTATTCATATTGGTAAGCTTCCTTTTTTAAATACTATAATAGGTATTGAATTAAGAATTCATTATGAATAACAGAAGGCCATAAACTGATGGAAGCCAATAGCTATAAAATGCATAATTATCTAGTGGCAAGCAATTCTACAAGTTATCAATGAGACCAAGTGGTTAGTAGGTTTTGAACAACAACTGAAAAAAGAATATGAAACTCTTTACATAGTTGGTGAACACCCACATTTGCATCATGAAGTTTCTCAAACAATGACAAAATGAAACTCAGAATGTAAAAGACTTTCCCCTTCTTGAAGGTATCATTCAAACTCTACTTTATGGATATTAAAAAGAAATCCGACTCTCCTACCACATGCAGAGAGGTATTCCGTACTTGTTCATGGCAGGGTTTTTCCTTAAGCCTGTCTCCTGTCTGAGATAAAGTGATCACTGGCACCTTTTGTCCTGAATCAATAAAATGTGCTTGCTGTCTCTGAGGCATAGAAAAGTAGCAAAGAAGAAGACCCAATGCTTGTTAATGTTGTGTTCTGGTTCCAATAAATGAAGTCATTCAGTTGATGGAGTTGCATGTAAACGTGCTGTTGGTAGTTCTGTGAGGAGATTAGGAAGCATCATAATATAACCCTTTTTTCTTTCTTTCCTCCTTATATCACTAAGCCTGAACACTTTCCTATTCTAATTTTAAAGTAGCCTATATTTTGTTACAGTCCAAAATATAAATTTTGAATCCCCCTAATTATAAGCACTGTAATACAAGTACTAATTCCATGGTGCAGATAAACTGCACTAAAAGAAAACTTGAGAATGACTATATCTTTTTTACATCCTATTACAATTTTGGTTTCTCTGGAAATGAGTTTTATTGTAGTTCCCATTATTTATAGATTGCAGGTTATATTTGTTTTCCCAGGGATATCTAACACATTTCCAGGTTATTAAACAGATGCTTACAAGATGAAATAATGAGAAACTGTGACGATCAGAGAGAAGCCCATTTTCAAATCATGTTGATTGCTGTATTTTTCTCAGGCATGCTAACTCATGTTTTCCATCTTTAATTCAGATACACCCTTCTTTTCTAAATCTGCAGTGTGAGAATCTCTCCAAAAGCATATTTAACATCATCAAATCCAAATTTCAGGATTTGAGAACAGGTTACTAAATATGTTTATCTGTTGTTGATATTTGATATTTTGGACTTTTCTCTCTGGCTTGCTCTCTTCTCATTCCTGTTTTGACACCAGCAGTGTTGTGTGATCCTATTTCTCAGAGTGTAGGAGTCAATTTTAAGACATAGGTTCTCTCCTCTTCATGTCCTGCATTTTAGTCCGGGGTACCTGCACTCATTCATCACTGTATTATTTTCCAAGTAGCTGTTTATGCTCCTAAGCACTCTGATGATTTGAATAAGAAATATGATTTATACGCATATATTTGTTATCCTTTTCCACTGGGCAATCACGGTGGGTGTAATACAGTTTAGAATAATGGTTACTTATTTTTGTGTTAGGCAGAGAATGATGATCCCTTTGAAGAATATCATTAATGTGCTTCCTTTTACCTCTAAGGACAATAGACATGTGAAAGGGCTCCTTTTGATAAAATAATTTTTCTTTTACAGTTAAAATACATTTGCTTATACAGTTAGACAGCCCCATATTGTCTATGATGAGAATAATCCAATTATTTAAGTTGATAGGCTATGTCTCATTCATTTGAAATAGGTTTTGGATTTGGCTTTTATTACCTTTTATACCTCATAAGCTATTTTGTTTATAGCCAAAAACTGAAATTCATGTTATGTACCCTTTTCAGCAGAAGTGAATACATTGTAAGTCATTGTTTCCAGTATTGTCAAAATTGGAGTATGAGTTTTGATTATCATTAAGAAACAACACTTTCTTTCTGTTCTTATCCAGGTTCTTATCTGTATTGCTCAGATCCAAGTCATCTCATCACAGATCTGTCTTTCCCTTAACCCTGAAGAAAAGGGCAAAATTGCAAGAGAATGTATGGTCCAAGTATGTGTACAGAATACATTAGTTTATTCAGGTGATCAAAGATTTAGCTTTGTTCAGAATAATCCTAATTTTGCTCAAGCTTCTTTCAATTTAAAGCATTTTTAATATAAAGCAAAATATTGTTCAAATACAGTGTAGAGTTATTTTGTTATAATAATACCATTCTTTTTCTTACCGTATAGAAATTAACTTCAATTGTTCCTTTGTGATGTAAGGACTTAGTGTAACTAGGCTGGTATAGCAAACAATACAATGCAATTGTTTATTAAAGGCCTAATTCTAAAATAATAAAAAAAAGGCCTTGGAAGGGTCACCTACCACAGTTCCTTAAGGAAGGGATGCCAGCAGGTCTGATGTTACAGAACGTAACTTCACATGCATTTACTCCAGCCTGAATTTACTGCTGGTGTAAGATACTTCAGAATAATCATTTTTGGGCAGGCATCTACATATGTGGAGATTAGGGAGCAGATTTGCTGTTCTTTGCTCTGAGTTTCCTGCATCCCTGAAATGGGCCCCTGCTGCTAAGGGGGGGAGCTCTGGGCTCCCCTTGGGTGCTAGCTCAGGGGCAGGCAGGGAGCACTAGGCCAGGAAACAGCTGTCTCCTGGCCCTGAAGGGCTGTCTGCTCCTGGGCTCAGGACAATGTCCTGCTGCTCTGGCAGCAAGGAGCTACTGGCCCTGCCTCCCTGATCAGGTGCAGGGGACTTGGAAAGAGCTGCAGGGGAGGGGCATGCCTAACCCCTTCTCCCAATCTGCTGGTGGGGCAACTAGCAACTAGCTCTCTCACTAGGGGCCAGAAGCTCCCTCACTGCTGGCTGCCCTACCACTGCAACTCTTTTCAAGCGCCATGCCTCTATCACCCAATTGGGGCATGGGGCTAGGACCTGTGCCTGACCAGGACAGTTCCCATTCCCCACCCTGCATGATGGGCAAAGGCTAAGCAGCTTCTTTCCCACTCACCACCATGAGCGTGGTGCTGTGGGGTGGGAACAGGTTGGGGGACTGTGATGGCCAGAACCAAAGAAATTAATAAGCAATAAATATGTGCTTCTTGGAGGCATTTGGAACTTTTGTCTAATATAAAGCTTGTATTTTTGTAACCTGCAAATGTAACTTGTAACTGTCGGGGGGTGGCTCCGATGTCGTTGGTTCTTGCCGTAACCTCCGCTTCCCCGCATTGGGACCGTCCTCTGGGTTATCCACCAGGAACCGCTCCTTTGTAGGCTGAATGCTTCCAGACCGCCTGCCACGACTTTGATCTCAGTGTTGGTTTGGTTCAGTGTTGATAATCCAGCACGTGTCAATCCGAAGGTGAGACTCCTGGGTCCTAGGGGTCCCATGTTGTTGAGGGCTCCTCTGCCCCTACACCCTCACCCGTACCTCCATAGCGTGAGCAACAATCTGGTCAGCCCCCTTATCAGGGTATCCTGCCCGTGGCCCATAAACTGAAAGATAAGGAAACAACTTAATACTTATAGCCAGAGATTCCCCGGAGCTTGGGGCCACTTGGGCCTTTTGCGAGCCTCCCCGCTCCTTCCTTGTCCACTGTGGGGCTAGTACCCTCTTCCGAGCCTCCGTTTAACTCCTCAGCCCGCTCGAGGGGCTGACGGGGTCCACTGGCCCCTCTCAATCTCACTTGGGGCACTTTTACCCTCTGTAAGTGCCCCTCTATTAGCGCATGTACGGTCCGCCGGCTCCTGCCTGGTTGAGCCGCTCCAGCTGGCTCAAAACAGTCAGTGTCCGGGGTGCGCCGGTTCCTTCCTGGATCCCAAACCCCGTTGGGGATTACCCTTACCCCAAAAGGTCCTCCCGTGCTGCCAGGCTACTTCTGTCCGCGCCTAGGTGCTTCCGCTGGCATCCACTCCGCCACCGCTCCCTTCCGGTCCCTCCCCCCGAGCCGCCAGTGGCGTCTGCTTTATAGTGGGCCGGGCAGCCTCATTGGCTTTCTTCTGTGCATACCTGTGGATGGTGAGTGTCCCCACCCTGGCATTTTGCCCCAAGGGGCGTAAAATAGATTTGTTAGCTCTGGATCATGGGGTTTTGGGGGCCGCTGGCTCCCCTCCTCCCCCACAGTAACTGTTTGTGGAACTGACTAGACCTCAAAGACAAAGCTATAGCTGTGAAATTAGCTGACCTAATAGTTCTTTCTCACTCAGAATTTAGCCTTGATGATAATAAAAACTGGATTCAACTGCCTAGCTTAGCCAGCACATTTCAAGAAAGGATATCTCAAAAAAGCATAGTAAGAGAGTTCTGAAGGGGCTGGATTTAGGCGGGGTAATGTTAATTTCAAACCTGAAGATGCAGTGTTGCAATTTGCTTATTGGATAAACCCAAGCTTAGGCAGTAACTTATTATAATGATTTCTAACACCTTTTAACCCCATAGGATAACAGCTATAAAGTAATATTATGAATGGCTATATAACTAAAAAAATTAGCATATATAGGATACAAACGAACACACACATCATAGTAACCCTCGGGAAGGACGGAACAGAAGGGCCGTTGCTGTCCCATCCCCCCATGGATCTCTCTTACTCCCTGTGAGAGCGAGGACCAGATCCTGACTGAGGGGCTTTCACCGATTCTCCTTCAGGCAGCCTAGTTTAGAGACGTCTGATTTCACTGATTCAACTTGACATACATCTTTTAACCGAGGGACTATTGATAAGTTACTAACCAAGTGGAACTCTTAGTTAATTTCTTTATTTGTTTTATTATTACTGTCAATTTTAATTTGTATTGTTATGTTGTCTATTTATTAGCTTAGGTTTTTTATTGACTATTATATATGCAAACTATATCTTTTGTTGTCACAAGTAAAATTTATTCTTTTTTGTAAGTGAAACTTGTCATTGCTTTCCTTTCCAACAACACCTCCTCAATCCTGAACCAAAAAGCCCAGTGGCTAATAAAGTTGCAGTGCTCAGTCAGTCTGCAACTAAATTGATATACTCACAGTGCCCAGCTGGACTGTGACAGGAGACTTGTTCCCCACCCAGCTCCATAAACACAGACCTAAGAGGGGAACGAGCTCCCCAGCCTGTTTCCCCCCAGCTCTACACTCACACCCAGTAGCAGGGAGCTCCCAGTGCTGGCTCCATGACCGTAGGGCTGGTGCTGGGAGACCCTTATGCCCCAGCCTGAGCTTCACAGTCATGGTGCTCTGGCTGGGACACTCTTATCTCCTAGCCTGAACTCCACAGTAACAGAGCTGGCATTGGGAGATAAGGTTCTTCCAACCCAAGCTCCATGACCACAATAGTCGGGTTGGGACATAAGGGTCTCCCAGCTCAAGCTCCATGGTCACAGAGCTCAGGCTGGGACATAAGGGTCTCCCAGCCTGAGCCCCACAACCGCAGAGCTCCTGGTTAGGTGTCTACATGAGTCTTGCATTTGCAGGTAGCAAATTTACTCTGGATTAGGGGGTTTGCTGTGAAGTAAATATGCATGTGTAGATGCACATGCTTACTTCATGGTAAAGTACGTTAATGTAAAGTTAAGTGCCTCACGTAAATGCACCCACAAAGGTTCAACAGCTCCTTCAGTTGATACAAGTTAAGGGGCTACAAGTGCCTTACAGAAGTCAACTGGAACTTTATAGGGTCAGACTTGAAGGACTTGATGTATGTATCACCCTCTATCCTTAAGGATCCTCCATTCCAAATTAGTGGGGAAGAACTGTGGGATTCTGGAGAACATTTGTGTCCCCTATTCCCACTCAGCAGTAACACAAAGAGGTATAATTTTGGAGTGCTCCTGGAATGCTTCAAAGGGCTTGCTTATCTGTATGGCTGGCCCTTTGAAGCAGTTCAGAGATATTTGGAACACTGTCTGCAGCCTGCTAGCATATTTTATGAACTACCATACGTCATTCATTGCAGCAAGAACTAGCAAGGAACACTTGGATCCCCTTCTCCCCACCTCATTCTTCAGAGAAAGGTCATAAACTGAACCTGTAAGAATTTTTCTTTTTTAAAATACCTGTTGCCTGGCAGGCAAGGAGGCAGTTTCCTTGATGTCTGCAAGAAAATAGCAGTCTTGTCTGAAGCCAAAAGGGCTTCATCTGGATTACAGGCTAAAGAATCCATGGATAAAATAGCTGTTAAGGGTAGATTTGAAGAGAACCTTGGCTTGCCATATTTTTACAGGGGATGAACATTTGGTATGGTTTTATTTGTTGACAATAGGACAAATGCATGTGTTCTTTCCAAGTTTTTACTCAGTATATATTTGGAGAAATTTATTTTGGAATCAGCAGAGACTGTCTTTGCATGGGTACTACAAGGCTAGTACAATGATTGTATTTCCCCAGCCACCACATTGTAGCTGGACCCTGAACAGATAATCAAGCAAGGCTATAGTCACATTTATTACTGCATATCTATTACTAGTATTCTTTATTAATATCAGTTAAATACTGTACAGAAGACAAAACTTTTGGCTATTCTTAAACATAATGCAAAGCTGATCGGAAGCACGTAGAGCCTGCATCCTGCTACATCTGTTCAGTTTACACACAAACAAAAACCTTAGACCAGGGGTTCTCAACACTTATGTGCCCAAGGGCACATCAAATTTAAAAGAAAAAGCAGCAGGTGCCAACATGACAGTATTTTTTATTAGAATAATGATTTTTACTGATCATGAAAATGCACGCGGACACCTGAATAAACCTCGGGGTGGCGCCATGGCTCCCATAGGCACCACATTGGGAACTGCTGCCTTAGACTCTTTGTTTTGTCAAATGCCAGATGCTTGCACCCCAATTCTCAGGTGTGGCTGAGCTGTACTCTCCTCAGCTTGAGGATTCAGCAAGAGAGAGGGGGTGTTAAATGTGTTTCTACAAAAATGTGATGCCAGTTTTGATCCTGAGGCCTGAAGGAAATGTATCAGCCATTGGCACAACTTAGAGAAGCTTCAGAGCTTTTCTAATTTTTACTGAGCTGTCAATGGCCCCATGAAACTGTTGTAAGTGGGTTTTAGGAGTTTGGCAGTCTTCCTTCTACCCTTTTTTTCCACAGCCTCACAGCCTCTCTTATTGGGCAGGAGGCCTGACCAGGACAGTTCCCATTCCCCACCCTGCATGTTGGGCAGACGCAGAGCAGCTTGTTTCCCACTCAGCTCCATGAGCATGATGCTGGGAGGGGATGGGAGACAGGTGGCTGTTGGCCGTGCCAGCCCCAGGTCCCTGAGGTTTTTAGCATTCAAAGGGAACTCCCAGCTGTTCAGCCAGCTCTATAAGCTGTATAGCACATACGCCAAAAACAGGCCATTTTTTCTGTGCAAAATTTCTGAGAATTACTCCTTCAATCTGGCTCAAATACAGTATAAACAACCTTCCTTGCATTCTTATCTGGCGTGGAGACTGCAGAGTTGCTCACAAATGGGCAATGCGTGTTGGAGAGGTGAAATAAAGTTTGGGCTGCTGATTAATTTTTGCTGACCTGGTTTATAGATTTATGAGTGGTATAAAATAATGCTCTGCAATATAAATATTTGTTATGCAACTGAATAACATTTATATAGTAGCTCAGGAAAAGTACCCCCCAGAATCTGAAGTGTTACTTTAGTAACACTGACGTATGAATTCAACTATTGTAAATGTGTTCAGGCTCTATGTTTTTAACTCCCTGTGCTTTTCAATAGGCAGCGGTGATTAATTGCTGTAATTTAAATTTCAGGATTGTCAATGGCTTTCCAAAACACCTTTGGGTTAATGTTCTGGCACAACAATCAACTACAACTGCAAGCTATTATGAACTAGCTGTTCTCCAGTATTTTAAAATGTGTGTTTAACCTCTGAAAACTATCCTACCTTTAACATGACTACTTTCCACAGAGTAGAAATACAGTTAAAAATACCTAGACCAACTCAGCAGGTGCGTCACTGGTTTATTATTTTGGTACTAGATAGGAACTTAAGGCTCTTTCCCCAAATGGACCTTGGAAATTAGAGGAAGATTTCTATCAGAGGAGTGAAATTATAGAATGTTCTTCCAAACAAGGTGGTGGGAGGAAGGAAGCTGCATATCTTTAAGTCTGAACTGGATGAATGTATAGGATGGAGGATATGAGAAGATAGAGAGTTCTGGCACACCATTGACAGAGAGAGTGATTGTGTGTATGTGTGTGTGCACGTGTGC
Organism: Crocodylus porosus; assembly: GCF_001723895.1. Classification (NCBI taxonomy): domain Eukaryota; kingdom Metazoa; phylum Chordata; order Crocodylia; family Crocodylidae; genus Crocodylus; species Crocodylus porosus. The sequence goes on along the minus strand of NW_017728943.1, from coordinate 95,230,733 downwards.
ATGCACTGTGTGCATGATGTGTCTTCCTGTGTTTCTGTGTGTGTGAGAGAGAGAGAGAGAGAGAGAGAGATACTCTTTTGTGTGTGGGTGACTGGTGCCTCCTGAGTCTGGGGAGCACAGGTGACCAATGTGGGGAGGGGACCCAATGACCGATCCCTGACCGGGGAGGGGGGGTCCCCCAGCAGCTGATTGTGGAACCAGCAGCAAAATTGAAAATGCACTTCTGGTTTCGTGGCTGGCACTTCCAAGGGTGTGCATAGGCAATCTCAGGAGGTTCATGTGTGCCTGCGTGTACCCTTTACATGTCACCAATGCCTTTTGGGTGCAACTACACCTGCATATCGATGTGACAATAAACTCCAGCACTGGAGTTTATTGCCTAGGACTGCAGTACATTGAGCCAGGTTGGAGTAGCCCCAGCTAGCAGGGAGCCCAGAGGGTCAGCCTGCCATCTCAGGGCTGCTCTGACCTGACTCAGTGTGCTACAGCAGGGCTGACTGGGGCACAAGGGTAGTACAGTGTGGGGCTAGCCAGCAGGTTGACCTCCTAGGCCCCTGGCTAGCCTATTTACAAGTACTACCCTGCTGCAGAGTTTATTCATTTCCTGTGGTCTAATAGGGTTGTATGTGTTGATGCTGAGGGCATTTATACACATACTTTTTTTCCAGTGATGCATCAGAGATCTGCTCCACATGCAAGCTGAGGTGAACTGCATTGCACTGTGTGCAGTTGTATAAGCAGTGAAATGTGCCTCAGCATGCAGAAAATGGAGGTGGTGCACTTTTGAACTAAATCACCTCTGAGGTGTTTTAGTTCGAAACCATGCCGCTGCCATTTTCTCAATGCTAACGTGCATTTCACTGCTTATATGACTGCACACTTGCAGCACCATCCAAGTGCTTTTCAAAGAGCCCGGTGCTGCAATCCATACACATGTAAAAATGTTCTGAGAGGTTTACTGCGGAATCAACTCTGCAATAAACATCTTGTGTAGGTGTGCCCTGATTATAGTTCCCTAACTGGAGTATGAAACTAGTTCTTGTAGTGTAGAAGGTATCTGAGAAGATTTGTAATACATAAACCTCAGGGGTCTGTTGGCTGCTTGCATATTCCTGTAAGAAATGTCTTCTCTTGTGTGAATGCTTTTGGGTTTTAGGCTATTTTTTCCCTTGCTGCTGGAGAATTGGGTTGTTGGCTGGACTGTAGTAAAGTGTGATATACCTGCCAGTATTGGGGAAAATATCAGGTTCCTGATTAGATAGTGTTACTTGTCCACTTATGGTCATACTAATAGATGCATTTGGAATCAGGAAAGAATTGTTCCCTTAGGGCAGACATGAAGTGTTGGCCAGATCTTTCCATCCCTTAAAAATGAACTGAGTAGATCACTGACCAGTCATCTAAGGTAGTTCAACCAACTTATGACAGTGCATCAACAATAACATTCATGTTTCTCCCAAATAGAATGACTTCTTTATTATAATCCTGGAGGGTCATGCTCCATCTAAACATTAATATTTTTCATATACTGTAACTCTGTGGTTAGCGATCTGTGTTCACAGTGATGATTTGTAAGAGCTTGTGCCATTGCCACACACTCTTTTTCAATATTTTTTTTTGTCTGGGAAGTATTGTTATGCTCAGTATTTGCTCACCCCCCACCTCCCCAGCATCAACTTGAATTAACACTAGCCCAGAGCTGTCTCTCAAGTATCTGTGAAGGCCATAAGTAGCTTGCTGGCTTTAAGCTTCTTTAAGAAAAAAAAAGTTCTTCTGACATCCCCCTGTTCATACCATCTCATCTATATTATTCTCTTTATGTTGATTTATATTTAGAGGCTAAAGAGATAAAGTGGGGCACAGTCCTCATGAAGGATTGGGCTAACTTCTTAGTTTGGGGAGCAGGCCATTATGTAATAGCTTTTGTCTTTGAATGCTGTGGCTTTGGATGTTGTGACCACTTTCTACCTTGTGTCCACGATGCGATACTTTTGCCATCCCCAGTTTATACTCTTCTACCTTCACAGTCAACCCAGCCTCCTTAGGGAGTTGAACATCCTTTGAACATACACCACATGTTCTTCCTATGCTTGACTGAAAATATTGTAATAAGCTCCACAACCCCAGGAACTGATGCAGGAAACCAAAAGGAAGGTTCCCAATGTTTATACAGAAAATGCTGGAGATTAGGGTCACAAGCCAATGGGCTAGGGAGAAATAAACAAATTAGATAAACATTAACATTAAAATACATACACTTAGGGCACCTATACACAAGTGCTGAGGGTGCTTTAACATGCTGGAATTCCAGCATGTCAAACCAGACTCAATTAATCTTGTCTGCTGGAGCGTGGCAATTGCTGTGCTCCAGAAGCCTCCTTTGTCTCATGTATCAGTATCCCCACTGATGGTGGAGGGGATGCTTGAACTAAAGGTCCTTGAAAGACCTATAGTTCAAGTGCCCCCACCACCATTTTGAAGAATGGGGATGCTGATACAGGAGATACATTGGCACTTTAATTCGAGTGGCTTTCAGAGCCACTCTAATTAAAGCACCCACCTCCCACCCCTGGAGTCCATGTAAAAGTGACCTTAAAAGCTGAATAGCAGACAACACGCAAGAAAACTGGTTTATTCATTCAAGGACAGGTAACTAATAACACACACTAGTACCGAGGTACAGACACTCACACAATGTTGTAACCTCCCACACTTCCAGAGATGTCCCAATCCAGCCTCTAGTTTTGAGAGCTCTCAGTTCCTGGCTACACACCCATGTTCTGCTGCTACAGTCCAACACTTCTGGCTCCGTCACTCCTCTGGAGTCTCCAGCCAGTCATTGTCCCTCTGCTGCTGTGTCCGTGTTCTGCAGCTACTTCCCTCATTCGGCTCTTGCTGCCTGCTTCCTTTGCCTTTTGTCTCCCAGCCTCCAGGGTCTCTGTGAGTTATAGTTACATGCAGTTAGCACAGGCTGGCAATTCGCATGCAGTTAGCAGGGCTTCTCCCCCTGCTGTCTCACATCCACATTACAGTGCATTACATTTAGCTTACACCACCCATTACAATACAAAGGTCAAATTGCCAGAACAAATATATCCTTCCCCTCCCTCTCACCTCAGCAATTAGTCCATTGATACACCAGAGCAGGAGGATCTGCCAAAACTGGTGATTGTAAGCTGAAAAAAAGCCCCATACAGGGATAGTGAAAACTGATTTAAGCATGACATCTGGTTCCAGTGTCATTTGCTAGAAGTCTTTCTTGATGCTCATGATGGTCAGATAACTTTATCACCCCCCCCACCCCAGTTTGTCTAGAAACTTTTCTGTTTTAGTGGACATGGGATGAGCTTCAGACACTGGTAGCTTTCAATAGTCCATACAGAATATTATTGTGCCATACCGCCTGGAACCAGCACCATCATGGAATGTTGGATGGCTGAATTGCTCCCAGGCCAGCACATCTCTTTGCTAGGTTTTGGGCTGTTTTCCCAGTGACTCTGAAATGGAAACACAGGATAGAAATCTTGACCCCAGTCTCTGCCCTGTGCACAGCAAGTCTCTGTGGGATTGCAACAGATCTCTGATCTCTGCACATGGGGTAAGTAGTTAGAAAGGGGCATTGATTCCAATGCACTCTCCTGTCTTAAACATCTAGGGGGGTTTTCTTTGTCCCTTCCTACTAAGCAGGACCATATCTAGTCCTTATTCCTAATGTAGCCTCATCATGTTTACATGGTACACTTGGATGGTGACAGTGATTTGACTATTCAGCCACAGTAGTTCATGTCACTAAATTGTTTCATGTCCTTGAAGGCCCACCCCAGGAAGCTTGGAGCAGTATTTTCCTCACAGGGAGTGCATATACATGTGTGCTTTACTGCACAGTAGACTATTTTACTGCACAATAAAGCATCACCATCTACATCTGCAGGGCAATTAGGCTGTTGTAGACTAATTTACTGTGCCCCAGCCAGCTGTTCAACAGCACATAGAGTCCCAAGGCTATGGAGCAACACATGCTGCAGAGGGGCTGGCTGAGCATGAGGGTGCTTCAGTGAGGGACTAGCTGGCAGGAAGCCCCCATACTGAGGCACCCTTGTCCCCCAGTCAGCCCCTCCACAGAATGTAGAGCCACATTGGAGCAGCCCTGGGATGGCAGGCTGAACCCCTGGGTCCCCTGCCTGCCCAGGCTGCTCCCACTGGGCTCCATGTACTGTGCATGAATAAACTCCAGAGATAATTCACAGATTCACAAAAATTTAGGGCTGGAAGGGACTTCATGAGATCATTGGGTCCAGCCACCCCTGCTGTGGACGGGAAAGAGTGCTGGGATCAAATAATCCCAGCAAGGTGTGCATCCAGTCTCCTTTTGAAGATCTCCAGGGTATGTGCCTGCACCACCACTCTTGAGAGTCTATTCCCAAATCTGGTCACATGAACCATGAAGGAGTTTTTCCTTATATTCACTCTAAAGATTTCTTTTAGGAGTTTATGACCATTGCTCCTGGTTTTCTCCTGGGGTGCTTTGGTGAATAGCTGTTTGTCTAGCCACTGATGCTCTCCCCTGATATATTTGTAAGCTGGAGATTTTTGCTCCTGGACACACATTCAAACAGTGCTCTCAGGAGCAAACTCTTGTGCAATAAACTACAGAGCTTATTCATGTGCATTAATTGCACATGTAGATGCACCCAGAGATGAGCACTGTATCTTGGTTCCCTGTGTGCCATTAGACAAGTTCTCCTAGAAATATATTTTGGGGATATGTTGCTGGGAAATGTGGCATGTCTAGAGGCAGTCTTGGGGTGACAGTTCTGCACAGTTCATGGTGTGGCAAAGAGCAGCAAGCTTTGGGACACAAAGCTCCTGTGAGGAGAAGTTTTAACATTCTACCTTATCTGTAAACTTCCTATGCATAGTAAAGAGCTATGTTCTTTACACTCATTTGTTGAAGATACTGTGTAACACCAGGAGTGGAAGGTAGGTTGTGTGGGACAACACAGAGAAAGACAGCATACACAAAATGGCTGCTACAGAACTTGCAAGACTGCAAAAAACCTCCACCCCCTTCCCTATACACACACATACGCAGCTCTTGAACATTAGAAGAAATGTTACTCAAATAACAATTTCAGCTGTAGATGAAGGCCACAGAGTAGATAAATTAGAGGAACAGTAAAAGACTATTGTGCTCTTAACAGCTGCAGGCAATGAAGTGCTGGATGTGTGTGATTGCTTCAATAGAATAGAAAAATGGAGGAGAGAGAAAAGCCCTGCAGAAATAATGAAAATGTTTGAGGACTATTGTGCTCCTAAAAAATGAAATCATCTTTGTGAGGCACATATTCAGGAGAAGAATACAGAAGGGGGAAGTGTAGAAGAGTATGTAATAGAGATGAAACTAAAAAAGTCAAGCCTATGAATATGGAATACTAAAAGACTTTTATAAAGGACAACATTGGCTTCAGATAATCTCTCTATTGCTCTCAGGTGATGCCTTTATTATGGTTTACTGTCAACTCCACTGTCACATGTTCTCACAGCCTGCTACCAGAAGAGTCTTGATGCCATGTTAAGTGCCAACTTAACACCACACCAATGGCCGATTCCCAGAAAGTCCATGCTTGTGTCCTCCTCCATGTCTGCAAAATGATACATGAATGAAGGTGGTTGGAATCTCCTTTGACATCTGGGGTGAGGAGAGCACCCAATACTCCACATGGGAAAGCTATTGTAACCAAGTATAAGCAGATGGTGGTACAGATGGCAATCAGTGTCTGCTTTGTCCCTGGCGAAGATCATGGATGGACCTCAGGGTCTATGATAACAAGTTAGCATAAGGTGGAGGGGTAATTCAAAGATCCATTCAATGAGGGGTTGCTGTGTTATGTCCAAGGAAGTGAAGTGTTAGAGCCAAGGAGTTGGGGAGAAAGCCCAGATGAAACTCAACGTTCATTCAGTGACTGTGGTGAGCTGGAAGGACAGCGGGGGACAGGGTGCACATGTCTCATAATATCAAGAGGAGGGGAGTGCTCATAGATGCTGTTGCTGTTCAGGTTGAGAGTAGACCTTACTGGTCACTATTAGAATGTACAGGGGAAACTCTGCATAGTTCATTTGGATATTAGCAGCTGTTGCTTAGGGATTTTACTCATAATTCATTTCAGAGCAATTGAGCAGTCTCTTGTTAACTTTCTTCAGGGGTTAAAAGGCCTATTCCTTTGCACCACAGGGTTGTGAATGAGCTGTAGCTCCTCTCTCACCATCCATTCCATGTCAGTCAGTGCCTATCCTAACACATACCTAGAGGAAAGGAGAATACACATAACTTATGCACCACTGACCTTCCCCTTGCTCCCTGTTGGGTATTGGTGATACTGGGGGGGTGGGGTCAGAACTGCTTGGTCATCCAACCTGCACTTCAGTCTTTTCCTGCAGCCCTTCCCAAACTTGTCCCACTCAGTTTCTGACTTGGCAGTCCCTAACTCAAGCTCCCACTGGCACTTTACAAATTCCCTGAACACCATCTACTATGAAGGCTCCCAATGGGCTGCCCCCATGCTGGTGTCCCCGTTAAATTGATACCTAGTGTTAAAGCTCAGCTTACCTCACCCTAGCTATGCTACTGCACACAAAGCCCATGAAGAACCATGGTCACATCCTCCTGCTCCTACATCTTTCATTCTATGACTACCAAAGGATTTTCGAACAAAAGAAGGGGAAGGTGATGAGGGGATATGGGATGATTTTCATTTTCTACAGCACAGAGTGAAATAGTGTAGTCAGTCTATTTAGGGAACCCACTTTTGTTGCAGCTTGTTGGAATATCCTGGTTGTAATGTGTGGATGTAAAGAGTCTCTCAGACAATGGCTAGCATGTAGCAGCTGAGGTTCCTGATTTGAGTAGGCAGGAGGAGGGCTAAATAGGTTCAGCTAGTGTCAGTGGAGAGTGACACAGTGATGTGCATGCTTTTGCAAACTCTTATTGGGCTCCAGAATACCATACTTTTCTAAGAAGTTTCGGATGCACCTGACACTCTCCTGCTGCTGAGCTTACTGTTCCAGGAACCATTCAGATAAGCCCCACAAAATATCCTTAAATATACTTTTTTTCTACATTGAAAGTATGAAGCACTTTCAAGTACTTAAATATCTTCACTGTTTCCAAAAGCACTTTTTATTTTGTATATATATATTAAAAAAAGCTTTTTTAATAAAAAGCACTTGGAGAAGAAGAAAGTTATTATGACCAGTCAGCATGGATTCACCAAGGGCAAGTCATTCCTGATTGCCTTCTATGCTGGGATGATAGAGAGCAGTGGACGTGATATACCTTGACTTCAGCAAGGCTTTTGATATGGTCTCCCACAACATCCTGACAAACAAGCTAAGGAAGTACAGGTTGGATAAATGGATTGTAATGTCAATAGAAAACTGTCTGTATCATCAGGTTCAAAGGTTAGTAGTTAATGGCTCAATGTCTAGTTGGCAGCCAGTATCAAGTGATGTGCCCCAGGTCTGGGGCCAGTTTTGTTCAGTATCTTCACCATCGACCTGGAAGATGGGATGGGGTGCACCCTCAGTAAGTTTGCAGATGACACCAAGCCGGTGGGGAATAGTAGATACTGTGAAGGGTAGGATTCAGAGACACCTAGACAAATTGGAGGTTTTGACCAAAAGAAATTTCATGAGGTTCAATAAGGAGAAGTGCAAAGTCCTGCACTTAGGACAGAACGATTCCATGCACCAGTACAGGCTGGGGACTGACTGGATAAGCAGAAGCTCTGCCAAAAAGGACATATGCATTACAGTAGACAATAAGCAGAATATGATCCAACAGTGTGCCATTGTAAAGAAGGCTAATGGCATAGTGGGCTGCATTAGTAAGAGTATTACCAACAGCTCAAGGGAAGTGATTCTTCTCTTCTATTTGGCATTGGTGAGGCCACACCTGGAGTGCTGTGTTCAGTTTTGGGCCCCCCCTACAGAAAGGATGTAGACAAATTGAAGAGAGCCCAGCAGAAGACAGTGAAAATGGTGAGGGGTGGGGCACATGATTTATGAGGAGAGGCTCATGGAACTAGGTTTATTTATTCTGAAAACGAGAAGACTGAGGGGATTTAACAGAAACCTTCAATTACCTGATGGGTGGTTCCAAAGAGAAAGCATCTAAACTGTTCTCAGTGGTGCCAGATGACAGAAAAAGGAGCAATGGTCTCATTTTGCAGCAGGGGAAGTTTAAGTTAGACATTAGGAAAAATTTCACACAAGGAGGGTAATAAAGCACTGGAATAAGCTACCTAGAGATGTTGTGGAATCTCTATCCATGGAGGTTTTTAAGACCAGGCTGGGCTGAAATAGTTAGGGCTGGTCCTACTTTCAGCACGGGGTTGGAATATATGACTTTCTGGGGTCCCTTCCAACCCTCATTTTTCCATCACTCTATGAGTTTCATAAACATTCAAGATATGACGACATTTCCTTATTTTCTTTTGCTAAAAGTTTCAGTGTTAATAATTTATTCTTTCCATGTTTTTGTTATAAGAGTGCAGATACGATAGGAGTGCTTTTTATATACTTTATAACTAGTTTTGCTCTTTACTGGACCTTTTCCGGTATGCCCAGTTTCATAAAATAATTAAGCAGCAGGTATAGGCTGTGGAAAATGCATCTGATTGCAGTAATTTGTGGGTTTGTCTATTATGATGTCACATTCTGTTTTCATATTAATGGTATAATATGAAAGCCAGGTAAGGCATATAACAAGAATGCTTAGCCTCAGTTACAGAGCCCATAAGAAGCTGCCAGTTAGAACATTTACCTGAAATGCAAATCTTTATTATAAGTCCAAGAATAAATGTTACAATAATAAACTGGAAGACTAATGACAAATTCTAATATTATAAAAGCCTTCATCTGTCTGTCTGTCTGCCTGTAACACTTTATTCGCACTCTGATTGGTTGTCTCAGCAGCCAATCACAATCCTTACTGAAACTACCAATCGAAGTGCTCTGCACAGACAGAAGCACCACCATGACAGTGGGGACTGAGGAGCTGTGGGGAGAGGGCAGCAAGGCCAGCAGTACTCCGGCCCCTCATTCTCCACTGTAATGGTGGTTTTGTTCCCGCTGTCCCCCTCTGCCTCCAAGGAGCAGGGCCACAGCGGGGGGGAGGGGCACTCCGGTCTGGCCCCTCAGTCTCCACTGTCCTGTCAGCACCATCCCCACCGTCCCCCAGCAAGGCTGGAGTGGAGGAAAAGGGCAACAGTGGTGGCCTTGCCCCCCTCCCCAGCCCTGCTTCTTGGAGGCAGAGGACAGAAAGGTGGGGAAATGGGCCCAGACCCAATGTAGTGGGAGGCAGAGGGGGTTTCGGGGGAAATGAGGTCAGACGAGAAGTGGGGGCAGGTCTGGATGCGGAGACAGAGGGGGATGGCACAGATGGTGCCACCATGACAGTGGGGACTGAGGGGCCAGAGTGGAGGGGCATGGCCAGCAGCAGAGTGGGGTGTGCATGGGGCCAGAGGCAGAGCAGTGGCAGTGCAGGGCACTGAATGGTGCCTCTCCATCCCCGCCCATCCTTCGCCTCCCCTCCATCCTGTTGTTCTTGATAGGCAATTGGCTAGTAAGATATAATGAGTCATGAGTTTTCCATTAATATTTTGGACATCTCTGCAGAAGGCTCCCCAGAGCAAGTGGACAGACAGAACAGCAGGCATTCAAGCATCTGAGTCTCTCCCACGCTCCAGCTAGTTATGTTATCCTTCCATTAATTTAATCTCTCCTGATTCACATGTGAATTGGCTGTATGCTTTTCAGCACTTTCTCACCCCACACATTTAAAATAACTGAACTTTAATTGGTTATCTATTATTAACATCACCTGCTCATTAACAGTTGTATCAGCAAGTTTCTATAGCCAAGTGCAGTTAAAAATTGCAGAAGGAAGTACATTTGACTTCCTGAAACATTCTCACATTAAAGAATGCATCTGTGAAGTTCATCATGCCATATCCAACTACTTTCCATGTTGCCCTCTCTCTTGTGACTATGAGTTAAATCCACTTAATCTATGTAGAGCTGAAACTAAGGCTTTCTTATGCTTTCTTTTCATTTACTGTTCTTTACTCCTCTTTTCTCTGTACTTGCATGACAGCTCCAACTCTTGCAACAGTAAGCTACATTATTTCTCGATTCTAACCTTCACTAGTACTTCATGTATTTCAGTACTAACATATTCTGCAGTATGCCTGTTCTCTCCTGTTTCAGCAATCTTATAAATACCAGTTGGGGGATTATGAAAAAAACTGTGATTGCTCCTTTCCCTAGATATGTTCTAATATATATATAAGTACTGGCGCACAAAATGTGTCACTGATTTTTTTCTTATGCAGTTTTTATAACACATTTGTGTTCTGGCTGTAGAAAAGGCTTGCTCAAATAACATGTTTTGGGCAATCAGTATGATGGTCTTAATCATACTATCTGGTACTAATTCTTTTCAGAAACTGATAATGGAATACCAGAAAGATATATTGCTTTTGAGAATGGTTGATCAATATTCTGTTGGTATTCATTTTGCCTATTATTTAATAGTTTGAGACAATTTTGTTAAGATACCATTACAGTTTGGAGTTTAAGGTGGATAAAATGCTATCAGTCATGTCTGAAAATAGAGGAAGAAATGTAATTATGTGCAGTGTGCTAGGGGTTAAAGTACAGTTCTGCAGACTTCAGCAGTAGAGTGGAGGAACCTGGGGCAAAACTAGGTGAAATAGATGAGATGGAAGGAGGAAGGCTCTCTCCTACTGTGGTAAAGATCAAGCTGGGGCTTTGTAAAACACTGATCCTTCTTAGAAAACCAGCAGAACAGACTGTGTCTGAGGTGTCTCTGTACAGTCCTAAGGGCTCAGTGGAGGTCCTCTCTGCCATTGATTTTTCTCTGAAAGATCTGCAGTACTACAGAGGTTTCTTTGAGGTGACTTATTAACACAAGTGTATGAAGCCAGCCTGAAAAGCTGGAAATGTATAGACAACCCTAATTTAGCACCTCTTTATGCACATATGCTAAGTACAGACAGTCACAAAGCCCAAGGGAAAATTGATAGAATCTGTGCAAGTTTCTCTACGCTGCGTAGATTCAGTTGGGAGATAATATATCATATTCTTCTTTGGCAGATGGTAGGAAACAAATGCCTTCAGTGGCCAAGACCAGAAGCTGGGGGGTGCTCCTGCACACTTTCCTGCCTGCTGGTGGGATGCTGAGGGCAGCTGAGCCTAGCTGAACTGGGGCCATCCTTGATTGGCTGTGGGGCACATGTTCCCAACCCCCTGCTGTCACTGTGTACATTCCCCACACTGAATCCAGTAGGTCCTGGCATGTCTGGCAGCTGGGCTGGTGGCAGTGTGGAGGAAGCCAGAGCTGGGTTAGGGAGGGAACTGAGGCTTCAGCTCTGTCAGAAAACAGCCCTCTGCTCAGCTTCAGCTCCTGGCCAGAGCAGGCAGAGGGGGGCATAGGGAGCCAACATGGACACTTTCCTCAGAGTTTGCATAGCCCTCGCTGGGCCAGCACCAAGCCTGGAGCTGGCAAGGGTGGGGTTGGGAAGCATGAGGAGAGCCAAGTTGGACACTTCCCTTAGAGTCCACACACCCTTGGCTCATCCAGCAGGCAGCCCAGAGCTGGTAGAGGAGTCAACAGAGACCCTGAGGGAAACTCTTACCTTGGCTTTCCCTGCATTCTACCCCTGTCCACATTCTGGGCCAGTTTAACCTAAATCAGTTAAGTCTGATACTACATCCATCCAAGTTTATTTGAAACTGGGTTATGCTATTTTGAAACCAATTTATGTGTGCTGACCTTCTGTTCTTTACAGGTTTAAACCTGTTTCTGATCACTTATACCAGTTTATGTAATGTAACATAGTATAATTTCTGTCTCTAGCTATTAAGAGCAGCTTACTATACATCAAGAATATTATATGGGGATTCATGTTGTTATAACTAGTCAATTGCACATAAAAGTTTTAGAAAAGCTACATTTTGGTCACCTAGAAGTTCTAAACATGAAAGCAGCATCCAGAAGCTTTGTACAATGGCCATGTATTGACCCATAAATAGAGAACCTTGTGTTGCCCTGAGGGGTCAGGCCAATGCTCAGGATCTCAATATTGTGCTGTTAGACAGGAGGGCATGGTGTGCAACTGCACATGCACACATAAAAATCAATTAAGCATACACTCATTAGGTGCATACACCCCTGTTAGGCATACACACTCACACTACCAGCTCAGGCACATACATGATACACCCCAAAAGTTAGGCACAGATCACTAATTCTCATATCATGCACACAATGCCATATATATATATATGTGTGTATATATATATATACACACACGCACGCGCGTGCGTGCGCGCACACACACATGCACATGCACACACACACACAAACAACTCAAATACACGCATGTTCAAAATAATTGGTCTAGGTTCACACACACTACACACACCAAATTTAGACAGAATCAGTTACCAGTTACCAACACCTGCATATTCAATACACATATGTGGATTACTAATTCATATACCACACACACATACAATGATCAATGATATCTATATATGTATTTGTGTGTGTGTGTGTATGTATGTATGTGTTTGTGTGTGTATTCACTAATTTACACACATACTACCCACCTATACATACACACAAGTGAGTTCCTAAGCTGGGTATTGTGATATGTATGCATGTATGTGCTTGGTGTACGTGGGATACCTGGGGAAAGGTTAAGGTAAGAAAGTAGAAGGGTAGGGAGTTAAAGTTACCAAGACTGGGATTAGAACCCATAGACTACAGGGGCCTGGGCTGAAGAACTGAAGCTCGGGGGTAACTTCAGGTTAATTGATCTTAATTGATTAAAAGACAATGCCCAAAGTCTGCAGAATAGGGAAGCAATGCCAGCACAGCTACGGGGGAGCTGAAAAGGTAGGTAGGGAGAGGGAAAAATGGGACTAAGGGAAAGTGTGGGTGTTAAAGAGGGGCTCTGGGTGTGGGGAGTCAGAGGATGGCTCTGGGGCAGCTAGAGAAGTTGCAGAGAGTGGAAGTAGGTGCTGGAAGCTGGAGAGAACTGCAGGACAGATAATAGGTGCTGGGAAGTTGCAGAGGGAGTCTGAAAACAGAGAGAGGGGAAGCAGAAAATCACAGGAAAGGCGGCAGGGACAGAGGAAAGCAAGGAGAGGCTGAGAGGTGGCAGAAAAGGGGGAGGTGGAATTGGGAGGAGATCAGGAAACTAGCAGGGAGGGTGGAAACTGGAGCTTAGAGAGAGAGAGAGAATGAGGCTGGAATGTAAGATAGGGAAGGGACTGGATTCAGTAAAACATGACCCAACTTGGGGTTGCAAATGACAGTGGTTTTATTGAGCAGGGGAGATGGTGACACAATGCCTTATTGGTTCCCTTGCACCCACCCACGCACACACAATGGCAGCAGGGGTTAGAGAGGCTTGGTGCAGGGGCTGAAGCTCACTGAAGTCCAGGAGGAGAGAGAGAGAGAGAGAGAGAGAGAGAGAATGAGAGAGAGTCCAAATTGAGGAGGTGTGCAGGTAATATCTACCTATCCCAGGCTGGAAGTTGATCCTTGATGGCCAGTCAGGGTCTCCTTCAGCTCGGTGTTGTCCACAGGGGGTTGCCAGCAGGGCCTCTGGGGTGGACAGGTGATGTAAAGCTGGTCTGGTCCGGATGGAAATGGCATTTTTACTTGGTCTGTCTTCACTGCCCCTCTTTATAGGGACAGACCGTGTGTGACCCTAGTGACAGGAGGCATGCCCAGGTAAGGGTCAGCCCCTGGCATACTAAGCATGTGTGCTCTATGCAGGGATGTGCAGTTTTGGATCTCTGTAATGGAAGGGTACAGTGATAGAGTTGCTGGTTCTGCAGGGTCTTTTGTTTTTCAAAAGTTGGTCTTGTCTTTTTTCCTGGGTGAGGTCCATGGTTCGAGGTGATGGCCCAGTTATTACAGGGCATTCAGTAGAGGCCTACTACCATTTTATTTCAATCATGCCCAATCATTCTCATTCATTGGGGAACCAATTTACATAGGAGGGGTACAATGAATCATATTGTTGCAACATGGGATGCCCAGGCAGAGGACAGAAGATGGAGGCTTGACATATAAAATGGAAACTTGACATGACTTTGGTTCACTTACAAACACAGGCCTAAACCATACAATATCCATATGAGACACTACAAATCAATACAAAAATGATAATAATACAATATACAACAGTAAAATTAATACAAACCTAATAATTATAAAACAATGGATATCCAAAACCAAAAATTTGCTATCAAAATAAAAATGTTTAAAGCTTATCCTAAGTGTGAGCTCACTTATACTTATTTATAGGGCATAGAGAGGGAGAGAAAAGTCAGAAATGGTTGGGGAAGGGAAGGGAATGCATTTTAAGATAAATAATAATAATAAAAAAGAAAAACTGGGGGTTTTGCTACACTTGTTAAAGAATATATGGGATACCAACATACATACAGGACTATTACACCCCTAGAAGTGCTCATCTATTCCCTGGCAATGGCTCCATACTGATTTTGCAGGACAGTATTTCTGGGGTTGTAGCTAGTGTTACAAAACACCCACTCAGAATGGGCTATAAGTGTTTTGCATGAAAACCATTACAGCAGCCCAGATGGCAGAAAAATTACAAAGACTGTTTGCAAGAACAGGATTGCCAAAACAGGCTTTAACTGACAATGGCCCTCAATTTAGTTTAGCTGAATTTCAAAAGTTCGTGAAGAAAAATGGCATGCAACATATCCCTTCTGCACCATACCACCTAGCCACAAGTGGTCGGCTGAATGGTTTGTACAGTCTTTAAAGAATTCATGTCTGTCGCTGGGCACTATCGCACCCCGCTCCTAAGGAGACTCAACCCCGGGAGGGGGGAGAAGTGTCACAGGGGGACTTAGGTGCCCTGTTCCTAGAATAGGATTAAGGAGCTGCCAATCACCAGAGCAACTCAGGTGCCGGTTGCTGTAGCAACCAGGACGGTCAGGTGACTGGAAAGGGGCAGGGCTGGGCCTATATAAACAGCCCAGGCCAGAGCCTGGAAAGCAGTTCCCTCCAGACAGCTGCAGGAGCAGGAGCTTTGTGGGAGAGCTGAGCAGCCTGAGTCGATGGTTGCAGCCTGACCACTCTGACCGGCTGCAATGATGCAGGGGTAGAGAGAGCCCTGATGGAGGTATGAGAGAGAGCCAGCATAGGGCGGAGTTGGTATTATAAGCTTGGGGGCTTATGTTGTGTTATAGCTGGCTGGCTTATAGTTTTGTTGAGTTGTGATTATGACCGGAAGACTGGGTGACGCTGTAGGGGTGTGAGGAGGCCTCATGGGACCTCCCCAATAATCTGGGGGTTCCTGGTGCACACTGGGGCACAGTGAGCAGTGCCAGTGGGGCACAGCTGTTTGCGCCAGTGAGGCACAGGGTGTGGGGTGTAGAGACCCCAGCCCGTGAGGGCGATATTTTGTCCAGTGTGGGCAAATGACCCAGGAAAGGGTCAAGGGGCCAGGCATGGCTGCGGGCCACCTGAGCCCCAAGCGAGAGGCGCGGCAGAGCCCCCAGAGGGGCAACGAGTGCGAGAGGCGCGGCAGAGGCCCTGAGAGGGTGAGGAAGCATGAGGGGCATGGCACGAGCGCGAGAGGCACGATATAGGCCCCGAGAGGGTGAGGAAGCACAAGAAGTGCAGTGCGGCGTGGGAAGTGTGACATAGGCCCTGAGAGGGCAGGAAGCCCAGAGGGGGGGCACATGTAGTTTACAGACACCGACCAGGGTGTGGGCAGGAAAGGATCCTGGAGGGGCTGCACTGTGGTGGGGACCCCAGAGGGTCAGAGGGGCGCAGGGTGCGTGACCAGCCCAGGAGTGCCAGAGAAAGGGGCGCAGGTTGTGTGACAGGCCCAAAGGCACCGGTAGAGAGGCGCAGGTTGCACGACCACCCCAGGGGCACCAGTGAAGGGGTGCTAGGTGCGCAATAAGCCCAGGAGTACTAGAGAGTGGGCACCGCGGCGTGACGAGCCCAGGGGTGCCAGGTGTGTGACAGGCCCGGGGGTGCCAGAGAGGGGCGACGAAGGGAAAGGACTTAATAACGTCCGGGAACAGCTGCAAGGCTTGGGGCATGCTAAAGGGGAGGAAGGAGGCACGCATTGCCCATAAGGCTGGGGTTGCACCGACTTACCCCATATGGGACGGGGATAGTTTACCATAACGCTGTGTGGTAGGAGATTGGAGGCAGCCTCCCATAGAACCATATACATACCAGCAAGACGTGGCGGGCGAGAATAGGGGGGCGCTAGATCGCCTAAGTGGCACGGCAGGAGGGGCCCTAGTGGGTTCACGGCCGCCCCTAGGCCCCGCCCTGTGACAATGTCAGTGCAGCCCAAGATGGAACACACCATTTTAACATATTAAAATGCAGTACGTGCCACAACAAATGAGATTCCAGCAGAAATGTTCAGGAGCAGGACTCTCAGGTCATGGTTGGACTTATTAAAACCAGATTTACAGCAACATGTTAGAAATTGCCAGATAAATCGGGTCATGATAAGGAGAATAGGCACTCTTTGGCAGCAGAAGTCAGTCAAAAAGTATTAGTATGTGATTACTTGGAACTCAATAAATGGTAGCTGACCGTTGTGAGTGAACAAACAGGTCCTTTGTCCTAAGCAGTGCAAGTGGCACTCAATACCTTTTGACTTTCCCACATTGACCAACTACAAAGTACAGGAATGACTACTGAGCACAGTAGATAAGCAACAGTTGGAGCCCCACCTATTGTGGCGATGCTGGCTTTGCAACCTACAATGACAACCATGTAGCTATGTCAGAACATAGCAAAGGTGGCCAGAATCTAATGATAATGAACATCCAGTAACATAGAGAAAAACAGGCAACACCTCAGGACATTGTTCAAGGGAATGATAAACATGAACCTCAGGGAAATGATCGATGTTTCCCCATAAATGAAATGGAAGGCTTGCAGTCTGCTCATTATGGTGCTGTCATTTAAAAAACGAGGGAAAATGTGAGATATTTGGATGTACTTGTGGGACTATAAGCCTAACTTTTTGTTTGTTGTATATGCCAATAACAACTAATTCCTAATTTTACTTTACATTCAAACTATATTCAGTGCTGGACAATGTGGCAGCACTCTTACCCACCATAGTAAAGTTGAGTAACTTTATTGCATTTGTCCAAGCACAGCCACAAATAACCAGTACAATGATGACCTCAAATATAACCCTTGCATGGATGAAGATGTTGTACAAATTACTAAGGAGCATGTATTATAACTCACCTCTGAAAGAAAATAGAAACAAAAGTTTTCAATTTTCTATTAAAAATACACACAGCTTGAGACTGGAACAAAATACAAGCAGCTGGTAGGGTATAGTAAGCCAAATAAGCTATAGCATTGTAATTCCTGTGGCATTATTGGAATCATATCTATTACCTAACATCTTTTTATTCAGGAATCGTTGATTTATCTTGGTATCAGTTTAGTGATACCAATTTATATTAATACAGTACAGTATTAACTGTATGAAGATGAGAACTGATAGATGGAAGTAAAGGTCATCCATGGAATGCTGTCAGAAAGCTTTATATATAATTCAGTTCAATAATATTATTCAGTTCCCTCATTTTCCTCCTACCTACCCTTTGATATTTGGTTAAAATATTAATATTGGGCAAATTTACAATCCAAATGCTTTCTTCACTTGTGGGGCAGACGGGGGAAGAAAGAATTTCTGAGTTTTCTAAACAATGCAAGATCTTAGCAGATCTCACAGATCTTTAGCAGCAAGTCAAAAAAGGAATGAAAGGGGTCTAATAAGCATTCTGTCTTGGTTTGTGTCAGGGCATGAAGGAATGCCATTTACAGAACAAGTAACAAATATTAATATTCTGGTTTACAGATGCTGATGCTATCCTAAGTCAGCCTAACTTGGAAAAGTGATCCTTAAATTTGTGCCTTATTTATTGTGGGTATATTTAATAGCATTTAAGTATGTAACTACTTGATTGCACTAGTATATCAGAAACGTATGAACATTTGATAATAAATGAATCCATAATCTTTATAAGCTAAAACTGGAGACCAAGCTTGACACTTTTGTATAATACATGATCATACCATTGATGAGCTGATAAGTAAGTATAAAATCAATGTGCAGTGAATCAGTGTTTTACGTACACTATGCAAATGTATTTTTCAATGAATGTTGAATGTACTTATAGATGTTGATGGATGAACTTCCACTTGGAATGTAAAAAGTTGAAAGATAGGTCTCTGGAAAAAAAAAATTGCAAAAGCCACCAGAAAGGACTTAATAGGTACGCAGAAGTAATGTTAATCTCACCAACAGACTTAATTCCCACTGAATACACTGTCCAACTACCAACAAACCTTATTTCTTGCACTACGGACTGAATCAGTACAGCTGAGATCTTGTAACGTATCCCTATTTGTTGCACTGTAAAGTGGGTTCCCTTTATGCAAATTCAAATTATGTGCCATTTTCCAGGAATGCATGTGCAGCATAAAGTGAGGGAAACCTGTAGTAGTGTTTACATTTTAATTATTATGCATGAACATGGAATGACACAAGGTACAAGTTGGAGCAATTTTGCTATATTTGAATCATTCCTAGCTTGTCCACACCTAACAATTAGAACTTAACAGCTGCTGTCCTTTTGCAACTATCTCCTTCTGAAATGAATCCAAATGTACATGGCTCCATACTCCATGACACCTCTTGAGTCTGGAAGTTATAATCTGAGGATGTGGGGATATTTCAAAAAGCACGAAAACCTAGAGAAGAGAAGCAAGGCTGTCTGGTACTGTGCAATAGTAAACTTCATAATAAAATAACGATACTTTGGATTTTATTAGAATTTGGGGGTTGTTTTGTTTGTTTGTTTTTAAATCACTAAAGCTGAAAATGCCCACCAAGACAAAATTGATGAACATTTCACAATGTAACCTCACAAAAATAACAGTTTACATTTCCTAATAAGACTCTTCTATGATTAGGAGTGATTAGCAGCCCCCACAATGAAACACCTTCATACCCCAGGCAGCTGGGTCAGCATGTTGAGCTGAATGGGAGCAGCCCAGGGCTGGAAGGCTGACCTCCCCTGGGCCCTCTGCCAGCTGGGGCTGCTCTGACCCTGCTTAGCATACTGTGCTCCTGGGCAAATATTCAAACAACACACCAGTTGTCTACAGAATTATTTATAATAGTATAAGAATATACGGGTGTTTAAATACTTTATAGTGCTCTCATTTTCTCACTCAGTATGCAGTGCATTACATTTTCCCTTTATCCTACAGAAATATAGGGGCTCACAGAGAACAGCCTATGAAAGTTCCTTTCTCTACTTTAGCAATCACTTTTCCATAGCAGCAGAATTAGAGGTAGGTGAAGCAGAAACACCCCCCTTTACTGTCATGCTTGTACAATTATTGAGTAAGTCAAATTAATAAACTGCAATCAAACTACATATGATGATCCTGAAAGGCCTTCAGCCCGCCTTTTACTGATTTGCACATTATGTTGTCATTTTCACTGGCATGGGGTCCTATCACTGCTTTGGACCAAGAAACTCATTCTACCTCATTTACAGCAGCACAAATAATGCAAAAATAGATGTCTCTACCCTTTGTCACACCATGTCAGTGGTGCAACAAGAGGTAGTGTTAAATAAAGCTGCATTATTGTAACAGATGTCTATTTTTTCTGTGTGGAGGAGGTGCATGCAGTCCAGAGCTTCCCACACCCTCCAGCTACCTTGCGTAGGTGAGCTGGGGGCTTGAGAGCCCTGCTCCGTCACACCCATCAGGAATTCCTGTTCAGGATCAGGCTCCTCAAACTCTGGACCACCTGCCCAGCTTTCCCCACTCACAGAGACATGTCGCAGGAGATCTCAGGCCATTTCTCTGTAAGCAGGTTAAGCTGGGTTTCCCCACATATGGAGACCTACCCTAGGATCTTCAGGGGCATGTCTCTGTGGGTCCTACCATGGAGACATAGGACCTATGGGTTGCCTAGCACTCTGTTCCCCCATGCTAGGACCTGTTCAGCCCTGAGCCTCCACACTAGGACCCATGCTGACCCATCCTTCTTGTGGAGGTGTGGCATGGCACAGGATGTGGGGAATTCCAAGCACCTTATGCCTCCATTCTGTGACCCACATTGACCCATGCTTCACGTGGAAGTATAGATCGGCATGGAACCCAGCACAGATCCCAGTATATCACAGGGCTCCAGGAACTCCCCAGGTCCTATACTACCCTAAGCCTCCTTGGCAGGAACCAGAGACCTGTGTTTAACATGGAGGCATAGGTTGGTATGGGTCGTGGAGCAGAGGTGCAGGTCACCAAGGTTTTCCTGGATCCTGTGTCACCCCGTGCCTCTATGCCATCCTATGCCCGAATCTGTGCCGACCCATGGGGTATGGGTCAG
The DNA here is from genome assembly GCF_001723895.1 of Crocodylus porosus. NCBI lineage: Eukaryota > Metazoa > Chordata > Crocodylia > Crocodylidae > Crocodylus > Crocodylus porosus. The sequence goes on along the minus strand of NW_017728943.1, from coordinate 95,210,196 downwards.
CACAGGACCCAAATCCCAAGAAGGAGGTTCAGGGTAGCGGGGGACATAGGGACATTGTCCAATTTCCTGCATCAGGTCCCTGTCTTATGTGGCGAGATTCACCATAGCTTGATCTGCCTTTTTTGGAGACTTTTGTTTCTATCTTCAAAGAGGGATACTGGTAGATTTTTTTTCTCTTATCCAATAACTATTTATCTAATTGTGTATGTCAATGGGCTTCATGAACCACATGAGGTGGCTTTGTCCTACAACTCCAGACAGTTTTCGTAAGTGAGTTTCCTGAGCAATTTGTGAATTCAATAGAAAATGTTTATAGATGCAGAACAGGGCAGAACGTTTGTTCACCTTGCAGCCTAAGGGATGATGAGGTCGAACGGTTATAAACTACTGCAAGGTCATTTCAGGCTGGACATAAGGAAGAATTTCTCTACTGTTCGAGCCCCCAAGGTCTAGAACAGCCTGCCAGCGGAGGTGGTTCAAGCACCTACATTGAACACCTTCAAGAGCAAATTGGATGCTTATCTTGCTGGGATCCTATGACCCCAGCTGACTCCCTGCCCTTCGGGCGGGGGGCTGGACCCAATGATCTTCCGAGGTCCCTTCCAGCCATAATGTCTATGAATCTATGCATTACAATAATGCAGCTTTATTTAACACTACCTCTTGTTGCACCACTGACATGGTGTGACAAAGGGTAGAGACATCTATTTTTGCACTATTTGCGCTGCTGTAAATGAGGTAGAATGAGTTTCTTGGTCCAAAGCAGTGATAGGACCCCATGCCAGTGAAAATGACAACATAATGTGCATAAACAGCATCACATTGGGAGTTTTCTGAAGTGTTTGTGACCTGTTGTAGAATATACAGGCTTACAGAATTTTGCTGGCCTATGGTATTGCCAATCCAGACTTTGACACTGGAGTAGAAACATAACTGTTGATGAAACTGAGATGATCATTTACACTTCAGAACAGTGTTTGAATATTTTTATCTAATCAGTCCTTTTTACATAGTGTTTCTAAGACACCTTGTATAATGTAAGCAAAACTATCAAACCTATGACTTTACTCCACTGCAATAAGCACCATATTTTCTTATGTACAACACACATCTTTTCTTCAGCATTCATCTGCTGGAATTTGGGGTGTACATTGTAAGTGAGGAAATACAGGAAAAGCAGTTTCTGCCTCTGCCAGGGGAAAGCAAAATAACACTGTAATGATGTATGTGGGGCTCCATAAATGCTGTCTGTGGATACATTCCCCCTCCCCTCTCCTCTCCACAGTAGACTCCTTTTGTAGAAGCTGTTACTCAGTAACTTACTGTTACTTAGCAGTACTTTCAAAGAAAATTTTGTTTTTCATTCTGCCTTTCAAAAAAACAGGAAAAGGTCTAATGGGGGGAGTGTTTTATGCGACAAAATACAGTAGGCAAAGTGAAAGCATCATGGTTGCCTGTTTTCTTGTTATTTTGAAAGGAGATGGTTTGGGAGAAACTTTCCTTCACCACCCCCAAACCAAAGCTTTACCGAAGGGGTTCTTACCCATCTCAATACTTTATTCATTTTTTCAAAGGCTTACTCGTTCACCTTTCTAGATAAAAAAGTTAACAACAGCATACCTGAAAATTCAGTCCTAAAGCTTATGCAAAGTGAAAGATACCCTGCTTTAGACATGAGAAGAGAGGGAAAAAAACACCTCTCAGAAACCCCCCCCCCCCAAATATTTACACCTACATCAGTGAGACTTCTAGTCTCTGGAACCTTTGCTTTTTGAACTTAAATCCTGTTTATGTTCCACCCTGAAGCCAGGGTGATTCCCTTACTGAATGAGTACAATCATAATAAAAATAATAATATTTTAATATTTTTACACTAGCACATAAACAAATTGCAACTAAAACAACAAAACACAGTATGTGGAAATCTGGTCAAGCAACATCCTGTATAAGGGAGGCTCACCAGACCTGGCTATTTCTCTTCAACTCAGAAAGAGAGAGAGAGAAAAAGTGAGAGCAGAGTTCCATGCAGGACCTTTTTGTGTTGCCTCTGTGATTTCTGGCTGAAGCAATACAGGGTGTGACTGAGCACCTTTTACATCTAATGCACCTTTTACAAATGTCAAGGAAAAGGTAAGCACAAGTTTACAATGTACTGTTTTATACCAAACTCTTTTAGCAACCTGGACAATGCCAGAGGGGGGAAAAATAGTGCTGAACTTGTCATTAGCTACTCTAATAAATATACTAAGCAAATCTTTCTGCTTGCATGCCTGCAAGAAGTACAGCTACTGCATCCCCTTTCCTGTCTCAAGCAGCTCCAATTAGAAAGGCACCAGACCACCAACTAAATAACCCTTAAGTGTGGGTTATCCTCAAGAGTCATATCTATCTGTCTACCTGTCACTGTTTAGTTATATATATTTATATATTAAAAAGTGAGTGTTTGTATACATAAATTCTGCTCTCACTTTTCATTTGAGTGCTTGTGTGTGTGTATATCTATCTATCTATCTATCTATCGTTGGGTAACAGGGTATGTATGTGTGTGTATTGGGTAGAAATTGTTACCCTGACTTTATTCTGCTGTGGACTGTTTTTTATAAAATGCGGAAAACTTGAGACACAAGCAAACCACACTGGGTCACATTTTCTCAAAGTTCATATGGATACTTTCTGCTGATTCGTATCACCTGGTATGCCAAAAAACAATGACTTAAGGGAGCCTCACATTAGTCAAGACATTTGGGCAATTGTGAAGTATTTTATCACATAAGTATTATGTAGTAGGAATAAAAATTGCCTAATGAGGAAGAATGCTGGTAATATGACAATCTACTGCTATGGCTTAAAAAACCCCAAGCAGCCCAATCACCCCATTTGGCATTCTGTGATTATCTCTATACAGTATACAAATATAGTGTGTGCATTTCTCAAAATTCCCAAATTTAGCAGACTGGAGGCAGCTGTAGTTTCCTAATGAGCGCTGTGTTCTATTACATCTAATTTAACTTTATATAGATGCATACTGTAATTAGATATCATAACAGTATAACAATCTGTACAATCATTCTTCTCATGCCATATTCTGAAAACCTGAATTCCCAAAGACAGAAAAAAGAAATAAGATGCATTATCTCCTATGTTCATTTTGCCTCATGAAGATTACAACATCTTGGGATGAGTAAGATTTTGTCACTTTTGTACCTCATTAGTTTGGTAATTTACAGCCAGAGCTGCACCATTTAATGCCTTAAAGTATAATTCATTAACTGAGGTCAAGCTCTGTTTTCATGCATAGGGTTCATAACCTTGCCACCTTAACTAAGTACTTAGTATTAAAACATTGCTTTTCCTTCATATGTCATAAAATGCCAGATACAGCAGTAAAGAAAGAAGTTTTATAATTCAATTTGTCTTGCAGTCTAAATATAAACAAAATAAAGGGAAACTAGTTGTTTTTGTAACTATATTGATAGCTGGCTTTTTGGATTTGGAACAATGGATCAGTCACTACTGTCCTCATTCTGGCAAAACTCCCACTTATTTGAATAGTGGTTTCACAGAAGAAAACAAGGCAGGCTTTGTCATTTAGCACTTTGCATAAAAGTTTTCTACTAAAATTAAATAAGAAAACCTTTTGTGAGGCATGCAACTAAATATTAATGTTATCTCCATTTTAATAAGAGGGATATAAAGAAGTAGGAAAAGCCCAGGAAACAGATATAAAACTTTGGAGAAATGGCAACTCCTTTTGGGCTCAGATCTCCAGAACACATAGTGTCATGCTATAATAGAAAGACAAATAAAATAGTGAATTATATAAACAATAAATGAGACTCAGGGGGTGGGGATCTGTATGAATACTCTCAAGCTGGATTTTTTCCTGCCTTCAAAGTTGTGTCTTCACTGGGCAAGAAGGTATGGACTATGTCCAGATGAGTGTGGATGTGTGGTATGTGACACAGCAGACCTGTGGCACCGCATACACAGGCATCCCCACTCTGCTACCTTGTAGCATGGGGATATTTTTGACTCCAGAAAATCCTGGGGTCAAAAAAAACAATGTTGGAAAAAAGCAGGGTTGGACATGTAGTGACAGTGTGCACCACTGAAAACTGGAGCCTGCCCAGCCACAGCCACACTTTCCATCATAGCTGCAGCCCTGGGAAGCCCCCAGGGTCCCAGGTGAGGCTCCAGGGGCCAGCACAGTTGCTGGGCCCCACCTCCCCTATCCCATCCTGGGTAACCTGCCATGCACCAGAGCACGTGTGGCATGGGCATTTATCAGGGAGAAGTTGCAACAGCACATGGTGTTCCATTTCTACTTGTCCCTAAGGAAACAAACGTTTACACTCGTCTGCATGCGCTCACGGTCTTACATAGCTCTGAACAATATTGTAGTATTACACATTTGCTACCATAAAGTAAAATAAGTGAAGTACAGAGCAGTTGATGATTTTATATAAAAAGTCAGCAGGTCAAAATCAGGACTATGGGTGAGTCTAGGATTTACCTCAATAGTCTAAACCCTCTGAAAACTAAAGAACATCCAGTCTTCTGTAGGATTGTACTTCATGTTAGCAAAGATGAAATAAGAACACATGTTTTTGTGTAATCCCTCCCATTTCCTAAGCAAGTACTCTAAGTACCAGTCCCCAAAACCAGTCATGTAGATGACCTCTTCTGCTGTCTGATTTCTGAGTCTAAGTTGTGGAGAGGGGTGGGAGTTCAGATGCATCTCTCTTTTGAACTTTTTCCATTAACAAGCTCTAGATTCCTCCCTGCTCAGAGCCTGGGCATGCTGGATTACTCATCATGGGAGCCTAACTCTTCCTGTTATTTGTACACAGAGCCACAGTACACAACTCAGTCTTTTTATATCACATTCTAGGCAAAGCCTCTATTTTTAAGTATTGCAATGTTAAGGTGAAAGTACTTATCTGGATCTGGTCCACAGTATGTGGCTTGGAGTTTGTTTTTTGGTTGGTGTGGCAGAGCACCTACATGTCTGCCACTTTAAGGTTTGAATTTGGCAGTGGAGCATCTGGCAGGTAGGTGGTAGCCTCATCAAAGCTAGCACATGACCCCAGGAGGGCCCTGGGATTGGCTGTTGGGGCAGAGTAGCCTCCATTTAAGCCCAGGCCCTCAGAGGGGAAAGCAGGAGTCTGTTGAAGAAGACCAGAGGTTCAACACTGGCCAAGTGGCTGCTCAGAAACATTTTGGAGGTACAGATGAGGCTATGGGGAAGGAGGAGGCCTCATTTGTCCTGGGTATGACCTAAAACAGCACCCTGCTGGGGAAAGGTGGCCTAGTGGGACTTCCTCTAGTGCAGGAGTGCCCAAAAAATTCCAGGCCAGTTACCTTCCAAGAAAGGTGAGGTGGGGTGTCTTAAAACTCCAGCCCCAACAATGGGTGGGTTACAATACCAGAGGAGAGTGGGGCCAGGCAAGCACAGCATTGGGGCTGCCTGAGCCCAGTGTAAGGGGCCAGGCACAGCAGCAGCCACCTGAGCCCTTAGGATGGAAGATCCCAGTGGCCCCAGTGAAGAGGCAGAGAGATAGTGTGGCCCTAGTGAGGGGGCAGAAGGCCCAGACAGTGGGTGAGCATGTGGAGTGGCCCAGAGAGGGGGGTGAGAGTGTAGAGCAGCCCAGTGAGGGGCTGGAGTGTAGAGCAGCCCAGTTGAGGGGCTATGAGATGAGTGTCCCCAGTGATAGAGCAGAATTACCTAATAGAGAATGTAGAATTACCTAAATAAGGAAACAGAGAATGCTTGATTACTGGATGTGACAAAGCAGGCTTACTTAGGCAATGGTAAAGGTCTGGTGTGTCACCTGACTGGAGGCTGGCTGCTAGGCCACATATGTAAAGGTGTGTGCCCCAGGTTGGAAGCTGGGTGCTAGGCCAGATATGGAAGGCCCAGTGTGTGCACCGGAAAGGAGGCCAAGTGTTAGGCCTAGAAACATCTGTGAGGCATGGGACAAGTGTAAGGAGAGGTTGGAGCATGTAATAAGGCCCTTGGTATCAGAAGGGTGAGAAATGGGCAGCCTCCCACCTTTGTAACAGCATTACTATTGTTTATCATCAAGGCATGGCAGACTAGTGAGGTGGGAGTTAGCCCTGAATAGGCAGGCAGTTGGCAGTATGACTTGGCCCTGTGAGGCGAGACTATTACAGTTGATTTTGGGGCTTCTATTCATTTTGAAAACTAAGAGGCTGTAATTCAAGTTTTGACTTACCTACAGATCTCCAGTCACTATTTTTCTTCAAACCTCCCTTTCTACTAGTAGAGAGCTTTCATCTGTGAAATTAGTAGACCAAAAGCACAACTCCATAGTATATTTGGCTTCCAAAACAAAAAAGTAATTCATGACTACTTGGTACTAGTGGCTGTAGTTACTCTTGCTTCAAAGGACCAAAACATGATTTTGACTACAAGGAGTGCCTGAGCAGCTTTAGAATCTTAGAACCATAGAAAATTAGGATTTTAAAGAACCTCAGGAGGTCATCTAGTCCAACCCCTTGCTCAAAGCAGGATCATCCCAAACTGTATCATCACAGTCAAGGTTTTGTCTAGCTGGGTCCTAAAAACTTCAAAGGATGGAGATTCCACAACCTGTCTGGGTAGCCTGTTCCACTGTTTTACTGTCCTCATTGTGAGTTTTTCTTAATATCTAACCTGAACTTCCCTTGCTGCAAAGTGATACCACTGCTTCTTGTTGTGTCATCTGCCACCATCTAGAACAGTGCAGCTCCATCTTCCTTGGAACCAACCTTCAGGTAGTTGAAGGCTGCTATTAAATCCCCCCTCAGCCTTCTCTTCTTCAGACTAAATAAGCCCAGTTCTCTCAACATTTCTTCATAATTCAAATGCTTTGGAACTATATTAATGAAAAGTGCCTTTAAATGATACAAATATAAGTAGTAGTATCAGCTATTTACAAATAAGGAAAGATGTTAATATAATTGCCTCTGTATCAAAGATGGAGTCAGTGTCAAATCCAGGTTTAGTGCTCAGAAACTTCTGGTATGCAGTCATGTGGTCAGACCAATAAACTATCTGTAGTGTCTATAGTTTCTGGCACAGATTCATTTAATGGCATGATAAGATGTGATCCGTGATTCCAAAATCATTCCTCCTGCCATGCCACATGTGCATGGCAGAAGGCACAATTTTAGGATCAGGGATCAAATCCCAGTTGTGCCATGACTACTTGCTAGTGCAGGAAAGCATGCAACAATAATTTTGGGCCTAGACAGTTCTAGGCTTAGTTCAATCAGTTGATTGTCAAAATCCTCACACTTAGTAGCTCTGGCCAGGCTGCTGGGCATATGGGATTAGAGGCTTCTAGCAAGGGGAGCTGAAGGGTTTCCTTTGTTGGGATCCTCTGATCCCCTGTGTCTGGCAGTCTGGGCAGAACTGCTGGGTGTAAGGTTTAAAGTCCCCAGTGAGGGGGAGTTCTTCAAATCCCTTTCAAGCCGATCTTGAGGCTGGACCTGTTCCAGACCCTAGTGCTGATTGTCAGCTCTGGCCACACATTACATTTAAAGTGCCATATGAACCATCTATAAAAATGTTCTATACGTGGAACATTTTTGTAGCTCATTCCCCATTTTATAACACCTTAAATTGAGTGCACACATAGCACCTTTGGGATTTATATTGCAATTAATTTGCACAACACAGCATAAATATAACTTGTAGAGGGAGCTCATCTCTCTCAGAATGAGGGTTGTCACTCTTCACTGGGCTTTTAAAGTGTTATATTTTCCTGATATCATTCTGAACCTTTTGCCATTCATTAACCCTAATGAGTACTTGAATTTTTATATTTAGGATAAAGTTATGTGTAACTTGTTTTCTCAGTCTAGATTTACACTATCTGGTGGGTGGGGAGGGGAATAATGTGAGGAAAGAACTTGTGAGTGTATTTCAGGAAAATGCAGTTCCAAATTTGTTTCTAAGGAGTGCTGCAATGACCTGTTTCTTCTGTTGTGCCTTCTATCTATAGCATTAGAGACAATTTTAGTTTTGCTAGAGAGGTGGGATAATATATAAAAAGTTATTTTTCCTTGTAGAAAGTGAGAAATCTAGAATTCTCAAAACAACTATCCAGGGATTCTGAAGAATTTGTAGAAGGCAATAGGATTATCTTGTCCTAGAGTAAGAGTTTCATAATATAATACATGATAAAGAAGAACAATTCCACTTATTTGATTTGTTTTTATTGGAAATTGCTAGCAGTAAACATTGCTATAGAGCAGGCAGGATGCACAAATCCATAAGAGTCCTTTGAAATAAAGAACTTGCAATCTACCTGAATTTAGTAGTAGTTAGATGAGGTCCAAAAGGCAAGCAAAGTATATCCAAAGACAAAATATATATAAAGAATGGAGGAAATTAGGTTCTGCCATTGTTTCTTTATTAAAAGGGTTACATTAAGCAATGGAAGTAACATTGAAAATAACACCAACCACATTGTACTTTCACCCATGCCTGCATTTAACTGATATGGGGCAGTATTATTCAAGCTCTGAATGGAAATCATTCCAGTTCCTGTTGGCATAGGTGGTCTGTGGCAGTATGAAGGCAAAGGGCCAATTTCAAACCAAATGCAATTGCAGTGCAACTGTCTGTAACTAATTAATCAATGACTTAAGATAGTACAAAGCCCAATTCACTCTAATGAAATTTTCACTGGAATAACAATTAGAGATGCAGCATCATATGAAGATTAGATACAAGCAGCATAATTCCCACTTTACACCAATGATGCATGTCTACATGAAAGGAATTTGCAGTAGCTTAACTACATTAGCATAGCTACACTTATATAGACAACATTTAGAATTAAACACTACCTGTGCAGTGGAAGTGAGAAATCCAAAGTAAGATGTACAGTACAGCAGTATAAATGGTAGCATTCAGAACAGGAAGAATGTAGCTGACTTACGAATGTATACAATAAAGCTTTTATATAAAATTTAATCTCATGTCTTTTTGATATTGTTAGTAATAACTTCTTTCAGAGGTAACAATTATTACAAATGTAGGAGAAGGAAAGGGTTGGGGGCAGATTGAGGCCCCCATAGAGAGGTAGGGAGTGGTGCAGAGGCAGGGACTAGGGCTGAGGTAAATGGAGCCCCAGGTCTGGGGTGGGTTGTGGGATGACTGGAGCACGGGCAGCTGATCCGGGGTGCAGTGGGACTCCTGCCACTGCATGCAACCTGGGGGGGCATGTGTCCCCCAGATCTGTGCGTGGGGTGGAGGCAGGCTGCCAATTATGGGCTGGGCTATGCACTCTGCTGCAGCTGACTTGGGAGATGCACAATTCCATGTGCTTTCTGCCCCCTGGCAGCACCACATCCCCTGCCTGCCTGGCAGTAGGATGCAGATGGAATAGTGCAGCTCCCACAGCAGGGAGCCAGGAGCAGTGGGGAGAGGAGGGATCCAGGCATACGTGTCCCACATGCCCGTGTGCCCACTTACCATACCTGAGGTGGAGGCGGATGCAGCAGCAGCGGAGCTAGCAGCGGGGACAGCAGCAGCTGATCCCGCTAAGGTAAGTGGGCAGAGGAACCAGATGCAGGTGAGCCAGATCCAGAGGGGAAGCCCCCTGGATCCCTCTTAGCTGAGTCAGTAGGGAGCAATGCTTCTGAGCTGCATCATGTGAACAGACCGCGGAAACAGGGAATGGTGTCTTGAGGTGGGCTTTGGCTTTCTTGACAACGACCCACACATCACAATGAGAGACATGCTTGGGTGGGATGGGCTCCACCTTTCCCCTAAAGGTAAGCGTGTGTACTCTTCCAGGTTGGAAGATCTCCTCTGGCAGGCTTTAAACTAGGCTCATCAGGGAAAGGGGAAGATGAGGGAGGAGGAAGCCTTGGACCACTAAATCAAGCAGCACTCACAAGTACAGCCCAGCCTAGACTGACGAGTGGAACATATACACAGGTAAGCAAAAGGGGCCAGGGCAATGCTGAGAATAGGGGGCCAGTGCACACATCCTCAGGAGGCCTCAAACACCACTACACAAATGCTCATAGTATGGGAAACAATCAGGAGGAACTTACCCTTCTGCTAGCTGACATCAACCCAGATATAGTGAGGCTCACTGAAACGTGGTGGGACCCAACACATGACTGGGTGGTGAATATCAAGGGCTATAGGCTGTACAGGAGGGACAGGACAGGGAGGAAAGGCAGGGGTGTGGCGCTCTACATTAAGGAGGAATACACATCCTAACCAGGTAGCATTGAGTCAGAGGTGGGGCACACTGAAGTTAGAATACAACTAAGTGTGCTCTGGGTTAGAATATAAAGCAGTCGAGGGGAAAGAGACTTAACGGTGGGGGTCTACTATGGACCACTCAACCAAGGGGAAGAGCTAGATCAGGAATTCTTAAGTTATCTCATGGAGGTAGTTAGGTCAAAAGACATGGTCATCATGGATGACCTGAATATCCAGACATTTGCTGGGAAGAGCAGTCAACCAGGTCTGACCACTCATGTAGGTTCCTAGCCAAAATGCTGGACCTACATCTAACCCAGGAGATGCACAGCCCCACTAGGGGAGGCGCCTCGTTGGATCTGGTGCTGGCCATGAGTGATGACCTGGTGATGGGGCTGCGGGTGCTCGACAACCGGGGTGACAGTGATCATCGCTTGCTGGAATTCACCATCCAGCGCAAGGTGGCAAAGGCCTGCAGCAAGGCAGCAGCTCTACAATTCAGGAGGGCGGACTTCAATGATCTAAGGAGAATACTTGGGGAAGCACTGAGTTCCCGGAGGGGAGGGGAGGAGAGCCAGGTGTCCAAGAAGAGAGGATTATACTGCGGTTGCTCGGGGATGCAGGGGGGCAGTCAGGAAGACCAAGGCGGAGATGAAACTGGGACTAGCTTCCCAGATCAAGGACAACAAGAAGTCCTTTTTTAAATATATAGGGGGCAAAAAGAAGGTAGCGGGTAATGTGGGGCCCCTGCAAGACAAGCTAGAAAATTTGGTCGTCACACCAAATGACAAAGCTAACCTATTTAAAGACGTCTTTGCCTCCATTTTCCTGAGCAGGGACCAGATCAGCCCCCACACTGGGCCCCCCTCAGGCCCCAGGAGAGCCACACCTAGACCAAGGGTCAGTGAGGATCTAGTCAGGGAACTTCTGGAGGGACTCAATGTATCAGCTGGTTCGGATGATCTCCACCCCAGAGTGCTGACGGAATTAGCTGAAGTCATTGTGGAACCCCTGACATGGCCTTACGAGCACTCGTGGTGCTCTGGTGTGGTGCCAGAGGACTGGAAGAAGGCCAATGTGGTTCCCATCTTCAAAAAAGGGAGGAAGGAGGACCCAGGGAACTATAGGTCACTTAGTCCTACCTGGGTGAGCTTTTTGAGAGAATTATTCTGGCACATGTCTACGAGGGGCCAGCAGGGGAGACTATGCTTTGGGGCAACCAACACGGGTTCCTTAGAGGCAGGTCCTGTCAGACCAACCTGGTGGCCTTCTATGATCACCAAATCCTTAGATGCAGGGGTAGCAGTGGACATAGTCTTTCTGGATTTTTGGAAAGCCTTCAACACTGTCTCTCACCTCATTCTCATTAAGAAACTGGGGGACTGTGGTGCCGACACCTACACAATCAAATGGGTTGCCAACTGGCTGGAGGGCTGCACCTAGAAAGTGGTAGTGGATGGGTCATTTTTGACGTGGAGGGATGTGGGCAGTGGGGTTCCACAGGGCTCATTCCTCGGGCCCACACTGTTCAACATCTTCAGCAGTGACTTGGATGAGGGGGTAAAAAGCACCCTGTTCATATTGGCTGATGACACTAGGATGTGGGAGGATGTGGGCACATTAGAAGGAAGGAATAGGCTACAATCGGATCCAGACAGGTTGCAGGGGTGGGCAGATGAGACTAGGATGGGATTCAACACTGACAAGTGCAAGGTGATGCACCTGGGGAGAAAGAACTAGCACCCTACCTACAGGCTGGGGAACTGCATTCTTGTCAGTGCAGAGGCAGAAAAGGATCTTGGAGTCATCATTGATGCCAAGATGAATATGGGGCGGCAGTGTGGGGATGCAGTCAGGAAGGCCAACCTCACCCTGTCATGCATCCACAGATGTATCTCGAGCAGGTCCAGGAAGGTGATCCTCTCCCTTTATGTGGTACTGGTTAGGCCGCAGCTGGAGCACTGTGTCCAGTTCTGGGCTCCGCACTTCAAGAGGGATGTGGACAACACGGAGAGGGTCCAGAGGAGGGCCACTCGCATGATTGGGGGCAGCAAGGCACCCTACGAGGAGTGGTTACAGAACTTGCACCTGTTCAGCCTCCACAAGAGAAGGCTGAGTGGGGTCTGGTGGCCTGTTACAAACTAGTCAGAGGGGACCAGAAGGCATTGGGGGAGTCCCTGTTCCTCCAAGCACTACCAGGAGTGCCTAGAAATAATGGTCACACGCTGGCAGAGGGTAAATTCAGATTAGACATCAGGAGGCACTACTTTACGGTCAGGACAGCTAGGGTCTGGAACCAACTTCCAGGTGAAGTGGTGCTGGCTCCTACCCTGGGGTTCTTTAAGACAAGGCTTGACAATCACCTTTCTTGGGTTGTTTGACCCCAGTACTCTTTCCTGCCTTGGCAAAGGGTTGGACTTGATCTGCTCAAGTCCCTTCCAACCTTACTAACTATGAAACTATGAAAGGCAATGGGGTGCAGATCCCCAGCCTGCCTTGGCCCTGTGCATAAATCCAAAAGATTACAGGATCCTAATGAAATATGGTATTTATTGGCACTTTGTTGCTAATAATTTATCAGCTTAGAGAACCACGTTCCCACTGGGCATTTCTACACATGCATTTGATCCAGCCTAATTTATTCTGGTATAAACTACTTTGGAGTAAGTGCTTGCAGGGATTACGGAACAGCTCTTTGCACCAGGTTTCCTACAACCCTAAAATGGGCCACCACCAGAGGGAGTTTTAGGCTCTGGCTGCAGCTGCCAGCACCAAGCAGCCATCTTTAAAAGCCAGCCCTGCTCTCTGGCTAGCTACTTCCTTGCCCAGACGCAGCAGGCCCAGTACAGGGACAGCATGCAACATCCTTCTTCTTGCCCACTCTGTCTTCCAATGCTGTGGCTGCTCCAGCCCTTGCCCCTGCCAGTGACAACCAGTGCCCTGCTCTCCTGCTGGCCTGTGCACTGGCCCTGCTGGCCCACCACACTCACTGATGGTGGCCCATAGCTATCTCACCCCACCCAGATCCCCCCATCCAGTGACCACCTGCCAGGCTGCTGACCACCACCCCAGGGCTGCCGCTGCTGCTGTTCCACCATCACCCTCCTAGGCCTCCAGTCCCACCACCTCTACCAGGACTGGTGGTGGCATGTCATCCAGCACACTTGGGACAATGACCAGTGGTTGGAGACCTCCTACATGACCCAGACCACCTTCTATGACCTCATGGAAAGGCTTTAGTCCAACCTGAAGTGGCAGGACACTGGCATGCGGCCCTCATTCCCCATGAACATCTGCCTGGCATTCACCTTGCTCAAGCTTGCCTTGCCAGCCAGTGTGTGGCATATCAGCCACCTGTTTGGTGTGGGCAAGACCACTGCCAGGGAGCCTGTCCTAGAGGTGTGTGGCACCCTCCAGGACATGGTGGTGGACAACGTGTTCCACATACCTGACCCCCCAGGTGGTGGTGGTGGAATTTCATGCCCTGGGGTTCCCCCAGTGCATCAGGGACCTGGATGAGAACCACATCCCTGTTGCCTGCCTGCCTGCCCCACAGAGACCATGCCTATTACAGCTGGAAGGGCTTTCATTCTGTGGTGCTCCAGGCCATCATGGACCACAATGGGGCCTTCACATATGTGAGCTTTGGCTGGGAAGACAGCACCCTTGATGCCCACATATTCAGGACCTCTGGCCTGATGGACCTGGTGGAGTTTGGTTGCTCCACACCAGGGATGCTGGACCTGCAGCTAGGCATCATAACAGTCCCACCCTTCCTCATTTGGAATCCACTTACCCACTCCTGGCCTGGTTCATGCAGCCCTACACCAGCCACCTGGATCCTTGTCAGGCCTATTTCAGCTGCTTCCTGGGCTAGACCCCCACCCTGGTAGAGTACACCTTTGGGCACCTCAAGGGTCACTGGCGCTCCATCACAGCCTGCCTTATGTTCACCGAGGACAACCTCCCCTGGGTCCAGCCAGTGTGCTATGTAACACTTGCAAGGCCTGGAGTGAACTGTTTCATGAGGCCTGGGCAAAGGAGGTATCACACATGGAGGATGCCTGGCAGTGGAAGCACTATCCACAGCAGCAGCAGCAGGACCCCCTTGCTGAGGCTATAGGAGAGGGCCACACATCCACCAGCAGGGACTGGGACACTGGGTGCAGGAGGCCCTGGCTGACTACCTCCTTCAGCATTTCCCCTCTAGCATTTCCCCTCACCACTGCCCACGGACCCCCAACCCCACCTGCCCACCTCCAGCACCATGTCCACTGTACACATCTCACAAGAACAATTTTTTATTTCCATCATATTAACCAGAATGCCCAGAGCAGTGAATCCTATATTCAGGCTTGTCCAACTGGCAAACAGTAGGAGGTTAACACATGGCCCCACAGGCTGTCCAACTTCTGAGCAACTGGGGCCTGATTGCCCCCCGACTTCCTCCTATCACATGAGCAGTGCCATGTGTTAACACAGGCTCTGGGAGCTGGAGGGGGCACTTTAATTAGAGCAGCTCTGAGAGGCACTCTAATTAAAGGCCCAGAGTATCATGTGTATCAGTATCTGGAGTCTGCTGGAGCACGGTGATTACTACACTTCTGCAGACTCAATTAATTGATCTTGCTCTGACACACTGTAATTACAGCACATTGGAGCAGCCTCAATGCATGTTTTTAGGTGCCCATTTATTTGAACATATTCATTCAACACTTAGAGATCACCTTAAGATAGAGTAACCCCTAAGAAATGTATTAAGGAACACTTTGCGGCTATCAGAGTAACACAGCAGGGGTGTTGTGGTGGTGCTGTGTATGTGAAAGAGAAAGAACTTGATTTTTCTAACTTAATTTTTGTGTGTGTGTTGAATCAACTACAAAAAAGAACAATTCCCTGCCTACCCTCCACCAGAAAATCATGGAAGAAACATGAAAGTAAATTTTTCAAGTTATATCATTTTAACTACCTACAATGTTGAGCAGGTATGATTAACACAAGTCTGGCATAGAACAAATTCTGTCATGTAGCATCTCTTAAGATGTAGGTTTGTATCAAATAAATTCGAAATCAGCATGTTGATAAATTAGACACATATTGATTGAAAATACCATCAGTGTAATGGACAGTAGGTGTCACATTTCGCTCGGGATGCTGTGACAAATACTAAGCCCCCATGTTTTGTTTCATACTACCCAAATGCAAATACCATGGTTTGACCAGCCATCCGAACATTAATAGCCCACATGGGGAAAAGAAGACATTCCAGTACATTTAGAAGAGGCAGACAGATTATACTTGGAATGAAGGTTTATTAATTTAGGCCCTGCAAGGCCAAAATTAATCAGATCCTAAATTAATGAGTTTTTAACTCCTGGAGAGATACTCTGTCAGATTCTGATCTCATTTTACATCAGTAGACATCAGAACTATTTGGACTCGAGTCAATGAAGATGAGAAACAGGCTCATAAAAGTGTCCTAATTATCTAATTGGAAATACATTTCATTTTGCAAAGGCTTTTATTTTACTATACAATGTTTTCTTCTGATAGCTGTTTCTAAGGGGTTTTGAACTTTGTGTATATTGAGAAACACAAAACTGAAATGAAATGACCTGAAGAAGGCAGCAAATAGAAGTCATAGTTTGAAGGCTATTCATTTAAGTTATTCAAAATATAGGCTGTATGATTCACCATTTCTTCCCACTGTGATTTTAGTGGAACAATACTACCATAAAATTAGATTAAGACAGTTAAGCCCAGAAGTTTAATTTCCAAACTGACCTTCAATGTAGCTTTGAGACATCTGTGTCTTTTCCTCTATCATTTCTGCCTCTGCCTTTGTCAGTCAGACTACCATGGCAAGGCACACTAGTTACGAGGGCTATGTGAAGCTTTGGTCACTGATTTGGCTGAAACGCCAAATCTGAATCAAATCAGGAGACCCATTACTCTCTCTCAATCGAATCAGAAGCCTCCAATTCAATTCAGAGAGATTTGAGAGTTCAGCCATAGACACAGCTTTATATGTTTTTTCTATGTACCTCAAGGTACCAGGCAGCTCGTGAATACTGAGATGGTGGGGTGGAAGGAGCGTCCCATGGGAGCACAAGGGGGGGGGGTCCAGCATGCCCAGTATTTGACTCAGAAGTGGACCAGAAGCAACTGGTGCCTTCTGGGTCTTGGGGGGCACCCCAGGTCCCCCCATGGCTGATTGCTGAGCTGGTGGGTGGGCAAGGGGGTGTCCCCCATGCACTTGACAGGAGACTTGGAAGTAGACTGAAAGTACTTCTGGTCCACTTCTGGGTCCAGCACTGAGTATGTGGGGGTGCCCCCTGTACTCCTGTGGGATGCTCCATCTGCCCCACAATCTCAGAGTTCATAAGCCACATCTGGTACCTTTAAGTATGTATAAAAAAACATATAAAGTGTCTATGGCTTAATCGCTGATTCTTTGAATCAGAATCGAATCTTCAGATTCAGATTCAACTGAATCAAATCAGGACAGTGATCCGAATCAGTGAATCGAATCACTTTCCCCCAGATCGGGCCAAATCCTAATCTGAATCAAATATGAACTGCTTCACACACCCCTACTAGCTACTGAAGTGAAGAGTTGCAAGGAAATGCCGAAGGAGCTAAGCTGTCCCAGAGAAGAAAGCGTTGAGTGATTGTCAGAGGCGATTCCATCCAGAGAGGTACAGAGGGCCCCATCTGTCACCAGGTCCCCTCGACACACGAGGTCTACTGCCTGCCTGGAGCAAAGATTCAGGATGTGAGGGGGATGATCCAGGCTGTGATCCAGCCCATGGATTACTACCCCATGGTTCTAATCCATGTGGGTACTAATGATGTAGCCAGGAGAAGCCCCGATCAACTGATGGTGGACTACCACGCTTTGGGGGGCATGCTGAAGGAGATAGGTACACAGGTGGTATTCTCTTCTGTCCTACCAATAAGCGGACATGGAAAACAGCATGAGAGGTGCATCACAGAGACCAAATGGCGGCTTTGGGAATGGTGTCTTGAGGTGGGCTTTGGCTTTTTTTTGACAACGACCCACACATCACAATGAGAGACATGCTTGGATGGGATGGGCTCCAACTTTCCCCTAATAGTAAGCATGTGTTCTCTTCTAGGTTGGCGGATCTCCTCCAGTGGGCTTTAAACTAGGATCATCAGTGGAAGGGGAAGATGAGGGTTGAAGAAGCCTTGGACCACTAAACCAAGCAGCACCCACGAGGACAGCACAGCCTAGACTGATGAGCGGAACATATACAAAGGTAAGCAACAGGGGCCAGGGCAATGCTGAGAATAGGGGGCCAGTGCACACATCCTCAGGAGGCCTCAAATGCCTCTACACAAATACCCGTAGTATGGGTAACAAGCAGGAGGAAATTATCCTCAGCTAGCCAACACCAACCCAGACATAGTGAGGCTCACTGAAACATGGTGGGACCCAACGCATGACTGGGGGCTGAATATCAAGGGATATAGGCTGTACAGGAGGGACAGGACAGGGAGGAAAGGCAGGGGTGTGGCGCTTTACATTAAGGAGGAATACACATCCTAACCAGGTAGCACAGAGTCAGAGGAGGGGCACACTGAAGTGCTCTCGGTTAGAATACAAGGCAGTTGAGGGGAAAGAGATTTAATGGTGGGCGTCTACTACAGACCACCCAGCCAAGGGGAAGAGCTAGACCAGGAATTCCTAAGTCAGCTCGCAGAGGTAGTTAGGTCAAAGGACATGGTCATCATGCTTGACCTGAACTTTCCAGACATCACCTGGGAAGAGCAGTCAGCCAGGTCTGACCGCTCACGTAGGTTCCTAGCCAAAATGCAGGACCTACATCTAACCCAGGAGGTGCACAGCCCCACCAGGGGAGCCTCCTTGTTGGACCTGGTGCTGGCCATGGGTGACGACCTGGTGAGGGGGCTGCAGGCACTTGATCATCTGGGTGACAGTGATCATCGCTTGCTGGAATTCACCATCCAGCACAAGGTGGCAAAGGCCTACAGGAAGGCAGCAGCCCTAGATTTCAGGAGGGCGGACTTCAATGAACTAAGGAGAATAGTTGGGGAAGCACTGAGGTCCTGGAGGGGAGGGGAGCCAGGTGTCCAAATAGAGTGGTCGCTTTTTAAGAACATGGTCTTACAAGCCCAAAGGGAGGGAATCCCAACATGGATGAAAGGGAGCAAGAGGGCGCAAAAGCCCCCATGGCTCACCAAAGCATCCAGGAATGTCTTCTAGCTAAAAGGAAGGTGTACACCCAATGGAAGGGAGGGGCCATCACCAGAGAGGACTATACTGCGGTTGCTCGGGGATGCAGAGGAGTAGTCAGGAAGGCCAAGGCAGAGATGGAACTGGGACTAGCTTCCCGGATCAAGGACAACAAGAAGTCCTTTCTTAAATACATAGGGGGCAAAAAGAAGGTACTAGGTAACATGGGGCCCCTCCAAGAAACACTAGGAAATTTGGTCATCACACCAGATGACAGCTAACCTATGTAACAACTTCTTTGCTTTCATTTTGCTGAGCAGGGACCGGATCAGCCCTCACACTGGGCCCCCCTCAGGCCTCAGTGGAGGTGAGGATCTAGTCAGGGAACTTCTGGAGGGACTGGATATATTTAAATCAGCTGGTCCAGACAATCTCCACCCCAGAGTGAATTAGCTGAGGTCATTGTGGGACCCCGGCACAGCTTTACAAGCATTCATGGTGCTCTGATGTGGTGCCAGAGGACTGGAAGAGGGCAACGCCATCTTCAAAAAAGGGAGGAAGGAAGACCCAGGGAACAATAGGCCACTTAGTCTTACCTCGATCCTGAGTAAGCTTTTTGAGAGAATTATTCTGGGACATGTCCACAAGGGGCCAGCAGGGGAGATTATGCTTAGGGGAAGCCAACACGGGTTCATTAGAGGCAGGTCCTGTCAGACCAACCTGGTGGCCTTCTATGACCAGGTCACCAAATCCTTAGATGCAGGGGTAACAGTGGACATAGTCTTTCTGGACTTTTGGAAAGCCTTCAACACTGTCTCTCACTCCATTCTCATTAAGAAACTGGGGGACTGTGGTGCCGACACCTACACAGTCAACTGGGTTGCCAACTGGCTGGAAGGCTGTACCCAGACAGTGGTAGTGGATGGGTCATTTTTGACGTGGAGGGATGTGGGCAGTGGGGTTCCACAGGGCTCATTCCTCGGGCCCGCACTGTTCAACATCTTCATCAGTGACTTGGATGAGAGGGTAAAAAGCACCCTGTTCAAATCTGCTGATGACACTAAGATGTGGGGGGATGTGGGCACGCTAGAAGAGAGCAATAGGCTTCAATTGAACCTAGACAGGTTACAGGGGTGGGGAGATGAGAATAGGATGGGATTCAACACTGACAAGTTCAAGTTGATGCACTGGGGAGGAAGAACCAGCACCTACAGGCTGGGGAACTGCATTCTCATCAGTGCAGAGGCAGAAAAGGAACTTGGAGTCATCATTGATGCCAAGATGAACATGGGCCAGCAGTGTGGGGATGTAGTCAGGAAGGCCAACCGCACCTTGTCATGGAGAGGGTCCAGAGGAGGGCCACTCGTATGATAAGGGGGCAGCTGGGCAGGCCCTAGGAGGAGAGGCTAAGGGACCTGAACCTGTTCAGTCTCCACAAGAGAAGGCTGAGGGAGGATCTAGTGACCTGTTACAAACTAGTCAGAGGGGACCAGCAGGGATTGGGGGAGTCCCTGTTCCCCCAAGCACTACCAGGAGTGACTAGAAATAATGGCCACAAGCTGGCAGAGGGTAAATTCAAATTAGACATCAGGAGGCACTACTTCACTGTCAGGGTAGCTAGGATCTGGAACCAACTTCCAAGAGAAGTGGTGCTGGCTCCTAACTTGGGGATCTTTATGACAAGGCTCGACAATCCTATTGCTGGGGTCTTTTGACCCCAGTACTCTTTCCTGCCATGGCAGGGGGTCGGACTAGATGATCTGCTCAGGTCCCTTCTGACCTTACTAACTATGAAACTATGATGTAACCTTAGGCAATACAAATAATAAGGTATACACCTGCAGCTGGGCAAAGTAGGGTGCCATTAGCAAAAGTGGAACAAGACTTGAGTGCATGGATCTATACCTATAGTAACACCTTTTACAGTTCTAATATCACTTTTTAATGTAGAATTTGCCAAGCCGAAGAAAATACTTCCACCTTCAGTGATAGACAAGACTCTATGTCAGCTCCTCAAAATGTTTATAGAGAATCAGTCATGGAATCATAGAAAATTGGGGCTGGAAGGGACCTCAGGAGGACATGTAATACAACCCCCTACTCGAAGCAGGATATTCCCGAACTATATTGTCCCATCCAAGGCTTAAAAACCTGTGTTAAAAACCTCCAGTGAGCTTGAATTCATAAAAATCCTCCAAAGATGGGGTCCAGAATTTTGTTGTAGGATATGGTCATGATTTGTCCAGAATTTGACCAAGAGATTCTCCAGTGCTGTTTTTACATTAAAAAATGCACTTTAGATATGGATACTATTGTACAAGTTATTTTAGATAAGTATAGGTCCATTATCTATAGGAATGTAAATGTAAGTTTGGGTAAAAAAAGTATAGTTGAAGGAATTCTTGTAATTAAACTTTCATTACAAAGTTAAAACCTGTTCTCATTTTCTACTACTAATAAACAAACAATTAAAACTTGTTTTAGTTTAATCCCTAGATTAGTTTTCTCTTTTTAATTTTAAAACCAATGGCAGTTGCACTGATCTAGAGACAGAAAAAACTACATTGAATCTGTATAGCAGTTGAAAAACTAGTAAGAGTGTAATATAGGGTATTTATACATGTGTGGTGCGGGGGTGCTTTAGTTGGAGTGACTCTGAGACATCCTTTAATCAAAGTGCCTGGAACATCTCATGTATCAGCATCCCTGGGCTTCAAAATGGTGAGCTTTAGATAAAGCACTCCAGTTGCCATTTTGAAGTGCAGGGAGACGGATACATGAGATACTGGAGGCTGCTGGAGTGCAGTAATTACCATGAACCAGCAGACTCAATTAACTGAGTTTGCTCTGATGCTCTGTAATTACAATGCATTGGAACAGCCTTGCTGCTCGTGTATAGGTACCCATAATGTCATAAGAAAGTCAATATTTTAGGATAAAGCAACTAAAGTCATAATACCTGTTTTCTTCATGTTAGATTTATAACATTTTGTTCTGTGGTAGGATTGAAGCACTTTGTTTTTGAAAGAGAATGGTATATACCAGTTTGTAAATGTAAAAAATACAGTGAAATCTATTTTTCTGTCTAAATAGCAATAAACTCCTCTTCTTTACCAAGACTGAAATTCTGCATACTTTTTATGTTTTTTCAGGCAGTTTGACATGGTCTTAAAAAGAAGCATAGAAAACTCTCAAGTTTTGTACTTAGGGCAGTGTAAACCTATAGGAATGTCCCTTATTTCAGGAAGTCATCCTCATGAAGCCTCCAGCACATGATCTACTCTTTCTCTATAGCTTCTCTTCTTCCCTACAATAAAATTGATGCTACTTATTTCTTGCACATGGCACTAAGCTACCCCAGGCTCCCTTGTGGCACCATTCTAGAAGTCAATCTACAGACTTCTTATTTCTCCTTACAGTCAGTGGAGAGGAGAGGAAGTCAATGTTAATAATAGGGGATTGTAGGATTGCTGCTGGTGGGATACCTATACTTCAGGCATGCCTAAGTAAGTTCCAGATAAACTGCAGAAAAGGACAGACTAGACTGCAAGTAGAGGCTGGGTTGACCTACCTGGAATTCAGCAGTGTCCGAGTAGGGCTGAACTGCTTATAAGAGCTCACTCTAAAGGGTTTACAGCCTAAGGGCATTTTTACACAGGCTCCATGGCTGTGTGGGGGGGCGGGGAGGAGTGCTTTAATTAGAGTGTCTCCAAGAGCCATTTTAATTACAGTGCCCACAGTGTCTCATGTATCAGCATCTCCACACTTCAAAATGGAGGCAGGGGTGCTATAACTAAAGCTCATTCAACAAGTGTTAGTTAAAGCACCCCTGCTGCCATTTTGAAGTGTGGAGATGCTGATACACAAGATGCAAAGGCTGCTGGAGGTGCACTAATTATCACGCTCCAGCAGAATTGATTCATCTACTCTGATGTGCTGTAATTACAGCACATAGGAGCAACCTCCCTGTACATCTACAGGCACCCTAAATGGCATCACCTTTAGGGCAACTGGCAGGTTAGTCCTAAAATGATTTATACCAAGCACTGAGCAGTTGGGAACCATCTCCAGACTTAAAGTGTAAGAGTTATGAAACAAAACAAAATAACACACATGTGTACATACACAGAAGCAGTTAGTCCTATGGGTTTCACTTTGTTAGTCATTACAATAGCTCCTTCGGTTCATTGCTCCTGCTGTTGTATATATCACTACTGACCATCCATCAAAAGAACACATGTTAAAGAACAGATGTGAATTATAGTAAATCTCCACTGGCTTTGATGGAATTACTGTTGATTTGTGCCATTTCTCCCCACCTACAATCAGGTCATTAGTTTCAACTGCAAAAAGTTGAGAGCAATTGCCTATTTGCCATTTCAAAATGAAACAAAAATGTTTCATTCCCAACCACTGAGTACATTTCTGTTATAACTGTGTGAGCGTAGTCTTCACCCCTCTCTGCCAATTATTTACAGCAAAAGTTAGATTTTTTTGTATTGGCTATGGATGCTCTGCATGCGCAGTGCTAAAAAATCCCAAAGTGAAGCCCTGAAGCCGGCCAATCCAT
This sequence comes from Crocodylus porosus, assembly GCF_001723895.1. Lineage (NCBI taxonomy): Eukaryota > Metazoa > Chordata > Crocodylia > Crocodylidae > Crocodylus > Crocodylus porosus. Next base: position 95,187,174 of record NW_017728943.1, on the reverse strand, counting down.
CTGTGTACAGTTGCTGAATAGCACTTACAGCTGTGCTATCTACACAGCAGGACAACTGGCTGGTTGGCTGTGTTTAAAACCAGAGTCTCTCTCCATCCCTGGGGTGGAGAGAGAGAGGTGTGTGCTGTGTGAAAATGGCTGGGAGAGCCTGCAGCATGGTCCCACCCTGTGGGTGCCTGTTCAACCCCTCATGGGTGGGCCAGAGGCCAGCAGAGTGCCTAAAGGCTCAAGCAAAAGAGAGCAGATCCCTAAAACAAGCAAGTAAAGTTCATAAGTAAGCTGAACAAATTCCTTAGGTCAGGGACGCAGCCCCGGGAAGCCCCTAGAGAGCGGGATGGTGATTCCCCAGTGGGTTTGGAGACTTGAGGGTTGGTAAGAGTGTGATGCACCCCACTGTGTGAGTGGCTGAGGAAAGGGTGGTGGTGGGACTGGGCAGCCCGGCAGAAAAAGGTGCCAGCTAGGGAAAGACCCCAGGATGCCTGTGTGGGTTGAGACCCAGGGAGGCATGACCTGAGGGGAAGCCTTGGTGTGCCTGAGTGCCTTAAGGGAAAGTGAGTCCAGAGCTGCTTCTTGGTCTGCTGGCACCCGCTCGCTCTCTCTCTCTTTGTGTTTAACTGTGTAAATAGCTCTGTGGGCTTGGAGAGGCTGTGCCCAGGCAGAGAAGAGTGCATGGGGAGAAGAATTTGTGTTTTGCAGGCCTCTGGAGTGGAAACAGTCTCTGTGGACTGTGAGCCACCTGGACCTGCATTGGAGGCTGCAAGCATGTGATGAGAGTGGAAGACTGCCCCACCCTGCACCCATTGGGCAATAGTCGGAGTGCCTAGTTATTAGTCATGTATAATTAGGGGATTAATACAATGACTATATAACATAGTGTCTGAGTTACTAGCTTTGTATTCATTGATTTGAGTATCCTTTAAGTGTAAATACTTATCAGCTGTTATTCTTGCATCAACTCATTCTTGTGCATTGTAAATAGAGAATTTCAAACTTTTGATGTTATTTACTGGTCACTTGCATGTAGCATTATCTCCTGTATATAATTACATTCTGTAAATAGTTATTTATGAACTTGCAAGGTCTTTCCATTGTAAAGGAAGCGTTTCCATTCAGGGAGCCTATGGCTGCTCCTAGGTGAGCTGAGAAGGGGGCAGAACTATCTAGCACCCCAGGTCCCGAACAATTGGACATGACTGCAGTTAGCACCATGCGCCAGGGGTTACACATATGTTGGTGTCTGAGCAGTCATTTTCCTTTTTGTATTTTCATCTACTTCACTGGTATCTTGCCCACCTCTGGGAAGAAGAAGGCAGTTTCATAAGCTCTTTTCTTTATTTCATCATTGTATGGGCCAGATTTTCAAAAGAACTCATGTCTGTTTAGGCACCAAAAAAGTGAGAGGATTTTCAAATTTTAGCAGATTTGATGGCCCCTGTGTGGTGGCTGAAAACATGAAAAATGAACTTTAAATGAATTTTAAACAGGCACAACCTCAAATGCTCAGATACTGATCCATAGCCCCCAGTAGCATCCAATGTAATAAATAAATCCACATGACTTCATTGAGATCTAGGTGAAATTCTTAAGATAGCAGAAAATGTGGTTTGATCCCCAAGTGTTTTCAGAGATTTCCACAAGCCAAGTTTTCTATTTTATACTCAAGGTCTGCCTCCAAGAATGAATGAAAAAATGAGAAATTTTGGGGATTGTGTAGCAAGAGATCTTCTGAAGCAAAACAACAACAAAATATACCTCATAATGCTTCATCTTCGATGGATCATGTCAAGTGATTCAAATCAGTGCCTGGTTTTCTTTTCTCTCCGTTTCTTCTACTGCATGTCAGTTAAGCTCTTGAGTGTGCTTGTGTGTCCTAAGAGTTGGGAGTGAGCATGCCATGAATGAGTAATATCAATGCATAGTTTTAATGCTGTAGAACTCATTCTATTCTTCTCATGTGTTTTTAGCTTTTGAATCAACTTGAGTTTTTAATGTGTAACTCCTAAAAATATTTTCACAGATGTCACTATTAATATTAATAGTCTACATAGACATCTGTAGTAATACTCCAGAAACAAGATTCTGGAGGGGGAAAAAAAGAAAGAAAAATCTTAAGTTAGAGGTTGTAATGACTAAAAAAAGCTTAGTGCAGGTTTGCATGTTCCAGTATGCAATTCTCCAGGCATTTATAATGAATGTTGAACAGTTTTAATATGTATAGGGAGATGGTTTTCTTTCTTGTCTTACACAGAATGCTTTCAGAGCTGTTGTCACCAAAAGCCAAGAGAAGGTTTTATTGTGGATTTATGAATCTTCTCCCTCATATCTTGGTGTGTAAAAAAATATAGTTGAGGGAGTCAATATTTAAATTTATACTGACTTCTGTTTGCATGTTTTCTTATGCACAGGACCATCATCTCTTTTGTGGCAAGCTGCAGGATAGGTGGTGGCCAAAGCCTGCCAGTTTGCTGCTTGGATCCCTGTTTATCTGCCTACAGATGTTGAAACATTAGTGTTGTGTATCTTTATGTGTTTCATGGTAAAGAAGTCAGTTGTGTGGGAATTACTTCTAATAATGTTATACTCCATCATGGAGGGATTACTAGCTTTGCAACTCTGCCCAAATTTTGACTCCTTTATGTTGCTTTATACTTAAAGGATACTCAAATCAGTGAATACAAAAGTAATAACTCAGGCACTATGTTATATAGTCATGTATTAATCCCCTAATTATATATGACTAATAACTCTGACTAGTGCCCAATGGGTGCAGGGTGGGGCAGTCTCTCACTCCTCTCATCACATGCTTGCAGCCTCCAGCTGCCTTGGGATATCCCACGCAGGTCCAGGTGGCTTGCAGTCTGCAGAGACTGTTTCTACTTCCTCTGTTTAGATAATTTTATTAAAACCACGGGGGCATTAGGCTGCCCAGCATCTTGCAGGATCAGATTTTTAACTTGTATCTACTGGGAATTCAGTAAATAAGGATTAAGCCCTAAGCCAGGGGTTTCCAACCTCAGGTCATGACCCAAATGAGGGTTGTGGGGGGCAATGCCGGCAGCGCTGCGCACAAAGGACAAGCCACGCTGTATGCCGGGAGCTACCCCACCCCTGGGCCACTGCTGCGGCTGTTCTCCAATCCCAGCACCACAGTGCATTGCAAAAAAACATTGGGAACCACTTCCCTAGGCAGCTTGGACAGAACTGGAAATGATCTCTCATCACTGTTTACAAATTGGTTCTCAGGAGGTAAATTTTTCCATTTTATATCTCTTTAGCAAGAAGAATCTCCTGTGCATTACAGACCAGTTGTATAATGTAGTCTGCCATGGACATTGACTGCAATTAACCTAGCTTTGATCCCTAATGTGGCTCCCTGCTGCCTGGGCTGACCAGATGGAATTTATACCCATGGTCACCAACTATACATACATTTAATTGCACTTAATTACCCCATTGTAAGATAGCACTGTCCCTGACAGTACAATCATATGGTGAAGTTTATTAGTTTACTGTGCCCTAATACTGGTGAGTGTGTAGACTGTGATGGCTTTAATGTGGAGCTAACTAGTCTACTCCTCAGTACAGCACATGTTTAGATGCACCCACTATGAAGTAAAATGTAGGGTAAGTAGGAAACCAGCACTGTATGATTTTTTTTAAAGGTAAAAAAAATCCCAAACATTTTAAAATAATGAAATGAAGTCCTCTTCTCCCATCTCTTCCTCTCCCCCCATACGTACTTACAATACCTAATTGACACAGGTTATTAGACAGCTCAAAAGTGGATTCACTAACAGCTAGCATGTCAAACTCTGAGACCCAGGGTTGGGCCATAGCTGGATCTGGCATGTGGGGGCTCTCTGTGGACTGATCCCATGTGCTGACCTATGCTAAATCCAGCCTGTGGACTGACTCCACCCATGGGATCCACAGCATTGACCTGCAGGGCCAGAAGACTGAGCACCACTAATCTAGAGAAATGCAACTGTTGATTTCTGTCATAATGCACTGTAGCAAATGTAATCTAGTCATCTGTTAGCAATACGGGTTAATTAACTTAATGGGCCAAGAATGTGAGATTTGTTCATTTTGATTATTTATTACCTCTGTTGAGTTACTCACATTTTTCCTGTCACTTCACCAAATGGATGGAGTTAGTAGAAGTGAGGCACTGAAGCAGATGGCATATATTTAAAGCTATTGTAATTTACATAACTTTAGTTGGCCATCATCTGAGGTCAATTTCTGCAGCATATAAGAAGATTCTTCTGTCACTTGTTAGATGTCAGAGCTAGAGGTTTAAGGGCCCTGTTGTCATAGTGTGCATACTTTTCTTGAAGGAATATATCATGAGGATGATACAAGTGGAACTTAGCCATACAAATACTAATATCAGTAAAAGGTATGCACAGAGTCTCATGATGTAAACATGCACCCAGAGAAGGTGGATGAATTCATCCCATAACATAGCATGCTAACAGTGTGTGGGGCCATGTGAGCACCACTAACCCCAAGTTGTTGGTTTGGTTTTTTTTGTGGACTGTAGAAGTGACAATTATAGATGAGACCAAACCTGATTCAAGACAGAACACAATTGTCTTCACTAGGCCACTTGCTGTCAAGCATCATATTGCTATGGTTAGACACCTTTCTATGTTTAGAACAGCAAGTGTTAACCTTATCTTGAAAAAGTGATAAATTAACCTGCTGTTTTCAGATCTGATAAATCTGTACTTTATGTAAAGTTTCAGGAGTCTTTCACCAGATTGTCCTTAAGTCAATGCTGAATATTTAAAAATTGTGTTTAGATATACTACTGTATAGCATATATTTAAACTGATGGCTGTTTACTTGACTAGGGAGAGGGATGAGCTGCAATCCCTGAATAATGTAATTATAGAAGGAAACTTCAGCCCCCTGAAAATTTGTAGGATGTGCTCATTCCTAAACCATCCTGGAGACATGCTTACCGAGCATCTCCTCTAAAATCCTCCTATGAAGGAGGTTGAACAACTGCCCTCAGCAACTTGTCCCAGTGCCTGGCTATTATTATTGATAGACAAGTATTTTTCCCTAAGACTATTGTTCTCCCTCCTGTTGATATCCATTTTCAAATATCTGAAAGACAGATATTGTCTTCCCCTTTAGTCTCTTTTTCTTGCCAGAGGAAACATAACCAGTTCTTTCAACTTTTCCTTGTATGTCACTCTTTGGAGATACTAGGTAGATTCTCAGCATATTACGGGAAGATATTTTTGTGATGAGTCCCCAGACCACTGGTGCATTGAAATACAATATGACACTGTAATGGGTTTAGAAGAGTTAACTGAGTATTCTTTTTATATGTTTGGCATTTCAAATCAGCTTTAAATACATCACCGATCTTATGGATAATTTTGTTGCACTGCTACCTAACTTTCTCTTTCCTCATTAGGAATCAGAACTCGTGGCAGAGGTGATATCTTTCATTAGACCAACTAGATTTTCACAATAAATAAATAAATAAATCTTTATTTGCAAGTATTTGGACACAAGTACCCTTCTTCAGGCATAGGAGAAAAGATTGTAAAACTTCCCCTAGGTAGAAAAGAAAGTTCATATTTCATAGGAAAGTTGAAGTTGTGGTAAAATCTCCTGTGTGGAACAGTTCATTTTATGCAGATTAAGCTCAGAAAAAAGTTGGAATAGTCTGTTTACCTCGGAGTTGTTTGGTGGCAAGCAGGATATGGAGTCATATTTCCTTCTGGTTATGGTATTTCATATTTCACAGTAAAAATAAGGAGTGCTCTTCTGGGCAGGAATTTATTATGTGGTGAGGTATTTCTGGGCTCTGTGATAATGTAAATTACCTTGAACAAAGGCAGGAGCAGGGTTGCAGGTTTCAGCTGGTAAAATTTGCTTCCTTGTAAAATTATGAAGATTTCATTGCACAATTCAAAATTAAATCTTCATTATATTTTTGAACCCAGAAGTTTAAGGAGTAAGAAGAAATAATGAGAAAGTCATTCTTAAAAACCTTTTTTCAAATATTTTACTAGCTGCGTGAATATGGCTCTTCCAGACGGTGACTGCAGCAGCATTGAACACAAAGGCTCATGGAATGCTTCTAAAGCTAACCCAGTTCATTCCTTGTGCAAAACTTCCCACTGCTTTTAGTAATATAATAATCCTTCTATCCCTGACACTGACAATTCTACCTGCAGATTTAATTGGGAAGCTATGCCCTCAGAACACCCTCGCTATATACTGCACACAATTAAACGTGCAAGAACATATTTGTACCTTATTTATCACACTGGTAGCATTCACCATAGATGCTGCATATCAATCTTTAATCTTTTATTTGGAACACTCTGGACAATACATTACCCAGCGTTCATAACTTCCATTTCTCTAAACGATTAAACAACACTAGTGGCCCAATTCTGCCTCTGTTATCGCCAGTAAGACTCCAAGTATGTTACAGAACTGTATATGATGAAGTGAGATGGGATAACATTGAAGCACTGAGACATAGTATGGATTATGAAAGTGTAATGGACTTATGTTGAGGGGTTATTAAAAGGCTCCACATGGACAGCAGTGAAAAAATGAAGCCAAACTTTTATCTATAAAAGAGTAAAATCATGGACGGAGGAGCAAACAAACAAACAAAAAAATAAAATAAAAATGAAATCCAACCAACCAGAACAACAAAAGACACTAGCATTGTTCACACTTTTATGGACAAAATATTTTTAATGAAATATCCATTTTTAGGTATGCTGAATGTGTGCTGAATTTAGTGAATTGTTTTGGCCCAGCAGGAGGGGGGTGGCAGGGAAGGTAATGAAAAAATAGCTTTTAAAAAGGTAAAGTAAAACTACTTTTGTGGGGAGGGAACATATTCCATTTCAAATATACCTTCACCCCTTTTTCAAACTTTACTTCTTTAAAATAGTGTTTTATTACGTGTCAACCCATACTGGGTCCTCCCACCCCTCAAAATATTGTTAGCAACTGAAGACCTGAAAACAAATAAAAAATACATCTAATTATTTGCCCAGATCTATCTGGCACCCAGTGCAGAATGCTTTAGACAGCTCTGGCCCATAGAACACAGAATTGTGCTGGCTTGGCGTTTGAAATATGCTTTTTCTCTCCCACACCCTGCTTCATAGCAGTTTTCCTTTTAGTAAGAAAGTCATGTGATTAAAAACAAGTGGACTACCTTTTCCTTCAAAGATATGGGGTGAAATCACAGGTATGAAATATTACTAATTTGACTTAAAACTTGTTTTGCAATTCAAGGGTACTTTGGAAAGCCTTGACATTCAGAAAACAGACTGCTTCCTGCTTCAGATAAACACACAACATGCTGGGACCCCTGCAGATTAAGAAAAACAAGTGTAGTGAAGCTAACTAAGTACCAGTGTAAATTTTAAAAGGAGAGATTAGGGTTGTCCTTACTGATTATGTTAGGGCTGAGAGGTTGATTTCCACATCTGTCTAAAGTGCTATCAGGGGTATAGGTAGCCCATTTATTTTTGTGTGAACATTTGCTTGTGCGGCTGACACTTGTTAAGTAGCCTTTTCCTGGCTTCCTTAGGACATCCAGTGCAAACTTCTTCTTTTTGACTATTATTTATTAGTTTTATATTCTGTCCTTCCAAAAGTGGCTAGGATAGCTTACAATATCAGCCAGATAAATTATAAAGATAGATAAAATATTGTACAAAATATGTAGAAGAAGAAACTCCCCAGACAGTGCCCCTAAACTTAACTCCATCTGATGACAGCCTGCCCAAACAGGAAGGTCTTACAGCACTTTCAGAAGCTTACCAGACCTAGATTCTGACAGACCACAAGGGAGAGGAAGAGCTAGGAATGACTACTGAGAAAAATCTCCTACATGTTTTTGCCAAATGAGCTTGGCAGATAAATGGTATTTGCTGGACATATTTGACATTTCCTAAAGTCCACCTTTTACAAAGGAAACTTGTAATAGGTTTTGCATCCCGTGTGTTTATTTATTTATTTTTAAAGAGCAATGGGATGAATGCCAGAACAGTAAAGGACTGATGATAATCAAGATTTTTTTTGCCAGCTTCTTGCTTTAATGAAACTGCCTTTTTACTTAAACCTGTAACCATACTTATACATAATCATTAATTAACATCTCTCTCCTTAGAAAAATAAACCTAGGCTCCAGAGATTTCCATTATATTCTAGGAGTGTAGCGAGTGCTTACTTTAATGAACTCATCATTTGATTTGTTTGAATACTAAGCAGCTCTGAAAGATCAATAAAATTCTCATTCTGTGTAAACATAATCAGACCAGGGAATTGGTTAATACCATGAAAAACTGCTGCTGTTTGGGCTAGTTGATATGCCAATTCCACTCAGTAATTGCCAATCAATTTGAAATTATTTTTTTTACTTAAGAAATTAGGGAGGTTCTCTACTCCCTCCCCCAACCTTGCCTTTCAATTGATCATGGGGAGTAAGCTGGTACAGAGGCTTGGGCTTTTGCTTTGACAGACAAAGAAACTAATCTGTCTCATCAGGGAGCCTTTTATGCTCACTTAAGAATGCAGACCATAGATTAATCAATCCCTCTCTTTCAGTCTTCATAGCATTTCTTTGTCTGTCATTCAAGCTTTTGAAATTAAATCCTATGACCTTGACTGAGCATATTTCATCCTCATAAGTGATGCCTTTTGCACATTTCCTTTTTCATCAAGACTTTGGGGGAAAGCTTATTTGGCAAGGAAGGCTGTTAGAACCAAGGGGGAATTTTAATTAGCTAATGTGAGCCAATAGAGGGTTTTTTTCAGTTTTTCTTTTCTCAAAATTCTAACCCGTCATGGCTAGACTTTATACCACTAAGCCTGATTGGTACCCATGACAGATCCAGGCCAGGCCAGGGCCATTTACATGCAATGCCCAAGAGTTCTTCTACATTTAGATTATAGGAGCAAGTGTCTTGTAGTGTTCCAGCTAAACACGCATGCTTACCAAAAGTAGCACCTACAACTTTCATCACTCTAGGCAGGATGAAGTAGGAGAATCCAGGCACATCCCACTCAACTGAGTCACAGTCTGGGGCTTTCACTAACTCTGAGAAGCACTCTCCAGATTCCTAGCTTGAAATAAACTGCCTAGGCCACTTCTTACCTCGGTCCTGAGTCACCATAACTGCATTCCACTATTCTCACAGCTACCACCTTTTAACAGCTGCTTCCCAAGGGTTCCCTTGTTATCAGGGAGCTGTCCAACACCATCTCCCACACTAGGTGGTTCTTGGACAAAGGCAAATGAGAATGTCTCCTTTTTTGCCTTACATTTTCATATGTTCCTAGGCGGGCAGAGCCAAAACCAAGAAGTCTCATAGCCTTAAAAAGCCCTCTAACATGGCTTTCTTCCCAAACTTTTTGGAAAAGTACGGTCTTTAACCTCTTCACAGCAATCTTCTGAAGCACTGAAATGACCAAGATTGGCTGATGGGGCTTCAAAAACCGGCCTTCTTAATGAAGGATAAAAGGAAGTGGGGCATTCCTCCCACTCTCTTTTACTACACTTGGAGCAAATTGGAGATTGGTTCCAAATATTTGGGGAATTCTCTGGGCATTGACAGGCAGACCTCCACTGTACTTGGTAGACATCTTAAACAATTTAAGGGCAAAATGGAAGGACTTGCAGTGTCTCTGACATCTAGTTAGCACACCCCTGAGCTTCAGCCCCCTTTTTAATTCTTGATAGATCAAAGAACTGGTTGATGAAAGCCAATAACAACTTCCAATATAAAGATCTCTTAGCTCTGCTCAACTTCCCATGGAGCTTAACAATTATAACCTGAAAGAAAGAAGAAAAAAAAGGAAAAAAGTGGAAGAGAAAAATATGAAAATGGTTGCAGTGGGAAAGAATGAGAAGAAGCTTGGGGAAAAGGCAAATGGGGCTGGGATATACATAATGTCCCAAGTTATCAGAAAAATGAGGCAGGTTGGCAGTGGGGGGGAGCACAGAGCCTATGTCATTGTAGAAGATACAGAACTTCTGGAGGTGACAAATGGAGGATTTTGGGATGGGGTAAAAAGAAAATGGGGGCAGGTAATGAAGAGCTGAAAGGAGAAAGTAGCTAAACGGGGTGAAAAAGAGTGGGAAACACACAGAGGGGTTAGGAGGAGGAGCAGCAAATGGGAAAAATATCCATATCTCTGGCATGATAAATGGATGAAAAATGGGTGATGCTGATGTGAAAGAAAGGGCACTGGGAATTCTACAGATCTCTTGACACAAAGGAGGGTGTGCATGTGTGTGTGTGTGTGGGGGGGGAAGGATTATCAGTAGTTCCTGAGATTGGAGAGGATGGGAATGTGACTCACACAAGCCTTGCATGGATGGTGGAATGGAGAAATGCAGAATAATGCATTTGATTTACAGAAGCAATAAGAAGTGCAACCTGTTAGTTTACAGAAGTTTACAGAAGGCAATTGCAGAATATTCTGCCGGGAAAAAAAATTAAGCCAAGTTAATTATTAAAATGGGGTGGAATGTTCTTTTAGGCCGCTTAGGCAATTGGAAGATTGGGATTGTAAGATTGCAGGATAGTACCAGTTTCTAGTTGGGACTGTTGGTGTTTGGCCCAGGGCTAATATAATGTTCTTAAGTAGTGGTGCTCAACCTTTTGACTCAATAGGCCAGATGATTGGAGAGAAGCCCATCTCTGCCTTTGATAAAGCCTAGGGGATTAACACGACCCCCTCTTTGCCCCGTGTTCCAGGAGTGAGCTCTGGGGGCCTGGCACAGCTGCCTCCCATTCTCTCATGCTGGGACTGGGTCCTGGAGGCCTGACACTGTCTCCTCCCCAACACATACCAGTGGCACTACTTCCCCACTGCCAAATTTCTGGACATCTAGGGGGACCCATGAGCTGGGTAACATGGTGCTGTGGGCCAGACATAGCCCATAGGCCAGGGGTTGAATGCCTCCCATTCTTAAGGATCTGCAATGAGTTGGCTGGTTTATGGTCCAAGACAGTGGGACAAGTCTTGGAAAGTGTTCTGGTGCTCTAAACTTCTGTGAATCTGTGTGAATATGTGATGAGGTGAGCTCATGATCAGGGCAAAGAGGAACTTTGGCTTTCTTGATTTTCATTTACATGCATTAGTCCTTGTTTTCCCAGGATAGTTCATTATTTGTACATTCAGTAAAGTTGCATCCTATTCATTTTCTTAATGAGCAGCTGAGAATATCCAGCCCCCCTACAGAATCCTTGGAAATATCTATGAGAAGAAGAAAATGTTGCATTGATCTTAACAACTATGTGCTTGTCAATGGCATTCTGTACTGAAATCCTTGCATGTACCTGATGCAATCTGAGCTAATCTTTTAATCTAACATCTCTTTGATTGTTCTCAGGAGGTATCTGCTTTGATATGAAGAATTGGGCTTGTCTGAGGATTCAATTATAGTATACAAACAAGTCTGGTTTTATCAGAAGGATACTGTGATATGCATTTAGAAAGGGAGGAGAAAAACATTCACAATTTACATCAACTCTACAGCAAGGTCAATCTTAGTCTGGGGGATGGGACTCAGAAATGTCTTATTTGCTGCTTGCTTAAACTTTATCCAGCTTAAATAGAAACTCTACATTTTAAAACATGCCTTGAGAGCATTTCTTTTTCCATACCGTCATACTGCCTAACTGGAACAATTCTTTTTGCAGAAAAGAGTTGTTGGAGACTTAGTTAAAAATATTTTGTTTCAATAAATGTTTGGCTTTTAAAACCTTTGTTCTTAATATAGTACATCCACACTTTCTAGCACTGGTATAGTATGCTTCAGTTTACAAGGGATGTTTTTAGAAAGAGAGGGCTTTAAGCGGTGAAGTTAGGGCTGTCTCAGTTTGAGTGTATTCACTTTGAGCCAATAATAAGCCTGAGCTGCGAAGTCTGTATTGGTATCAGCATCTGACCTTTTCTAATCTTCAGTCTGGTGGATAAATTGGAAATAGGTCTTGAATCAAACCTATCTCTATGTTAAAAATAGTAGCAATGCAATCCAGCCTTACTTCTCAACCAGTATATACAAATGTTTCTCTGCTGTGTTAGCTCTCTTGCTGATTGCAGGATAAGTCTATTTGTGTATCATTTGGGTTGTCTGTCTTTTACAGCCTGATCCTTCTGAGACCTTCAGAACACACATCAGGAGGCGCTACTTCACAGTCAGGGCAGCTAGGATCTGGAACCAACTTCCAAGAGAAGTGGTGCTGGCCCCTATCCTGGGGGTCTTTAAGAGGAGGCTGGATGTACACCTTGCTGGGGTCGTTTGACCCCAGTATTATTTCCTGCCAGGGCAGGGTGTCGGACTTGATGATCTGCTCAGGTCCCTTCTGACCCTGGAAACTATGAAACACCATCACTCTCTATTTCTTCTCATGAGGGCCAAAAATAGGACTTTGTCACTGGCCCCTTAAATTTCATTTCTGTGGTTTGTAACTGGAACTTGTCCTTCCAGTTTTGGCTATAGAATATGTTCAGAAATTATGTATTTCACAATTCTGTTTATGATTCAGCCAAAATTTCATGTGAACAACCATTGAGGCAAGGCTTTGAGCCCCAAGTGGTGAAAATCTTGCTAGGATCCTTATCTTGCTGGGATCCTTTGACCCTAGCTGACTTCCTGCCCCTGGGGTAGGCAACTGGACTCAATGATCTTCTGAGGTCCCTTCCAGCCCTAATTTCTACGAAAACTATGAAATATCACAAAAATAAATATGAGATTTCCTTTGTTGTATGTTAGGTATTTTCTGAGAACAGTTTGTACAATATTCCTGCTTAAATCTAACATAAAGCTGTTTCTAAAAACTTAAATCTTTGCTAAATATAGGGATAAAAAGTTTCAGTGGTGCCTGAAGTTTCAATGGTGCCAGGAGCTCCACATTTATTTCAATGGCCACCTAAGTCATTTTGAGGACTTGGACCTGAAAATCTTAATTTTCATAAAGTGTCCATGGAATGTAGCCTTCCATGTCACCCAGGGGCTTTAGAAAATGTGTTGTTGTCCTGGGACTTGAAACTCTAGCTTAAATATCTTCAGCCAATTTCTTGCTTATTTTCATTTCCTATCCTCCTTTTCCTATCCTATCTCATTATAGACCTTATTTTAAGTAAGTATCATATTATTTTAAATAAGTATCTTATTTTCTTTGCTCCTAAATATATATATAGAGAGGCAACATAGGCTACAAGTCTTCTGTGAAATCTGGTCTTTGAATACATACATTCTCTCTCTCTCTCTCTCTCTCTCACTCTCTTTAATAAATGAAGTATTTACAAACCAATTTACAGGAAATGTTGAAAGAAAAGATCTTTAACATTGACTGTATGAATCAGGTAGCAATGAGACTGCAGAATTATTTTGTGTGTGAAAAAGATATGCTAACAGGAAATTTTCTTTAATTTAAGCAATCTGACATTTAAGGATTTTTTTGGAATCTCTTGGGCCAAATGTTCTAACCTAAGAATTTCCTCAGAAATTTTAAATAGGAACAGACAAACATAATTTTTTGGCAGTGTTGCAAGGTAAGTATCCTTATTTTGTTTTTCAAATAACCTTGTTTATTTTTTAAAACAATTAGAATTTCCGGCATGGGCAAATAAAAACACAATTTATACTACTGCATGGATTTCTGTTGAAATAGAGTATTGTTTTGAAAAGGATGCTGATAATGAGACATTTCTATAGAATGTCAACACACAGACACACACGCATAGAATTTCCTGCTGCAAATTATGAAGAAAAATACTTTCTACCTGAAGTTTTCCGCTTTTTGCCTTTAAGTGTTGATGAAAATATTTTTTCATCATGTGTCTAAGTTTTGGACAAGGCCCTTGTTTCCTGAACAAATATGGACAGGATATTATGATCCTAGTGGACTCTTGCATGATGATAAAAACATTAAAAACACAGGCACTTGAATCAAATGCTTCAAACTTAGTAAAATCATTGGAAGATTTCTCTCAGTAAAAAATTATTAAAACATAAACTTCTTCTTTTTCATAGACTGTTAGGTAAATATATTAAATATGAATTCACTTTTATGACAACAATAAGCAAACAAAAAGAGCTTAAACTTTGCAGGTACAGAACCTCTATTGCCAGGCTAGAAAGGCTCTTTTAGAGAAGGGTAATCATAGTAAAATGACTGACATATATGCAGAGATGAAAAAAATGTATTATGTCATCTAATCTCCCTTTCTCTCTCTGTATAAGGCCCTACTTTAAAAAGTACCCAATAAAATTAAAGATGTTTTGCTGACTTTTGAACTGGGGCTTCATTCTTCCTTGGACATTTATTAATGTTTTATTTCCATATGAAATGCTTTAGAGCCTTATTTTCTTACTAATAAGAAAATTTACCCATATTTTTTCTACATTTTAAGTTTCCTGATTTTACACTTATACTCCCAGTCTTGCCAATAGCTTTAAACAGATCTGTCCACTGAAGTCAATGATGTAATAAATCTCTTTCATTAATTTGTTTTCAAAGCCTAAATAGTTAAAATAATCTGCACCAAGAATTATGAACAGATTATTTTTCTGTCCTCATTTGTATTAACAAACAAATAAGCCTAGTCGTAGATTAGATTTAAAAAAAAGCCCAAGTTTTGTCACTGTAAACTATCACGGTCTGTGAATAAATTTATTTTTAATAAGACTTCAATCTCAATATGTAGGTTTTTACGGGAATGGATAATGTATTAATTATACTTAAAAGGTCATTGCACTTAAAGACAATACCTTCAATGATCATAAGACGAAACAAGAACACAGAGTTTAAGGCAAAGGGAATGGGAATGTAGGAAAGAAGATTAAAGTCAACCTTCTGTCTGTATACTTGAATCCAATTAAAAAATGAGGATAAATACACATCAGTTATCAGCCGAGAGAGAGGGAGAGAGATTTGAAAAATGAGTAAAATAAAATTGGGGATATTTAGTGATAACTATACTTATATAAAAATGATTTACTTGCGTCAATATGTTCCATTATGCATTTGTCAGATTACAAGGAGGGTGAAATTATTTTTCAAATTTGAGTAGCCCAGAAAACCTTGGATATTCATTTACTTGGAAATATTAAGGTAATTTAGGGCATCATACAGCAGAACTTGTTACTTCAAAAGTTGTGTGTTTTGTTGTTGTCTCTAATTATTGATATGACACCATTACATCTCTGTCATTCTGTTCTGTTCCCTGTTTCCATTAGTCTCTTACGCTCTCCTCTCTTCTCCCTGTTTTTGAAAGGAAACTTTTTTGCCATCATTGCACTCCATCTATATCCAATATTTGCATTTTCATATGTTTGGAACAAAATTAGTCAATCAGTTTTACAAACAGTTAATTTTAAAAAAATATTGCTAAGTAGTAATAAAATATGGCAAAAGCAGGTAAGGAGTAATGGCATGCATTACCTTCCAAAAAATAAATAAAGAATCTCCCCAAATACTAATGAAAATTCAGCATAAATTAATCCATCATTTTCTTCCTAAAGACAACTTCCCTAGCTGTGGTTTTTTTTCTGCCTGAAGAACTGCATCTTTTTTCATGTTGCTTCCTATGCTTAAAATGGTTATATCTTGCAACACACAAATGCTTTCTCTTCTTGATACCGTTTTTTTATCAAGAAATCTCTCCTACTCTCCATTCATCAGGAGCAATTTCTCTTTCCAAGAACCATTGTCCATTATCTTGCCTTGATTTCTATAGCTTTTTTTCCTTCTTATACAACTTAATTTGTTAATTTATTAGGACTTAATAAGCAATGGGTCAAATTTGCAAAACTCCCTTAATTTCATTGGGAATATACTAATCTGAGGGTCTAAGGCAGTGGCTGCCAATCTTTTTTTGCTGAGACCCTAAATCTAGGTCGCGACCCCCACCACTGACTTACTTATGCCCGGCAATCCCAGCAGAGCCCTTGCCAGGCCAGCATCATGGGAGGCAGCAGCGGTGAGTGCTGTGTGGACTGTGCACTGAGAGGTCCCACAGACGGGAAAGGAGGAGTGAGGGGAAGACTCCCTACAACCCTCATTTGGGTTGCGCCCCAAGTTTGGAAGCCACTGATCTAAAGCATATTTTGAGTGCTAATAAATTTAATCTATGTGTCCTAAAAATACCTGTAAAGGGCTTAAGTAACAGCTGACCACTTGGTAACACAGATAGAATCAAGAACCATCAGGACTGCAATGCCAACCAGCGCAAAATCCAAACAAATTAGCATTTCATTTTTTCCAAAACAAAATGCTTCAGAGTAAAAACTGAGAGAGAAAAGCTTGGTCATTGTCTAGTTTAGGGCAGCTGCCACCAGAATATATCTATGACAGTCTTTGGAAGTGGTTTAAAATGTGAAATACTGACTGATTTTGAAATTCAGGCTTACAACAGGATACACCAATTAAATGTTTATTTGTGACAGATAAGAATCTAAATAAAGAATAAATATTTATAGTTCAAAGTCTCAAACCAATATGTTTAATGCAGCCACATAGGTTAAGTATAGATATTAAAAAAGCCTGAGGTGGAATTGTTCCAAGTTACACAGTTTTCTGTAGGCAGCATAGTTTAAATTAGTAGCAAACAATGCACATTTACCCTTTGGTGGGGGGGATGTGGGGATCTTAAACCAGGTTCTGACATTTTTAAACCTGTCTGTGAGACAAACTTCTGCTCTATTATGGCCATTGATTAGTTTTTGATCACTTATACCCATGGGTGATGGGTGCTGCCTTAGCGGGGGCACATGCCCCCCCGGCAACCAGTCAACAACCAGAGGGGGAGGGTTCCCCCATGGCTGATCACACAGATCTGCAGGGGGTCCCCCTGTGGCAAAACTTACCAACCGGTGAGTGGCTGTAGGGCTTCCGGAAGTGGCCACGGCCTACATCCAGTGCTCATGCTCCCTGGCTGGTGCTCATGGGATAGGGGCACCAGCACTCCCACCTGCCCTGCCTGCCCATTACCTGAGTGAGCAGGAAGTGCAATCTGACAGATACTCTCAGGGGGTGCATGTGCATCCCTGTGCACCCTGTCCACGTCACCACTTCTTATACCAGTGAAAGTGTAATGTCTGTACCTGGCCATACTGGTAAATTCAAATCAATTGAGATTTTTTTTCCCTATTTTAAATTTCTATATTAGAAATACACAGCATTTCCTTTTTTTTTATTTTCAAAGCAGTTGACAAGGATTAAATAATTTTAGCTGGACTATAGACAGGACTAGTCACATGATACTATAATTCAAGTAATGGCCAGAGGGGCAGCACAAAATCCTCTGCTCAATTTGTGCCAAATATATGAGTTGTATAAATTGCTAGCAAGCAGAGCAGTAATGCCAGGTCCAATACGTACTTGAAGTTAATTAAAATCCTGTTTAGAGTTTTAATTTCCACTGTGTGTGGAAATGTAATTCCTATACATGGTTCCTTACATAATTATCTGCTCTAGTAAATATGGACTTAGTTAATACTTAAGTTTGTTTTCTCACAGAACTGTTTTCTTGTGCTAGCTAAACTGAAATTCTTCATGTGGGGAAGCTATGAAATTTGAAGTTCAACCATAGTGCTCATATACTTAATTCTCCGTATTGTAGGAATCAACTTTGAAATGGGGTGTTTTAACCTTCAGAAAGGTAAGGCCAAAAGTAGTCTTCCAAAATTTGTATCACATGGATAATATTGTGACTTATCTTTTCAGAGCTGGAGAATGTGATGAAGTTACAGAAGTGTAAAATAGATCACAGAGAACAAAGCAATTTCCTTTGCCTTATTTTAGAACCAGTTAAACTGAACTGTTAGCAACAGTGCTGGAAAACTTGAAAGAAGATTTGCTGTCACAAGAGTTCAGCCCAGTTTTGGAGGATGAAATCATTTGGATAATTCAGGTAAGCTTTGGAAAACCATGCACCTATAAAACCTATTGAACTTAGAACCCTTAGAACTCATCCATAACTAACTTCCATACAATCCAAAGTAACCTCATCTGATGTCAACTATATTATTAGCATGTGTGTAGTGTAACCCTGTTCTATCTGCCATTGACACAGTTCAGCAAAAAGGTGACATGTCAGCTCCAAAACAATTGACAATTTATCTCAGTGCTTTCAGTATAGTGAGTCTCATGAGGGTCATCTTTTTCTGTATCAGGCATTCTGCTACCTGAAAAAAATTCAAAACCAGGTTGGTTGAAAGAAAAAGCTATTTCCTTGCTTAAGGGTGTGCTTCTCTCTGGCTTCCTGCAGGTGCTGTCAAAACAGCTGGAACTGTGCTGAAACAGGCAACAAAACAGAAATGGCTGTAATATATTTAGGGAAAAACGTCCTTATTATGCCTACAGAGAATTTTATTTTCAGAGACATTTCATTGTTTCAAGGACAGAAAGTGGTCATTTCCTTTTTCTGAAAAATAGCTGGTCAGCAGATTTGTCAAGGACTAATATAACACTGAGATGGCAGTGTCATACCATTGCTTGATACTTTACGTAGCAGCTTACTGTAATCTAGAGCAAGAAAAAATATTTTTGTCATTATTGTCAGTATATAGTATCCTAGAGGTTATTTCACTTGTATCTCTTTCAAAAAACATTATTTCAGGTAATAGAGCTATAACGTAAAATGAGCTGAGCATTTCTATTCAGATTGAGCTATGAATAAACTTTATACTGAGTTGCTTTTACTACTACTCAGGAGTAAGGACTACAGAAATAGGTCAAGTTATCATGCAATTAAAAATACAGTTTGGGTAGATTAATCTCACTGTCAACAAAAGTGAATTCCATTCATTAAGAACAGTCTCTTTTGTGCAAAAAAAAACTTAACAAGAGGCCATTCAAGAAATTGTGGTCAATCAGTGGGGGGAAATCTCTATATAAAATGCTAATTATGGATCTTCAGCTACTTCAATGATCATTCTTGGTGGAACCCCTCCAGGCCTTCTGAACACACAGGCATATAGCAATCAAAATATAAATATATTTTCTTATTTCAAATTACTTTATTCCGATGTACAGAAAAATAGAATGCCTCCACAGAAATAAGAAGTATATCCATCCTCAGTAATTATAGGTAGCTATTCAATGTCAGAAGAACTGTTTTAAAAATTATAATATGGTACTGAAATTACTGGTATTAAAATATCCATTTGTATCTTTTTTCACTTTATCTATTAAAGCATGAAGGGTGGATCAGAATTCAAACTGCTCACAAATTTGAATGTTGGTTTGAACCTGAAATGAATAGAAAAGATTACAAAGATCCATAAGGACCCAATGTTGAATATAAACTTTTCACAAGTTTGGAGATTTAAGTTTAGTCACCTGGTGTTTCAAGTGATTTGTAAAAGTATGTGTGTTGGGGGGTAGGGTGGGCTGGGAGGTGGAGAACCAAATTCATGAGCTTCATAGTTCAATTAAAACTTAGAACAGTGCAAGACAACACATTTTTTTCCATTGAATTTCAGTACAGTTTTTCTTACATTGTACCGGAGTAGAGCATAACTCATGCTAAATAGAATACAGTTAAGAAGAACAAAACATTTTTCCCCAGCTTGAAGGCTTTCAATTTCATCTGCCTAGTGTTTTTGAAGTGATTGACTTTTCAAAGGTGTTCCCAATCTTATCACTCCTGGGTTTTTATTCTTATGGGTCATAAATAGAAATAAA
Source organism: Crocodylus porosus (assembly GCF_001723895.1). Taxonomy (NCBI): domain Eukaryota; kingdom Metazoa; phylum Chordata; order Crocodylia; family Crocodylidae; genus Crocodylus; species Crocodylus porosus. Next base: position 95,167,468 of record NW_017728943.1, on the reverse strand, counting down.
TAACTAGTGGAGAGGATAATGGATTGCCAAAATAGCACTGAGTCACCTAACAGATTACATAGTTTCTGAATTTAGTGGCTTTGTTCTCTCATTTTTGTGGCTTATTTTAGTTCCTGATGTCATGGAATAGATTCTTAGGACACTGTGACATTTTAACCAAACTTCTGTACCTGATCTTAGGTGGAGAGTGGGAGGGGAGGGGAAGACAAGCAGTACTTTTAAAAAAAACCAAATGGTTTTGCAAGTAGTCTTGGATGCTGCCTCTAAGAAATAGAGCTGCCTTGAATTGAGATCAGTGTAGCCAGTAGAAATTTCTCTTTTTATCTTAAATTCTTTTCCAGGCCTAACTATTAATAATGCTGAAAAAATTCTAAATTACTTCTGCATTGTCAATGGGATTATGTGGAACATAAGTCACAATAGAATTTGGCCCTGCATCTATGTTCTAAGAGAAATGATAAATATGCTTGCCTCTTTTCCTTGATATCTTTTATTGGACCCGGTGTGAAATTGGAAGAGGTGCTGGACAAGTTTTCAGATGTCAGGTGCCATTCCTTAGGTGGGGGAGAAGGCTTAAGGAGAATTTACTGAAGTCAGAGGATGTACACTGGCAGAAACACAAGTATCAGTGAATGGAAAATTTAGCTCTATAAAGCTGGTTTATTGTATATAAACAGCATCCTTTTAAAATAGAAAAGGTTTGAATCACCTCCCCTGCACAAAGCCAGAATGATCATACTTTAGGGAGAGAATGTCCAGGGACAGAAGAAGCTGAATTCATTCTTATATAATCTATAAACGGGGTATTGGGATATAGGGTATGGACATAGCAAGTTGCTTCAGTGCCTGGGCCAAGGTGGGGGGGAAATATGCTAACCAGTGTACAAAAGATGAAGGGAAGGGAAATCTTACTTTCCCTGTGCAAAGAGCCTAAGCAACAGTGGTAGAGCAAGAGTACATCATCAGTAGCCCTGTGGCATGGGAGCCTGGGAGCCAATGCTCGTACCCTGTTTTCTCCCTGATTCCCCAGATATGCTACTAGGTACAGGACTGTGTCTGCTTTGAAATAAACTCCCCAGCAGAGGAGCATTATTCCACTCCCCACCTCCCACTCCCCACCCCTACACACACATGCATCTGCCATGGTGAAGAATTGTGGGGGATGGGATTCTGATGCCCCCTCATAGCTGGCAATTAGGCCTGATATCCTGCTCACCCTCCTCCCCAGTTACACTACTGGGATGTAGTACAGCCCCTCTAAGCCTGCTGGACATGGTTGGTTACAGGTGTGTTTAATACAGTAGCCACAGAAGGCCTGCAGCAAGGTAGGTCTGCATCTTTTTGGTACTCCCCCAAATGGTTCTCAGCCTTTGTTCCATGGAAGCTGTCTGTGCATGGAGAAAGTGTTTCCCCTCTGCATAGCCACAGAATTTACACAGTCTTAATTTAACAGATGGGGGGGGGTGCATCTACATGTGCAGTTAACATGTAGCAATAAAATCTGGTGTGATTCACACCAGAGTTTATTGCTCCTAGGCACAGAGTTTACATGACTGCCCAGAATTGACCATATTGTGCCAGGGCAGTGCAGCCCTGGGCTAACAGAGGGTCCTGAGGGTGGACCTGCCAGTGTGGGGCTGCTCCGCCCCAGCCCTCATGCCCCAGCTAGCCCTGGTCACCATCTACACCTCTGTTTCAGTGCATTAAATGACTCCACCATAGGATAGTACTGGTTCCAGACAGTATTAACCTACAGTGGAGTTAATTAATTTATAGTACCAGAATACAGACACATGTGTAGATGGTGATGCTTTAGTATGGAGTTACTTAGTCAGCTCCACAGTAAAGTGCACATTTGTAATGCACTATAAAGGATAGTATTTTACTGAGACCAATTGGTTATACAAAATATATCTACATTGATCAGTCAGTCATGTCATTGCCAAAGAGTAATGAATTATAATTTTTATTTATTGCACCATTCATGTAATTTTCCTTTTTCCCCTAAGATTTTTCAGAGGGATCCTCTGTCCAGCCTCTCATTTTGCAAGTGCATATAACTGTAACTACAAGTAAATACTAGGAAAACATAGTTTAGCAATGTATCAACCAGTTTTGAGTTATGTTTCTAGGTATAGATATACAAAGATTACAATACAATACTATTACAATACATATACAAATGACACTAAATTGTGGGGTGAAGCACACACTCCAGAGGGTAGGCAACAATTTCAGGCAGACCTGGACAGGTTAGAAAAGTGGGCAGTACACAATAGGATGCAGTACAACAATGACAAGTGCAGAGTGCTGCACCTAGGGTGCAAAAATATCCATCACACCTACTAGCTGGGAAGTGACCCTCTCAGCAGCACAAAAGCGGAAAGGGATCTTGGAGTCATAGTAGACTTCAAGATGAACATGAGTCATCAGTGTGGCAAAATCATCAGCAAAACTAACCGAACTTTATCATGCATCAGCAGATACATGAGAAATAGATCCAAGGAGGTGATACTTCCCCTCTACAAGGCATTGGTCAGACTGCAGTTGGTGTACTGCATCCAGTTTTGGGCACCATACTTCAAGAGGGATGTTGATAGACTCGAGAGGGTTCAGAGGAGGGCCACTCATATGGTCAAGAGCTTACAGGACAAGTCCTGTGAGGAGAGACTGAGGGACCTGGACCTCTTCAGCCTCCGAAAGAGAAGGCTGAGAGGTGATCTTGTGGCAACCTACAAATTCATTAGGGGGATGCAGCAAGGGATCAGAGATGTCCTGTTCACCAGGGCGTCTCCTGGGGTAACAAGGAACAATTGTCACAAACTGAGAGAGAGCAGATTTAGGCTAGATATCAGGAAAAACTTTTTTATGGTAAGGGTGGCCAAAATTTGGAATGGGCTTCCAAGGGAGGTGGTGCTCTCCCCTACCTTGGGGGTCTTTAAGAGAAGGCTGGATAGGTATCTGGCTGGGGTCATCTAACCCCAGCACTCTTTCATGCTCAGGGCAGGGGGTTAGACTCAATGATCTGTTGAGGTCCCTTTGGACCCTAGCATCTATGAAACTATGAAAGAATACAGATAAAGTATTGAAGGAGTGATGAAACATTCAAGAAGAGAAGTGAATTGTCTGTGAAAGCACAGAAAGGGCTTTTTTGGTTTTCCCTCACCCACCTTCTATAATAGATTCACCTAAAGCAAATATAATAGGCCAAGTCCTAGTCTATTTGCTAGGCCACCAGTAGTGGCCTAGGTGCTTAAGTGTGCTTCAAAAGTTATCCTCTTGGAGGATTTCTGGCAGTTGGGTGAGGGCCCAGATGACTGGAAAAAGGCAAATATAGTACCTATCTTTAAGAAAGGGAACATGGAGGATCTACAGAATTACAGACCAGTATTCCTGACCTTGATATCTGGAAAGATTATGGAGCAGATCCTCAATTCAATGTTATAAAGAACAACTAGGAGAGCAAGGTGATTGGGAACAGTCAGCATGAATTTACCGAGAGCAAGTCATGCCTGACCAACCTCATTTCCTTCTATAGTAAGGTGACAGGCTCTGCAGATGGGAGGAAGTAATATACCTTGATTTTAGCAATGCTTTTGACACTGTTTTCTATGACATTCTTATTAATATGCTAAGGAAATAATGAGGTGAAAATACCATAAGGTGGATACATAGTTGACTGGATCATTGTGCTCAGTCATAGTCCTCAATAGGTCTATGTCTAGTTAGGAGGAGGCAATAAGTGGGGCTTTCCAGGTACATTCTTATTAATCATTTGGATAATGGGATTGAGTGCATGCTTAGGAAATCTGCAGATGAAGCCAGCTACTCTGGAGAATAGGGATAAAATCCAGAATGACCTGGATAGACTGGAAAAATTATCTACAATAAATCAGATGAGATTCAGTAAGGACAAGTGCAAAGTCCTACACCTGGACAGAATAACTGCATGTACAAATACAGGCTGAGGAATGACTTGCTAGGCTATGTCACTGCAGAGAAGGACCTGGGGGTTAGAGTGGACCATAAACTGAATATGAGCCAACAGTGTGCTTTTGTTGCAAAAACCCCCCCAAACAAAACAAACAAACAAACAAAAAAACCCAACAAAAAACCAACAGTATCCTGGGTTGTATTAACAGGAATGTCAGTTGGAAATCAAGGGAAGTGATTCTTCCAATCTATTCGGCATTGGTGAGGCCTCACCTGGACTGCTGTTTTCCATTTTGGGTTATGCACTTCAAGAAGGTTGTGGGCAGATTGGAAAGAGTCTGGGAAGCAAGACTTATGAGGGAAAGCTAAAAGATCTACGGTTATATGGTCAGGAGAAGAAGGACTAAAGTGGGAATTTGATAACAGTGTTGAAGGGCAATTTTAGACAATGGAGGTGGGGTTTTCTCTGTGGCTGTAAGGATTGGGACTAGGAGCAATGGTCTCAAGCTACTATAGAGGAAATTTAGTTTGGAATTTAGAAGAACTTTCTGACTATGAGGGTGGTCAAGCTTTAGACCAGGCTACCTAGAGAAGCTGTGGAATTGGAAATTTTCAAGAGCAGGTTGGATGGACACTTGGCTAGGATGGGTTATTGAAGGATGACCCCATGAGGTCCATTCCAGCCCTATTTCATTGTGATTCTGTTACATGAAGAGCATGTTTGCCCAGCTCAAAAGGGTTCCTTCCAAGGAAAGATGGAGAACAATTTAGGGTAGGGCCCTAGTCAATCCAATGACTTTCCTCGTACCCCAGCATACAAAAGCATGGCGAGGGCAGAGGCTATGATAGCTGTAAAATTGTATGGAGGCTGCAGATTGGACCTGCACTGCAAATAGTTATCCCATCCCACAAAATGTTCTTATTCTACATTAGGATTCTATTTCAGACATTTCCACACACTAAAAAAGGGGAAAAAAGACAAATCAAGCTAGCTCCATCTGAGAGTAGAACAGTGATTAGAATCGTTATTTGGGATGTGGAAATCCTAGGTTCATTTTTGAAGCAGGCAGAGGTGGACTTCAACTTGTATAAACCAAATTCCATGTGCTTAGGGTGTTCATTGGGCTATTCTGGGATGAAGCGGGCTTTTCACAGACACCAGAAATTACATTTTGTATCTGAGAAATCTTTTCTTGCTAAAGTTTTGTTGTAACTAGTACACTCCAGTGAAAAGGTTTGTATTTGTTCAACCTTCAAATGTAAGAAAATACTTCATCAGAAAGGAGCTCTGTGCTTTTCCAGTAGCTTGGGAGGAGGATCCCTCTCATGAACATCATACTTCTATTAATTTATGGCATTCTAGATAGGAGATTAATATAAAACAAATGGAAATGAACAGCTGGCCTGTTTAATTCACCATAACAATTTCATTTGTTTTTCACGTAGGAAATACAAACTTTCTGGGGTACACTTATGCACAGTTTAACTCCATTAGACTCTGTTCCTTCGCCTTTTGAAGTTAATGGCAAAACTGCATTTCATTTCAAGAGAGCAGATAAGGCCCTATAGGGTTTGGCATAGGCTGTTCTTGAAAATCACCAATGGCGATAGATTTCTATTACAGAAAATCAAAAGGGATACTCACAAGTAATTGAAATGTCTAATAAAAAACAGTTGTTGTTAGATAAGATGTTCTCCTGGGACTTGCACTCCCACTGCGTTGCTTAATTATGGCTGCTTAATATCTGTTCTCTAAATAGGCTCAGTTCTCCTGAGATTGCTTAAGTCACCTTTAACAAGGTTTAATGGTCCAGGCAGAGATTATAATTTTGTTATCTAGTAATTACTCTGTGAAGTAATAGACTCTCTTCAGCCATTCTAAATGCAGAACCATCTGCCTATGAATCATCTTTTCCCAATGAAAGAGTGATCATTTTAAAAAACCCCACAATTAAATTTTAAAATGTTAAAACTTATTGTTCTCACTGTTAAGCCCCTGAAAACCCTTAGCCCTCCCTTCCCTGTGTATTTTTTAATTTGTATGTTTCTGCAACACACCAGAATGCTGAATCAATTCCTGAATTTAAATTTATTATTGATTATAGGTAACATTAAATATGCAGCAATAGCCAAATCTTTATCGCTATATTAAAAGACTACAAAAGTATTTTAAGAACTAGTAAAATGCCTTTGTCAGGAGTTACAGAGCTTTGGCAGGCAGACTTCAGTCATTCTTTGCTGTAACTAGTTGCTAACATATTTTTAAAACTACTACTCAAGCTCTTGTCACTCTAAAAAGGCTATCAAGCTTTTGTAAAGGCTATTAACCCCCTGCATGGCAGTGTTTCGCACAAGACCTTCAGTTCCACTATGTATGAAGGATTGGAGTAGGTTGCTGTATAGTGAGGGGCACACACTTGTACGGGATTCACTACAAGTAAACCATGAAATGGGCTAGGGCTCAGGAGACCTTTGCTGGATTCCCAACTCTGCCACTGATTTGGTAGTTGATCTTTGGCAAATCATGTAACCCCAGTGCCTCAGTTCCCCCACTTATGAAAGAATGATAAAACCAATCTCCATTACAAACTGCTTTGAGATTAATTGATGAAAAGCATAATATAAAAACAGTGCATTGCTATTACTATGACTATTTAGAGGCATTCTCCTTTAGTTCAACTGACAGAAATCAATAATTGTTTTGGGCGTTGTTACGCTGCTCCTTTACTTTTAAACAGAGGTTAGATTTTGGAGACAAAGGGTATAGGCCTTAGTATATTAAGCTACATAAATTAATCTGTATATACCTATACCTACCCACACCCACAAACACCCCCCCCCCCACACACAGAGACAATGATAAACTTGCATTTTAAAGGGGATGGTAGCAAGGCTAACACCTGGAAACAGTCTGATGATAAGAAACTGGTATTTCTCACAGTAGGGAGACCAACTGAAAGATTATAACCCACTGAAGTAATTGATAACCAGACATATGGGATAGCCATCTTTATGTCTGATATTACCCAGTTATAATTGGATCAAGACTCTCACCTGACCTGTCAATCAGATGCCCACCAGATGAAGAAAATTATATGCCTAATATTCACATATTTCCTTTGAATTCAACAGAGGAGTGAAAATGGGCAGGTAAGATTGGATAGTTAAGGTATGTTTGAGAGGCAAAAGTTGTTAAGGGATTTTTAGGCATAGGGTTGACTCACGAAGCAGTATAGGCTGATAGACCTTGTGGGCAGAGGTGTAGCAATGCAGCTGGGTGCCAGTGGCAGGTGTCACACACAGGGGTAGGGAGACTTCCAGTTGATGCCGGCATGATCATGCAGCTACAGCAGCAGAGGTTTTTTTCCACTCGTCCCCCTGGACTCAGTGCCTGGACTTGATGCCCTGGCTGTTCTGCTTTAGTTACACTGCTGCTTGTAGGAAACTGGTTTGGTTTGGGGTAGAAGCTGCAGTCTCAGGGATAAGTTGCAAGGGTAAAATCTAATATTATTTCTATATATTTATATTTTTCATATCTCTGCCTGTATCCAACATAAAGTTACCAATTCTTATTATATCTCTTGCTTTTTTGTAATAAACCTTTTTTGTTTTTTCGCTAATTCTTATAACTAACTTGTTGTCAATGATAAGTTTGGTTTCAGAGCATTTGGCCAAGCAGTCAGGTGTCACCTGCAAGGGAGATGGCCCACAATTTCTCAGCACAAACCATATAAAAATTCTGATTCTTTGGCTGGAAAAATTTCCTCTGATAAGAGCTGTCAAGGCCTGGGTGAGACAGGTGGAGCTAAGGCAAGGCATTGGCCCCTGGTACATCTCATCTTGCTCCAAGTGGTCAAGCTATGGATGGTAAAGTGGGGTTTCAAGCTGAAGGTGTGAATGCACACCGGAGAGTGTCAAAACCACGTCTTTGACAACTGCTTCTTTCTGTTTCTGACCCAGTGAAGCTGAGTGCAATTGGAGTTAACTAGAGTGTAATTAAGTTAGCCGGTACATGGTGAAGCTCTAAGATGCTTAGAGCTTCTTAAGCATAACTTAAGCATAACTTAAGCAGTTTATGCAGTCAGTGCAGTAGAGGTGATATTTTTTATTAGACTAACTAGATAGTTGAAAAAAAAATCATTATTTGCAAGCTTTCGGGCTTATGCACCCTTCGTTAAGCAAAGAATGCAAAGATTGTAAAATTTCTCCCAGGTAGAAAAGAAACTTCATATTGAATAGGAGAGCTGGAGGATAGTGTAAGTTCTCCTGGCTGAAAAAGTTCATTTTATGTAACTTAGGCTCAGATAAAAGATGGAGCAATGAGTCTACTTACCTCAAAGGTGTCTGATGGCAAGAAGGATGTACAATCCCGAAAGCTTGCAAATAAAGAAATATTTTGGCAACTATCTAGTTGGTCTAATAAAAGATATCACCTCTACCATACTGAATGCTTTTGCTTTTAGACCAACATAGCTACAACCTTTATCCTTTCAGCATGTGATGCACTTAACCTAAATGGAGATAACTAGTTTGTCACAATGTAGTCAACACACTGGGATTGCCATTGTGTTAAACAGTGAAATAAGTTATGCACAAAGCTAAGTGCGGTACATTGTATTTTATATATATATAAATTTATAACGTGTTTTGTGCATATATATAATATTTACACATATGCATGCATGCGCACACACATGTGTGTGCATACACATTTATAAGACTAATACTTTTGATTAGCAATTTTTTTAAGAAACCAGTTTAATTAGCCTTTGTAAGGGTAGAGATGACGTATCAGAAATGGGTTGAAATAATGTCAATATGCAGGGAAGCAGATGCCCCAAACACTGGTAAATACAAAAAAGCAGCTGTTTATTGCTGGATAGTGTGGGATCTGAGAGGTCTGTTCTCCATTTCCCCACAGGCTGCGCTACTGGAAAATAATTCTTTTCCTCCTGTTGCATGGCTGCTGTAGCAGAATATCAGAGCACTGTGACAGCTTTTCAGCACTTGCTTTTTCCCCCAAGGCCTGCAGCCTCCAGAGGATTGTGTCCCAAGTACAAAGTTAGAGAGTGGCTCTGTAAATTGAATTGGTGTGCCGCTCATTCACAATGATTGGCAGAGCTCTATTTGGCAGGAGGGAAAAAATCTCTTTCATGGCCTGACTCTAACCTTAAAGGATTCAGAAATCTGCAGAAGAGTTTCTCACCCAGGTATTTTAAAAACAAAAAAGAAAAGTTGTCTTCAGCTCCCAATTTGCCAAGTACTTTGTATTTTCCTTCTCCCACCTACTCCTTCTTAAAACCTTTTCCTTCTCTCCTCATCTTCCCACCTCCACATATTTTCCTTTTTTTCTGGCTGCAAAACCTGCAGATCTGGAGGATAGAATGATTGATTGGATTTGTCAGAAAGAATACTGGAATGAAGGCATTTTTTATTACTTTTGCTATCTTTTGGTCTTTTAACAGGGACTATGAGTTCTGCAAAATCTGATAGATACAGTGAGGCTACTATTAAGAAAACTCCAGATATTATGTTCTGGCAGAGAAAGACCTAAGTATTCATTAATATTTATATTACTGGAGCTTATCTGGGCTCTTACTGTGGACTTGGATGTTACTGTCCTAAGGTATTGTAGGGATATTTTTATTTCCCTCTGGTACTTTAATGCATGTTTTATAAAGATGAAAAACACGGAGGCCCATAGTGTTCCATTTCCTAGGGAAACAAACTTACCACTATAGAAGCCGGAGTCATTTCAATTTGTTTCCCAGTTGCCCCAGCAGCAAAAGATGTGGAAAGATGAAAAAGGCTAGCAAAAATCAATAGAGGTGAGGGAACTGCATTTCTGAACTTCATACACATCCATCCAGGCTTACACAGCAAAGATATGCTCACACCATGCTCCCATTCACTTCTTTTCTCACCATCCTTATGGCCATATGAGCATGTCAGCCATTACGCAATCTATCAGCATTCATTCAGTAGCTGATGAAGCTGTAGCTATTACAGTAGTGTTGGAGTAGCAACAGATTTCTTAGAGCCAGAATTTCAGCTTGAGAGATTTCCTCATACTTAGCACCCACAAATAGGAGCAGATTTTCAAAGTCCTTTTTCTGAGGAAAGGGGAGAAAGACAACTGCAGACAGAGGGATGTCCAATACAAGGATGCTTTATTCCTCCACTGTGACCTTTCCCATAGTTTTATTCTTCTTTGCACATTGCAGTGGGAAGATATGCAAAGGCCTTGCTGTACATTGTTAGCTAAGATCAGTAGAACTCCCATGAGGAATTTATCTGAACATAAAGGGTATGTCCGCATGTTGTAAGACAACAACATATGACAACACATCATGTACACTGTTGGATCCCCTGAGCCCCAAGTTTCTCCCTGCTGTTGCATTGTTTGTCCCAAGGAACACATCTATGTTGCCCTGGAATAACTCCTTTCCCTGCAAGTCTCAGCTGTACTGCCCTTATGTTGGACCTTAGAGATGCAGCAAGGTAATCTCTTCTAGCTCTAGGTGGCCTCCCCTTTGGATTGTGGAAGAAATTTTAGGTCCCTCTTTCCACAGAATTGGCTAGGCTAGACTATCACTCACCCAGAAGCCACTGTTTCCACGGACAATCAGTAAGACAACAAAACAACAAAAGGATTTATTTTATGTAGGAGAAAAGAAGTATACAAGCAAAATTGACCATATGTTTTAAGACAGAAAAACAGGAAAAGTAAATTCTCGTTTGGTTACTATTACCTGTCAGAATCCCCAGAAGTCAGCCTTCCTGCTGATCCTGCCCGCCCTAGCTGCTGGGGCCTTGGATCCTTTTCCAACCCAGGAAAAAAATTCAAAGATGATGATTTTAATGTAGCTAGAGGAAAAAAAGATCCTCCAAGCCAGTCTCCCCTATGAGCATTATTCTAATTGTTTATGAGTCACCAGAATCCTTCAGAGATTCATGGTCTCCTTGAGGTACCTGAAATTCCTTTGGCTAATGGGCCATTCCTCCCAGATGCCTTTTCTATAGAGGACATGATTTCTCCAATACAGACAGACAATACCTTGGATGCCCACTCCAATAACATCTCCTTCTGACTGTGTCTGGGAGTGGTAGGTGTGCTTAAATATACACTTTGGCTAAACCATGTCCAAAATCATAAAGGAATATACAGACAGCATGACAAACTATACAGTGATAATAGCAACATAAATGGATATGGCATAACACCAGCTTTCTAACAGAACTACCCATACCATATGGTACAACAGAACACAACAAAAAATCATGATCTCCATGAGCCCCCATATTATCACTGGTTCTGTGACATTTTATGATGTTAGCTAAACTCATTAGAAATACCATCTGAACATAAAGGGTATGTCTATGTGCTGTAAGGCAGCAGCATGCCAAGACATGACATGCTCACTCTGTGTGGCCTGGTTGCTGAACTGAAAGTAGTGTAGTGTGTTCTGCTTTAAGGATAATAATACTTCCTTATCTAAGTGTGTGTGTGTGTGGGGTGGGGGTGGGGGTGTTGTAAAGATAAATCCATTAAAAAACTTGTGAGAGATGTTGCTATTATGGCAATTAGGGGTGGCAGATAGGTAACTAGATACATCAAAGTGGACAATAGTTCTTCCTAGTAGATGAACTCTAATGAAAAAAATGGAAACCACAGTTTTAACGGCTGCCTTCAAACTGTGTCTTTGCTAAAAGCCTAGATGTGCCACCATCGTAAGAGCTCAAATGGTTTTAATACCTTAGAAATTTCTCTGTCAGTCACCCATATTTCATGCAAAATCTTCACATTAATTATTCATTTTGGAAAGCACTGTTAGAACTTGAACAAATATTCAGGAAAGTTTTATGGCACTGTAAGTCAACTTTATAACTATATTTAATGTTGTTAATCACAAATAAACACGCATGGCCCATTTTATAGGATTTGTATTCAGTTAACCATATCTGGAAGACATGTAGTCAAATCCTCTGTTTGTGACTCCCACCTTGTCAGCAAAAGGAAGTTGCAGCCATGACCTTTATTGTTTCATTTAACCAGTGCCTGTGTGCACTACAGTTAAAAGATATTTTTAAACTTTTCCCACCGAATGAGGAATTCAGCTGAAGCACAAGTGAGACATCTATTAAAGTATATCAAAAAAGGAAGAGCAGTTGGAGATAACTTCTCTTTCCATTAAATACAGTGGTATTCAATAAAATCTAAACATTCTGCAGGAAATATTAGAGAAGAAAAGGTAGTTGCTAGGGGCCTACTGGCCAATTTGAGTAAAATATAAATATCTTCAATCTCAGAAAGGGTTCTCTTTGAGTTGTGAGAAAGATTCAAGTAATTTCTTATTCTGTCCATAACTTGTTTGGAAATGGAGAAATTCAGAATCTCTCTCCCTATTCTTTACTATTTTCGTTGTCACATCCCTGCTCTTTCTGGCTCCAGAAATACTGATCATGTGAGAGAGGCTGTGTCCCTAGCACTAAATATGTTATCAGAGGTAGGAGATCTCATGAGAAAATAAATTATTGTGAAATGCCAATTAAATTATATGGCTCTGAATGATCAGATAAGCCCATTGATTTCAGTGTGATTAAAACTGGAGCCTGGTTTAAGAAAAGTACCGGGTGAGGATGCCTGTACTATGGGGTGTTTATCTTTAGTGAGCATGAAGGACAGATCCTCATCTGGTTTAAATTCACATAATTTTCTGAAAGAAAAATAGGCTTGTGCCTCTTCATACTAGTTTGGGATATGTCCCAGAGTTCCCCCACTAGAATATCATAGATACTTGCATCTGTTAATATATTTTACTGACACTTATCAGTGAACTGGACTCAACTCTCTAGAAGATTGTTTCCCAGAATCAGGGCTGGTGATGTTACTTGGGATCATGGCAATTAGGAGTGAGTTTGTAAACTCCTTGTATTTCCATATGTACCCATATATCTCCCCTGTGTTCAACAAAATGACATGCTTTTGCCAAGCCAGAGCTGCTCCTCAATTCCTGTCCCTGTGCCCATTCCTATCTGTCTGTTCAGGGTTAAGTTGCCCTGGCTTTGCTTTCACTTACTATTGCAGGCACAAAAACATTGTTTGGGTCTGTAGTTAACGGGGGCAGGGATTGGAATTACCATTTCTCATTTTAGCTCTTACTCTGAGATAACTGCAGGCTCAGGAACACTCAACACGGAGCAGTCTGATGTTAACTGCAAAAACCTAGCAACAGCTGTGTGTATGGCAACTGAGAACTGGAAAAAAAGTTTGGAAACCACTGCCCTAGATGAAATTATGATTATTTATAGGAGCTCTCTGGGGCAGGCTTGCCCTGTGTCAGACATTACATAGACAAGTTACCACACCAATAGCATAGTCCTTGCCTCAAACAACTCCCAATTTACCAGGGCTGTGTGAAGCATCAGTTCCTGATTCGATTTGGTGGAGATTCAGCCTGGTTTGGTGGCCAAATCTCCAAATCTAGATTGAATCAGAGAACCCTTTAATTTTCCAAATCAAATTAGAACCCTCCAAATTGATTTGCAGAGATTCAGAAAGATTCAGTGATTTGAATGTAGACACAGCTTTAAATGTTTTTTCCACATACTTCTAGGTACCAGGTGGCTCATGAATGCTGCAATGCTGGGGTGCATAGTGTCCCACAGAAGTGCGGGGGGGGGAGGGGGGCTCCCCAGCATACTCTGGAGCTGACCTGGAAATGGACCAGAAGCAGTTCTAGTCCATTTCTGGGTCCGCTGGAAAGCACGTGGCCCCCCCCCCTCACAGCCCCCGGTTTGGCAACTGATGTCTTCTGGGCGTGTGGGGGGGCACCCAGGGTCCCCCCATGGTCGATCACTGTGTCAAGGGGGCGCGGGGGTGGGGGGGCCCAGCACGTTCCCCACGTCACCCAGAAGTGGACCAGAAGTACTTCCGGGTTCGCTGCTGAGCATGTGGGGGCCCACTCCCCCCCACACTCCTGTGGGACGCTCCATCCACCCCAGCATTGCAGCATTCACAAGCCATGCTGGTGCCTTGAGGTATGTAGAAGAAACATTTAAAGCTGCATCTATGTCTGAATCGCTGATTCTCTGAATCAGAATTGAATCTTCAGATTTGGATTTGGCTGAATCAAATTGGGGACAGTGATCCAAATCAATGAATTGAATCACTCTCCAATTCAGGCTGAATCCAAATCCAAATTGAATAGGGCCCACTTTGCACAGCCCTACAATTTACATATCCCAAAAGTGGACAAGCAGGGGTCACTTAGAAGAATGAAATAAAAATAAGGTGAATAGTATTTAGTAAAAGTCACTTCTCTGCATTTGCCTAACTGTTACTAGAAGATAATAATTTATAGCTATCATAACAGGGCTAGATCTTGAAGAATAACTTGAGAGAGGGTAAGGGGATGCTTTCTTGTATTATTTCAATTACAGAAGCAATAACAAAGGCACTTTTTTATCCAGATCAAAACAGTAAATCTTTTTTTTTTTTATTAAACAGTTATAGCAATGATTTTAATAGGTATTGATATATGAAAATGCTGAAACTGCCTTTAGCAAAACTTGTAAGTTTTCTTTTAGATGATGTTCTAGACTAATCACTTGCAAGCACATTTAGGAATTAATTTTCTCTGTTCATGTATTTTGTGGCACAGGGCTATATTAATTAAATCATTTTGGAGTACATGCTTGATTACTGGGCAAGCTTCAATGGTTTCCAACTTTCTACAATTAAATGGTAAAGCCAGTTCTTATAATACAGTATATGGCATAATGCATACTTAATTAAAAAAAAAAGAGCCAGACTGCCAGATGGTGTAACTTAGCACAGCACTATTGACTTCAGTGGATCTATGCTCATTCACAACAGCTGAAGATCAGGCAGTTTGTGTGCTCATAGAGCAAGTAGATATAAAATAATCATGTAACAGATAAGAGTAGAGATTCTGGTTTTTTTTTCTGTTAACATAGTGTCATTCTCATTTACTTCTGTCTACATTATGAGTCCATGGTATTCTCTGGAGTTCTAAATGCAGTGATCATCAATACTCATCTGAGGACTTCCAAACTCTCCAGAGCCACACTTCTTCTAGGCCAGCATAAAAAATGCATTGAAACTTAATGTTTTGATTTCCATTTTCTCTCTCTCATTCAATTACTTGAAAGTTTTTCAAATTCCTGTGCTATTTTTCCTTGCTTAATACCTATCTGGCATTGGGAAGGTTGAAGGCTAACATGTCCAAAAATAAATTGATAAAAGCAATGACAACAAGACAAGCCTAATAACTGATATACATCCCGCAGTAATGAAGGAAATTAACAGAGACATGGCTGAAGTACTATATATATATATAGCACAATCTCAATCAAACCAGCTGTGAACTCTAACAGAGGGTAAATGCTTTATTTACTAAAGAGAATTGTGAATAATCCTTATGTCGATACTTGGAAAATACAAAGAAACAATAGTTAAAAATAAAACTTTTTTTGATTGGGAAAAGACAGTATGGAGTCTATTAAGGTAACATGAGCATGTTATCATATACTGGAAAAATATGGTCAGTTTAATTAAAAGCCTAGATCTTGCTAGAGTTTCTGAGGAAACTAATTAGTAGTGTAATGACAGATAAAACTCGCTTATAGACTGAATGCAAACCACGAGACAAAACTAAATGAAACTGTGAAAACATGACCCTTTCTGGGATAAAATGTTAAAAGTGGAAAGAAGAACGGTTTTTTATTAGGACAGTTTTGGTTAATATTTATTATTAATTTTTTGGAAAAAGGTGAAAAAAAGAGATAGTTAAAATTGAACGATGACAAAAAATTAATTAGCAGAGTCAAGATAATATTGGACAATGAAGCGATGCTGCAACAGGTGAAACTTTGACAAATGCAAGGTTATATATGTATTGCCATTGTAAATTACTTGATTATGTACCCCATTAAACTATTGAGGCACCTTTGAAAAAATCTGGGATTTATTCTGAAAAAAAATAGCCTCCATTTAATGGGTATAATTTTGTCCCTACAATAACTGTAATTTCATAACAATAATTACTTGTAGAAGGAAAACTTCTTCTTAAGAAGCCTAACTACTTGAATGAGTTCACTTGTAGAAAGGGAAGTAATTATTAAAAAAAAGTGTGTTTGGTCTGAAGATAATTCAGTCCAAAATAAAGAAGCTAATGAAAGGTAGTTTCCAGTTCTGAGGTAGAATAATGATCTCACAAAAATGTATAAAATTACTAAAACTTGGAAAAAGTGGGTCAAAAAATTGTTGTCAACTTTTTCCTCTAATCAAGACCTATGTCTTGCGATAGTACCACCTAGATTTGAGCTATTTGAAGTGAAGTAACTCCTGCAGTGCTTTCAGTGGCACATAAAGCCAATTAAAGCAAGAAGTACAGTATGAATGGTATTGTTTGTAGATTCACTGCTGCTGTTGAGAATTGGCGAAAGATGCTATTTTCAGTCTTCTTAAATAAGGCATACAGAAGGAACCTGCTAAAAACATACCAAAGGAAATATCTTTGCCTGCTCAGCCTGTCTGTGATCTTTACAAAAGTAGGAAACTCTTCTGGAACAGAGTGAGATAAGCAAGAGGAAAGATCACTGCCTGGTTTTGGTGGTAATAGAACCCTTAGTACTACTGTTGTTGCAATAATTTCTAAGTCAATCATATGGTAAAGCAGAACATCTGCAGTTATAGTCAAATCCTTAAATGGAGAGAATTCTGTATGGCTGTTGCTTGTCCTATATTGTAACTACTTTAAGTGTGCCAGTACAACAGCTGTCATTGTGCTAGTACACCAACTGACAGAGATAAAAATGCAGCATACATTTGTATCCATAATATTACTTTGCTTTATTTTTTAGGGGAAAAGGGAAGAGAGAGTATCAAACTCATTAATCAATAGTCCCTGCTATAGAAGGTAAGTGAGTCCTATTACATTATTAATGAAAGATGTGGAGATACAGTCAATAGGCTAGCAGAAACTTAAATTTAATGTAGAAAGGCTTCATAATTACTACATATTTATCATGTCACCCTCATTTTCTCATTAAATTCTCCACTAGTCTGTTTTTTAACCTATTTAATTCATCATTATTCTACTCCCAGCATGAATTAAAGACAGACAAAACTACAGCATGTAGGCACAAGTCTTTTGTTTTGCTGTCAGAAGTGCTAAGGATAGCAACAAAGATGTCGATCAGTTTTGTACTTTAGAACTTTAATTGTCACTCAAGTTCCACTTATTTTCATAAATTTGCCTCTTCTGTAATTTTTTTCTGTCAAAATTACTGTTCTTAAAGGATACATATAATATGATTTGGGGAAAAATCATATTGTTATTTATTACAACATAACTTGATCCTTGTTAAAATATAACCTGGTTCACATTTTGCCACAACTAAATCAAATATGCAACTGTTGTGATCTGGTAATTGGTGTTAGGTTACTATTTAAAATAAATGTGGATAGCAAGGGATTATATATTTCAAAAATACCAATTTTTTTAAAAGACAAATGCCAAGTAATCCTATGGTCCATTCTATGAGTTGAGTCACTAGCGTGTCCAGAGCGTCACTGCAGAAGTTTCAGCAAGGCAACTTAGTTGGCCTGTTTTAGGAAGGCCAGGTGGGCCAATGGCTAGTTAAAATAGCTGAGTTGCAATCCCAGCTCTGCCACTGACCTAAGTAATATGTGACTATTAACTCTTATTTTGTTAGTGTTCCCTAGAACTTCCATATGTAGGAACAGAATAATGAAACTTGTCTTTATTTACAAAGTTCCTTGAGACCTACAGATCTAGAATTTTAAATATACACGACACATTACTACTATCACTAATCTGAATGTTCTGGATTCTAGGAAGAGATAAATCCACAAATCTAAGATATATATTTCAGTTAGTTGTGGCAAAATGTGAATTTTTGTGCATTACAAAAGCATCAGTCTCTGTACCTCTGGAACTTTTGAAGCCAAAATAGAAGTACCAAATGATGGGCTTGAACAGTTCTCTGGTCACATGATCATGCCTGATCTGGCTTTTTTTTCCTCTTGTGACTCTGGCTCCTAAATCCTCTTAAGGCTCCTAGCAGCCTGATTTGGATTGTGTATCTAAAAGATCAGTGCTGGAATACATAAGTGGCTTATGAACTAATTTTTTCTTGTTTTAATGGACTTATGCTACTAAATCATTAAGATGTTTCGGAAAAAACACTGATTTAATATTTTTTTCCTCAGTCTTTGTTTAAGAACGCTTCTTTTGGTGGCTAAATTGTTTATTTTGAGATGAAGTGGGCATTCTTGTTTTAGCTTTTGTTTATGGTCATACTTAAAAAAAAATGGTGATAGACTTGAGATAGACTTAGTTTTATAAATGTAACTATATATATAAAAAAAGTAGCTTTACCCAGAGCTCCCATGACATGAAAATGAAACAAAGAGCTTGTGTTCCTTCCACCCCCACAAAGTTTCAGAGTTTCACAGAAGGGTCGGAAGGGACCTGAGCAGATCAAGTCCGATCCCCTGCCATGGCAGAAAAGAGTACTGTGGTCAAATGACCCCAGCAAGGTGATTGTCTAGCTTCCTCTTAAAGACCCCCAGGGTAGGAGCACCACTTCACTTGGAAGTTGGTTCCAGATCCTAGCCACCCTGGCAGTAAAATAGCGCCTCCTGATATCTAATCTGAATTTACCCCCTGCCAGCTCGTGACCGTTATCTCCAGTCACTCCTGGTAGTGCTCGGGGGAACAGGGACTCCCCCAGTGCCTGCTGGTCCCCTCTGACTAGTTTGTAACACGCCACTAGATCCCCCCTCAACCTCCTCTTGTGGAGGCTGAACAGGTTCAGGTCCCGTAGCCTCTCCTCATAGGGCCTGCCCTGTTGAACCCTGATCATACGAGTGGCCCTCCTCTGTCCACATCCCTCCTGAAAGGCAGCATTCAGAACTGGATGCAGTACTCCAACTGAGGCCTAACCAGTGTCACACAGAGGGGGAGGATCACCTCCTTGGACCTACTTGAGATGCATGTGTGGATGCATGACAAGGTGCGGTTGACCTTCTTGACTGCCTCCCCACACTGCCGGCCTATGTTTGTCTTGGCATCAATGACGACTCCAAGATCCTTTTCTGCCTCTGCACTGATGAGAAAGGAGTTCCCCAGCATGTAGGTATGGTGCTGGTTCTTCCTCCCCAGGTGCAGCACCTTGCACTTATCAGCTTTGAATCCCATCCTAGTCTCATCCGCCCACCCCTGTAACCTGTCTAGGTCCAATTGTAGCCTATTGCTCCTTTCTAGCATGCCCACATCCCCCAACATCTTATTCTCATCAACAAATTTGAACAGGGTGCTTTTTACCCCCTTGTCCAAGTCACTGATGAAGATGTTGAACAGTGCGGGCCTGAGGACCGAGCCCTGCGGAACCCCACTGCCCACATCCCTCCAGGTCGAAAATGACCCATTCACTACTACTCTCTGGGTGGGGTCCTCCAGCCAGTTGGTGACACATCTGACTGTGTAGGTGTTGACATCACAGTCCCCCAGTTTTTTAATGAGAATGGGGTGAGAGACAGTGTCAAAGTCCTTCGTAAAGTCCAGGAAGACTATGTCCACTGCTACCTCTGCATCTAAGGATTTAGTGACCTGGTCGTAGAAGGCCACCAGGTTGGTCTGACAGGACCTGACTCTAATGAACCCATGTTGGCTGCCTCTAAGCGTAATCTCCCCTTCTGGCCCCTTGTGGACATGTGCCAGAATAATTCTTTCGAAAAGCTTGCCCAGGATTGAGGTAAGTCTAAGTGGCCTGTAGTTTCCCAGGTCTTCCTTCCTCCCTTTTTTGAGTATGGGTACCATGTTGGCCCTCTTCCATTCCTCTGGCACCACACCGGAGCACCATGAGTGCTCGTAAAGTTGTGCCAGGGGTCCCACAATGACCTCAGCTAATTCCCTCAGTGCTCTGGGGTGGAGATCATCTGGACCAGCTGATTTAAATATATCCAGTCCCTCCAGAAGTTCCCTGACTAGATCCTCACTGACCTGTGGGGCCTGAGGGGGGCCCAGTGTGGGGGCTGATCCGGTCTCTGCTCAGGAAAATGGAGGTAAAGAAATCATTAAATAGATTAGCTTTGTC
This sequence comes from Crocodylus porosus, assembly GCF_001723895.1. NCBI lineage: Eukaryota > Metazoa > Chordata > Crocodylia > Crocodylidae > Crocodylus > Crocodylus porosus. The sequence goes on along the minus strand of NW_017728943.1, from coordinate 95,147,386 downwards.
ATCTGGTGTGACAACAAAATTTCCTAGCATGTCTTGCAGGGGCCCTACGTTACCCAGTTCCTTCTTTTTGCCCCCTATATATTTAAAAAAGGACTTCTTGTTGTCCTTGATCCCGGAAGCTAGTCCCAGTTCCATGTCTGCCTTGGCCATCCTGACTGCTCCCCTGCATCCCCGAGCAACCGCAGTATAGTCCTCCCTGGTGGACCCCTCCCTTTCATTGTGTGTACGTCTCCCTTTTAGCTAGGAGGTATTCTTGGATGCTTCTGGTGAGCCATGGGGGCTTTTGTGCCCTCCTGCTCCCTTTGATCCATGTTACCTCCCTTTGGGCTTGGAGGATCATCTCCTTAGGGAGCGACCAGTCTTCTTGGACACCTGGCTCCCCTCCCCTCCCCTCCGGGACCTCAGTGCTTTTCCGACTATTCTTCTTAGCTGATTGAAGTCCACCCTCCTGAAATCTAGGGCAGCTGCCTTGCTGCAGGCCTTTGTCACCTTGTGCTGGTTGGTTAATTCCAGCAGACAATGATCGCTGTCTCCCAGATGGTCGAGCACCCACAGGCCCCTCACCAGGTCATCGCCTGTGGCCAGCACCAGGTCCAACAAGGCACCTCCCCTAGTGGGGCTGTGCACCTCCTGTGTTAGATGGGGGTCCTGCATTTTGGCTAGGAACCTGCATGAGCGGTCAGACCTGGATGACTGCTTTTCCCAGCAGATGTCTGGGAAGTTCAGGTCACCCATGATGACCACGTCCTTTGACCTAACTACCTCCGTGAGCTGACTTAAGAATTTCTGGTCTAGCTCTTCCCCTTGGGTGGGTGGTCTGTAGTAGACCCCCACCAATAAGTGTCTTTCCCCTCATTTCATGAAACCCATACTAAAGATTACAACAAACCCCCAAATCAGCATACAATCCATAGTGTAGCAAAAAACCTATCATTTTTACCTACATCTTATAAATCATATTATCAAAACATCAGGACTATATGCTCCTTGGAATATTGTGATATTCCACAGCATTTCCTTTTAAATAGAATCATAATTGCATGTATCAAAACAAAAGTAAGTTAACAGTGATATATATATGGAAAAGATGGGGATGGTCATTAATTAAAATATGGTAATTAATTAACAGTCTGGCCTTTTAGCTAGTCACTTCCTAGTTAGATGAGACCAATCAAGGATTTTAAGGTGCTACTGGGCATGTGCACACATTAAATTAATGTGAAGCAATAAACTCTGGCACATATTGTGCTGGAGTGTATTGCTCCCAGGCGCTGTGTTTACATGTTAGCCTGGAATTGCAGCATTGAGCCAGACTGGAGCAGCCCCAGCTGGCAGAGGGCCCTGGGGGTCAGCCTGCCAGCCCAGGGCTGCTCCTCCCCAGTTCAATATGCTGTGGAGGGGTTGGCTGGGGCACAAAAGTACTCCAGTTCAGGGCTAGCCAGCAGGCAGCCCCTACACTAAAGCACCCTCATGCCTCAGCAAGCCCTGTCAGTGTCTATATGTGCACTGCTGCAAAGTAAAAAAACTCTGCAGTAGGATAGTATTTGTATTTACAAGGACTAACCTATGGCAGAATTAATTAGCTTACTGAGGCCTAATAGGGCTGCACATATACATGCAGAGACTTTACTGTAAAGCTAATTAGGTAGCTTTGTAGTAAATGTCTCATATAGATGTGGTCACTTTAGAACTAAGGGTGTGTCCGGTGTTTGTGGAGCTTTTCTGTCTTTGCAATCTCTCATTTTTATTGACCATTTTAAATGCTATTTGTCAGTGTCAATGCTAAAAAATGTATCAATGTCTGTTGTGGCAGAAACATCTTTACAGATGAGTATGTTACCTGTTTATCCATGAGAATCTCTATTGTTCCATGTTATCAGCATACAGATGCACTTACTGATGGAAAGCAGAAATCTCAGCTGTATTAAATAGATCATTTGTTTTGCATCATACTCCCCTGTACACATCCCATGAACCTACAAATAAATATCAAGTGTCATTTCTGCAAGGCTACCACAAACTGGGTGTCCCATTCTGTCAATAATCCTGTAGTTTATTAAGTCATGCGCAATAAAACACCATGCATAATAGGCTTGTGTGAAGCGGCTAGTATTTGTTTTGGATTTGGTTGATTCAGGGGACAGTGATTCGATTTGGTGATTGTGGGGTTAGGAGGGGCTCATGGGGGCTGGGGGAGCAGGTAGGGGATGGGGTCTGGTGGGGGTCCCCCCACTGTCCCCTCCCTGCTCCTCCAGCCCCCCGCCCTTTACCCCCTACTTATCAGCATGGAGTCCGGGTCCAGCTCCCTGCTCCAGTGGGTAGGGACTGCCCGAATCACCAAAGCTCTCCAAATCTTTTCCAAATCAATTTGGAGAGCTTTGAATTGATTTGGACCTTTTAATTGGTCCCCTGATTTGATCTGGACTCAGAGATTTGGCCACTAAATCGGGCTGAATTTACTCTGAATCAAATCAGCACCTGAGGCTTCACACAGCCGTAATGCATAAGTATTTACCAGATAATGTCTTTGTTTAAAAACTTTTTGAGTTTATGAATGAGTCTTGTATAAGATGACTGAGACATGGGGCAATCCTTATGTGCAAGAATGAACAAACACTGATCTGACATCAGAAAGAAGCAGGTGCCTATGACAGAACACTTCTCTGGACCTTCCACTGATGACCTCAGACTAGCTGTTCCTAGACAACACAACTTTAAAAACAAACTTGAACAGGAAATTGCAGAATAAGAAAACATCCACAGTATGGATTATGTTAAGCATGGTCTAAACCAAAACTACTGATATTCATCCCATCATGGATTAAGTTTTATAACCCTTGTGTCCCTCAATGGGTTAACTACTTTCCTTTCTTTTTCTTCTTCTTTTTTCTACCTTGCTTCTCCTAACAGTGCTTCATTCTTTTTCCTCCCCCTTCCCTACCCTTTTTATTCTAATCACTGCTTTCTACTTAGAATCTTAACCACCTGTAGTCCCTTCACAATATCTGGTGATGCAAGATGCTGCTTATGAAATCTTATACATCTATGACTTATTTAACCTAGTTAATACCAAGTGCAAATCTGACTCCTGCATAGGTTTCTGGGTCCTGTATAGACTTCATTGTCATCTGTTAGATTTCCAGAATGGTTAGTTATAAATATTATGAAGAAATAGTTAAAAAAATAGTTATTTGGTGAATCCTGACCCATTCTAAAAACAACAGTTTTCTTTTGAATTTTTTTATGAGTCCTTATTATAGAAAAATGTGGTTGATTTTTAAGGAAATTCACCTTTCCTTATATGCTGCTAGATGATGCTGTTAGGACTTACCCCTGGGACATACACAAATACTCCTGGTTAATAATGGGACTGTAGAAAGAGACCACTAATAGCCTCTTTTCAGCACATCACGGCTATCTGTTCCTGAATTCATTGTACCATGCTTGTTTTAACAGTTTAATTTGACTCATCTTTGGTTGGCTTTTATAAATCTAAAAATAAATTTAAAATAAATTATGTGTTTCATACATTAAATATTTGGATAGTTTTTTTCAAACAACTCTGATTCAAAGCAATCCCATCTTTGTAGACTGGCTTTGTCATTCACACTCTCTGCATTCCCTTCAAATTCCTTATGTAGAGTTCAGTAACACAATTCAAGAACTTGGGATCTCTATCCTCCATTTTTATTACAAACTGGCCATCTATGCACTAGTTGTATATACTGATATGTCTTCTAGAGATCAGATCATGGCTCTAATGGTCCCAACTAGGAACTGTCAGCAAGAATATATAGCAATGCACCTATATCCAGGGTAGATCCAGATGGGGATGCAGTGGCATGGGTGCAACTCCGCCCCCTACTCCCCTTCAGACCATAGTATAGGAAGAGGAGCTAGGGACTTTTTTAAGTCTCTGAAGTTGGTAATAACCACCCTCTGGCATCTTAGAACCACCCTCATCTTCCCCTCTGTACTTAGTGGCACCTCTCCTCCCATCAAATTTACTGTACTCACCACTTCCTCTATTTCTGACTGACTATGGGCAAAAAGAGCTCTAGAGCCACTTCTGCCCCTCTGCAAGCAGGATTTGCAGGGAGCCTGGCTCAGGTCAGGCTAGGAGCAGCAGCACCAGAAGCAAGCAGGTTCCCCCTTCCTGCCTAGTCTACCTGCATGTTCCCTGTCAGCCTGAGAGTAGGCACAGGGAGGAAGATCTCTCCCCCACACCACTGCCACCTCCCCTGGCCAAGTTCAGTTCCTTGCAAAAGCTGGAGTGGGGCAGAAGCAGCTGGGATATCAGAGGTGGCCTCAACAGGTGGGTCTCCCCTTCTGTGCCCATGGGCATAAGTATCTTTACTTGTGGGCAAGGGAGGAAATGTGAGAGGGAGGAGATTCCACTGATCATGGAGGGGACAGGAGAGGGTTCCAAGAATGGGGAGGTGGGGGGTTGAGATTCTTTTCTGATTCAAGGACTGAAATAAATAAATAAAAGCCCTTGTCTGTTGCTCCCACAGTACTGTCCAGCCTGCCCTGATTGTGAGGTGGAGGGGGAAGGGTTGGGAGCAGGGGATTGCAGCCATACCTTCAGTGCTGATTGCTGCTTCTAAGCCCCCTGCACCTTTTAGAATCCTGGATCTGCCTATGGCTATATAATCCCTGGCTTTAACAGAGAGGAATGCTGCCAAGGCACAGAGGTAGCAAAATGTCCTGGGTGAACTGGGAGATTTCACACAGGAGGCATAGCTGCTATATAGTGTAGGAAATTCCAAGGTATGGTCCTTCAGAATCACACCCAGGTGTCAACTGCAATGGGGAAAGGAGGCAAGCCACTTACCTACCTCTCACTTCACTGCTTTTACTAATGCAAGCCATACTATTCTGACTCCCTTAGTATTTGAAGTCAAGAAACACAAGCACTGATAATGTTTGGCCTCTGAAAATGCACATTGTAGGGAGATCACTTTGTGGTTTCTTTACCTTCTTGAATGCTTATATGAGAGCAAACAGAATCTGACACTTTTACTGTAAGCTCTTTCAAAGAGGAGGTTGTTTCTTAGTGCTGTACATCACTGACTGACCTGTTAGCACTTGACTCTCTATAAATCAAGTCCAAAGACATAAAATGTATCTGCTTTCTGACCACCTCTTTCAGCCAAATTGCTTAAATTGGGTAATTTTAAAGTCTACTAAGCAGATCTGTGAGGTATTACTTGTAAAAACTCCAAACTTCAATGGAATTACATGGATCTTTAGTAGCTCCTAATTGAGATAGAACTGCCTAAACTAATTGAGAAAGTTTAGGGGGAAAAATTCTCCCAAGAAAATCAGTATTAAAGGTGGAACAGATTGCAGCAGTGCAATCCCTTCCCATTCCCTACTATATATTTTCAGTGTACTCTTAACTGTGATCTGGAGGAGTGCCTTGAAGGTGAAGTCATAACTGACTTTTTATATCCACACATTTTGGGGGCTTTCTGCTGAGACTGCCAATAAGAATGCCAATTAGTGTCAGTTGTGATGGTGGTACATACGATGCAGACATTTTTTCACTAGGGACTAAATGAGACTACATCAATTAATTTCACAGATACCATGGAATAGCTGTCAAATGGTAACAACTTTCTGTCATGACCCACACATTGACCAATTTGAATTGTTGACCTGCAGTGCTTATGAAAAGCTCTGGATGCTATTCACAGACCTCTGAGCCAGGTAGTTCTGCCTGCAAAGAAAGGAGCCAATAGTGTCTTGGAGACAAGAAAAAATAATTCAAAGGAAATTTTCCAGAAAAGAAAATTGTTTGGCTCTTAAAAGTGTGTTCAATGGATCTGTGAGGGCTTCTTTATCTAAAGGTCTGATTCTCTACTTACAGCAGTACTGTAACTGCGTCGATATCAGTAGGCTTATAGAAGATTTATAAGATCTTTTTAAAAACTAGATCTTTTCAGTTGCATTGATTTTTTCCCCCATAGAGCTACTTTAAGATGCCCAAAGAGTCACTGTAGAAGTAGGGTTGCTATGGCTATCTCTGATGTGTTTATAAACCCCATTTATATAATTACATTTTTCAGTATTTTCTTAGTAGTTAGAACTTGTAAGGCATTTTTCTGGCAGAAAAGGTAGTTTTCATACCATCAACATCTTCCATTGAAAATTGCCATTTTGTTGAATATCTTTTCTTTTCAGTAGGTAAAAAATCCCCCAAACAAAATAACAAATTGTTACAGGCAGATCCAATCCAAACCAGAAGAATGCATTTTATTTAAATTATATGAAATGTTTCAGTTCCAAAAAGTTTAATATTGCACAATTTTTTCCCTTCATAGTTCATTGTCTCATAAGAGTTAGTTTGGTCTTCAGTTCAGTCATATAAGTTGTATTCCAGTGAAAACTATGTGTATTATTCTGAGATGAAGAATTCTTGTCTCAGCAAGCTATCATGGCAGGCATTTGACTTGGCAAGCTATTATGACAGGCATTTGACTATGGAAGCATCATGGGAGATTCAGCACAATCAGGAAACTTAACCCATAGGAACAATGGAGACATTAGGCTTCTAAACTACAACTACTATGATTCACTGCAGTTTAATAATGACCTATTTTAATGGGTCAGAAAAAACTAAATCTTGTGATTTCATTTTGGCCCAAACCTTTAAAATAATATACTAGAGCATTTTCAGCTGTAAAGGTTATTTTGCATGGTAGGACAGGTCCCCAGAAATGCCAGGGCAGTTGCCTCCCCAGTGAAAGGTGGGTAGGGGTGCCTTATAATGCCAGCCCCCACATCCTGGTAGGTCACTCATACCTAGGGACAGGCACATGGGCCAGACATAACTACAGACACCAGAGCCCCTTGGGGTATAAGACCCTGGAGGCCCCAGCAAGGGGGGCAGATTAATAGAGCAGCCCTAGTGAGGGGACAGAAGTTTGAAGTGGCCCGCATAGAGTAGGGTGTGCCATTGTGGCCTGAAGGACTATGCGTAAGCGGGTGTAGAGTAGGATTGTGAGGATGATCAGAAGGGCTGCACCAGGGGGTGTGTTGAGTAGGGCTGTAGAGGTGGCCTGAAGGGCAGTATACAGGCCAACCTACCACAGGGGGGTTGTATGAGAATGTGCAAAGTTGCTCAGGAAGGAGCTAGAGGCAGAGTTAGTCCTGTGTGAGGCAAGACCAGAGCCAGGTAGAGTAAGGAAGTTCAAGCAACCCAAAGGGCTGCATGGGGTTCAGCCAGTGTGAGAGTAGGCAAGCCTGATGGCCCAAGAGGAGCTGCTCAAGGGATCAGGATAGGTAGAGAGTGGCCCAGTAACAGGAGGTATGAAAGAGGTGAAGTGAAAGTGGGCAGAGTGAAAGAGGCCCCAGTGAGAGGAGGGTGATATGCATGTGGCCCAGTGAAGATAAAAGTGCACCAAACTCAGCATAGGACTAAGTTTGGCCTGGCCTTAAACTGGAGGTGTGAATATAATATGAATGCCATTCATGAGGCTTGGGACAAGGTGCAGGAGAGGTAACAGAGCCATGTATTGGGCCCCCTGGCATCAGGGCATTAAAACAGGTAGCCTTCTGCATTTTACACCAGTTTAATAAATGGCAAGTCATGGCAGATGAGACTGGGTGGATGGCTCCATACAGATGGGGGGCAGGCCAATGTTGAGACCTGGCCCTGAGTTGGTGCCGTGTCACAGAAAGATTAGGTTAGATATTAGGAAGAATTTTCTCACTAGGAGGGTAGTAAAACACTGGAACAGGTTGCCCAGAGAGGCTGTGGAATCTCCATCCTTGGAGGTCTTTAAGACTAGCCTGGAAAAAACTTTGGCTCAGATGATCTAGTTGGGGGTGGTTCTGTTTTGATCAGGAGGTTGGACTAAATGACCTCCTGAGGTTCCTTCCAACCCTAATTTTCTAGATTCTATGATAGTACTTGCATTTATAGGCAGCATGTTTAGACATGGAAACTTTACTGTGGAGCTAATTAGGCAGATCCTGCCTAATTACTCCTGAATGCGCTCAGATTAATGGGATAATTGGTCCCTTTAGTAGTAGGGATAATATCTGTTTTAAAGACCACTCCCTGAGCAGGATGGGAGAGGGAAGAAGGGGCAGGGCCAAGTGATTTTTACAAGTGAATTGGTATTAGAATGTGGAACATACTCCAGTCTCATTTATAATTTCCTGCTCTTATTACTAATTATATTGGACACATCTATGTGAGATATTTACTGTGGAGTTGCTTAATAACTTCTGCAGTAAATGTCTCAGATCTACATATGCAATGCTATTAGGATGGAGTAACTTAATTAACACCACAGTGGGTGTGTCTGCTTCAGTAGCCACAATACGAGCTAAGTATGTAGCTCCAGTAGCCTAATAACACTGTACAGTAGCATGCTGGGCAAAACCCATGCTAATACACTACTGCATGGTAGTATTAGGTTACTTCAGGGTTAGTTTCTGTAAAAACCCTTGCACCCCGCCCCTGCTCAGTAACATCACTTACTGTGCATTGATTTAATACTTGGTTATGCACATACTAAACGTAATGCATAGTAACTACAGTGTATTAATGAACATGTACGTGCATCCAGTAGGTTAGTACTTCTAAATACAAGTACTAGCCTACTGTCAAGTTTTTTACTCCACAACAGTGAGTGTGTAGTTGCTGACAGGGCTAGCTGGGGTACCAGGGTGCTTCAGTGTGGGGGATGCCTGCCAGCTTGCCCCACACTGGAGAATTGTCGTACCCCAGTCAGCCTCTACACAGCACTCTGAGACAGGGAGGAGTAGCCCTGGCTTGGCAGGCTGACCCCCCTGGGCTTTCTGCTAGCCAGAGCTGCTTCAACTCAGCTTAACTTTCTGTGGTACTGGGCACATGTTCAAATAGCATGCCTGTGAATAATAAACTTTGGCGTGATATGCACCAGAGTTTATTGTTCCATGCTAATAGCATGTGTAGAGGCACCAACTCTCTGTCAGTCAAAATGTTCTACAACAAATATCTCTGTTATTTCCTATGAGTGAGTAGCACAGTGAAGATGTATTTTATTCTGCTTCATAAAGAATAAAGAAAACAGATCTTGGCCAGTGACCATGAAATATTAATACAGTTCTAGTGGCCAAAGCAGATGGGGTTATGACAAGCAATTTCTTTTCTTTATGAATTTGTACAATTATATTTTAAAATATCCCACAGTGTCCTAGTTTTAAATTGCCCTCAGAAACACCACTAGACCTATCAATAACTTAATTTGTCAGGAAGTGGCTTTTGTTTCACATGCTCAGTGTTGGCTGCATTTGAGAACAAATTATATTAATAAAATGACAGTTAGTAGTGTTACCATAGCAACTTCCAAAACACTACCAGATACCAGTTAGGGGACAAATCCTCATCTTGTATATAGTAGTATAAAACCTGTTGATGTCAATGGAGTTATGCTGATTTACATCAGTTTAAAAATATTGTTCCATATGTTTTATGTTCAGGAGAAAAGAATATCCATTTGCTCATTTATTCTTTATTTTTCCTAAATATAACAAAGCACAGCAATAATCATTACTTTATTAGTAATTTATCATTTCATAAAACAGATTCTACTAAATTATGCAGTATTTGCTATGACCTATCTACATACCATATATTAACATAATTTGAACACTATTTTCTCACATTCTTTTCCTATTCATTCACTACATTTCAACCAGTTTTATCATCTGCTATTAGTCATGATGTCCTCTAAATAAGAATAGAAGTTTTAATCTGGGGGGAGGTGGGGGTGGGTTGCTTTTGTTTTTTCATCAGTTTAACGCTGACAACTGACACCCAGGAAAAAGCCAACCTATTAAATGGGTACTTTGCATTGGTCTTTCATCAGTCCAATGGGATGTCCATGCCCACTATGGGACAGGGAGGTCCAGGTGAGGGAGATCCTTTGCCTTCCATCAATGCCGACCTCATAAAGGGACACCTTGAGAGGCTGGATACATTCAAGTCAGCCGGCCCTGACAATCTACACCCCAGGGTACTCAAGGAGCTGGTGAGCATCATAGCTCAGCTTCTGGCAAGGATCTTTGAGAACTCCTGGCGCTCTGGTGTAGTGCCCAAAGACTGGAAGAAAGCCAATGTGGTGCCTGTCTTCAAGAAAGGGAGGAGAGTGGATGCAGCAAACTACAGGCCCATCAGCCTGACTTCTATCTTGGGGAAGATCTTGCTTGACCAATTTCATTTCCTTTTATGACCAGGTGACCTATCACCTGTACAAGGGAGCAGAGATTGATGTCATATATCTTGACTTCAAAAAAGCCTTCGATCTGGTATCCTATGATCACCTCTTGGTGAAACTGGCCTTGGGTCCATCACGATCTGCTGACTGGGAAATTGGCTCTGTGGTCGGACCCAGAGGTTGCTAATTGATGGAAGTCAATTGTCATGGTGCCCTGCGACCAGTGGGTTCCCCCAAGACTTTGTCCTTGGACCCATATTGTTCAACATCTTCATCAATGATGTGGACATTGGTGTCAGAAGCAGACAGGCCAAGTTTACCAACAACACCAAACTCTGGGGTAAAGCATCCACACCTGAGGACAGGATAGTGATCCAGGCAGATCTTGAAAGGCTTATGAAGTGGGCGGATGAGAACCTGATGGTGTCCAACACTGAAAAATACAAGATTCTCTACTTTGGGAGGAAAAAACCTGCAGCAACCTTATAGGCTCGCAGTGCTACACTGGCTAGCACTACAGAAGAAAGAGACTTGGGGGTCATCATTGACCACAAGATGAACATGAACCTGTAATGTGATGCTGCAGCTAGTAAAGCAACCAAAATGCTGGCTTGCATCCATAGATGCTTCTCAAGCAAATCCCAGGACATCATTCTCCCCTTGTACACAGCCTTGGTGAGGCCGCAGCTGGAGTACTGCGTCCAGTTTTGGGCTCCACAATTCAAAAAGGATGTGGAGAAGCTTGAGAGAGTCCAGAGAAGAGCCACGTGCATGATCAGAGGTCAGGAAAACAGACCGTACAATGACAGGCTGAGATCTATGAGGCTCTTTAGCCTGGAAAAACACAGGCTCAGGTGTGATCTGATGGCCACCTATAAATTTATCCAGGGTGACCACCAGTATCTGGGGGAACGTTGGTCACCAGAGCATCCCAAGGGATGATGAGGTCAAATGGTTATAAACTACTGTAAGATCATTTCAGGCTGGACATAAGGAAGAATTTCTTTACTGTCTGAGCCCCCAAGGTCTGGAATAGCCTGCCTTGGAGGTGGTTCAAACACCTACGTTGAACACCTTCAAGAGCAAATTGGATGCTTATCTTGCTGGGATCCTATGACCCCAGCTGACTTCCTGCCCTTCGGGCTTGATGATCTTCCGAGGTCCCTTCCAGCCTACGTCTATGAAATAGTGTGCTGTAATAACTGGGTCCAGATTTAACCTAATTGTGAAATCTGCTGTAGGAAGTAGACAGAAGTTTCTTAAAAGTATATGACATCTGATCATCAGTACCTTGTGGCCAAAGACCCCAGCCTGACACACATGCAGTCCTGCTTTGTTTTCCAATTTCTTGTATCTCAAGTTTCTGCCCCTCTCCTATCTCCTTCCTTCTCCCCTCTGTCTGTCCCTCTCAATGTTTTGCCTGAACCTGAGACCAACTGCACTGCATGGGACTAACAAAATTGGATGAGGCAGCCCATCCATCTCTGTTCGGCTAGATTAGGATCAGTAAAGGAGAAAAAACTGAATAGACAACAAATACTTTTCAATGAATGTATCTCAGACTTCCTGCATACAGTATCTATGTAGTGATGTTAGGGTTTTTCTTCTTATGTAACTTGGTCTAATGCCTGAGAGTATAGCAAGTACATCTATGTGTGGATAAGTTGTGCAGTCAGTTATGAGTCTCAGCAAACTGTTAAGTACAGTGTCAAGCTCTTTAGTTTGACACTTATGGACCATACTGGACCAAAGTATTTTTCTGGGGAATATATCAGTGCAAGTGTACTGATTCAGAGCACTTGCATGGAAGTAATCCAAGTTTCAGTGCAATCACTTTTGTAACTAGTCAGCCAGCCCAGAGTTTCTATCCATGAATATATATTAAGAGAGAGGTAGTTAGCCACATTAATCTGAAGTCAGTCAAAGGCAGGGTAGATATGCAACTTTATAGACAAAATAAATAAGATTATATATATACAGAGACAGAGCACAAGCTCTTTGTGAATCAGTTAGTTAGCTAGTTATACATATATATTAACTGACTAGATATATACTGAGTTTGTATAATATAAGATGATCCCAATAATATGACAATCCTCCAATAATTATATTCTACATATGGAAAAAAAATATAAATTTTCTAGAATTTTCTAGGTATAGAATCTAATTTTTGGAGATTTGCCTCCAATTTGTTCTCTTCCCAATGTTACAGCAGGGAAAATAAATCTGGAGGGCCAGGTATCTCTTTGCTGTCTGCTTCCTCTCAACTTTTCCCCTGGAAATCCCCTTCCTCTTCCTCTTACTGTCAGACTCTGCTCTTCCTGAGCATGTGACTGTGAGGAGCAAATCTGAAAACAATAACCTTGAAATTAAACATGGCTGTAGCAATTTCCATGTAATACCCATAGATTTAGCTCACCAAAATTGATGCATGTTACCTTTTATTGAAATTCCTGTAAGTTTTAGCAGAGTTGTTTCATAAACACATTTTTGAAAAGCACTTTGTCACCCATGTATAGATAGTATAAACTATGCACAATATTAGTCCAAAGCCAAAAGGCTTATGTTTTATGTTTTACCACATAGTTCACTACTCTGGTCCCCACCAGAGTTAACAGCTTTTCAACCATGTTGAGATGTGACACTGCATACAGTTCACCCAGAATCTCTCTGTCATGCCCTCTCTAAGCCCAGTACATATGATTAGTGTGGATCCACCTGCCATGGTAACCCAACAGCTCAACACTACTCAGTATGTATGTTGACTCCAGAAACCCTGCACAAAAGATCCATGTGCTAGTTAGCTACCACTCATGTCTGGAATGGGTTGTGCTTGTGACAAGATTTGGGATACTCCAAAAATGTATGTGCAGATGAGTTGCAGGGCAACCTGGTTTGGCTTCACCTCATGGAGGTTGGGGTGACCCTAATCATATATGCCAGGCTAAGAGAGGACACGGTAGAGGGATTCTGGATGAACTGTGTTCAGCCTTGTGGCTCACCATGACTTGAAAAAGAGTGGGTGGTGAGGGCAATTGCACTTAATGGCACTAGTATATGTCTTATTCAGACAGGCTGCACTAACTTATTCTCATGTTAGGTCCCCATTTTTGGCATGAGGGGAGGGTGTTCAAGCTTGCTCTGGCCCTGTGAGTGCTGGCCTGATATTGGAATACCTCCACATGTGGTGCTTGTTCCTTCCTGGGGGGAGAGACTTTCTGGGTTTTTTAAGGGCCTCACACACGCATGCACGCACGCACGCATGCACACACACACACACACACAGACCCAGTTTCCATCAGCACATTTGCGTGGTGTGGGCCATGTGTTTTATAGTTTTATAGTCATGCTCAGTGTTGGCAGTATTTAATCATCTTCGCAGTTGACTTCAATTGCTGAGCATGAGTTGATTTTGGCAGCAGTTTAATGATAGACAATGTATTTAGTGAGATTTCCTCGAATGTGGTTACAAGATGAGGGACTTTTTTCCCCATGCCAACTGGAGTAAAAAACCTTGTCCTGAATTTGAGTAAATATGATATGTTTTATAGAGACCTGACAGTCTCCTATAACATTGTATGGCATCAAGACTTCAAAATATAAACTGCACTCGAAGCTAAGCATTTTTATCAGAAACATGATGTCCAGCAGATCATTCAAACTCACTACTAGCCAAACAGAAAAAAAAAGAGTACAAAACATGAAGAATAGAATCCGACAAGGATCAGTGCTAGCATCAATACTGTTTCATAGTTTCATAGTTAGTAGGGTTGGAAGGGACCTGAGCAGATCATCAAGTCCGATCCCCTGCCATGGCAGGAAAGAGTACTGGGGTCAAACGACCCCGGTAAGGTGTTCATCTAGCCTTGTCTTAAAGAGTCCCAAGGGGGGAGCCAGCACCACTTCGCTGGGAAGTTGGTTCCAGATCCTAGCCGCCCTGACAGTGAAATAACGCCTCCTGATGTCTAAACTGAATTTACCCTCTGCCAGCTTGTGACCATTATTTCTAGTCACTCCTGGTAGTGCTTGGGGGAACAAGGACTCCCCCAATGCCTGCTGGTCCCCTCTGACTAGTTTGTAACAGGCCACCAGATCCCCCCTCAGCCTTCTTTTGTGGAGGCTGAACAGGTTCAGGTCCTGTAGCCTTTCCTCATAGGGCCTGCCCTGCTGCACCCTGATCATGCGAGTGGCCCTCCTCTGGACCCTCTCCATGTAGTCCACATCACTCTTGACGTGCAGCACCTGGAACTGGACACAGTACTCTAGCTGCGGCCTGACCAGTGCCACATCGAGGGGGAGTATCATCTCCTTGGACCTGCTTGAGATGCATCTGGATGCATGACAAGGTGCGGTTGGCCTTCCTGACTGCATCCCCACACTGCCGGCCCATGTTCATCTTGGCATCAATGATGACTCCAAGATCCTTTTCTGCCTCTGCACTGATGAGAAGGGAGTTCCCCAGCCTGTAGGTATGGTGCTGGTTCTTCCTCCCCAGGTGCATCACCTTGCACTTGTCAGTGTTGAATCCAAACCTATTCTCCTCAGCCACCCCTGTAACTTCTCTAGGTTCAATGTATCTATCTCAGAATTCCCACATACATCATTTAAGTGATACATGTATGCTGACAATGTTGCTATAGTAGCCCAAGGAATAGACATGACAGAACTGGAAAAGATACTGAATATTGACAAGCAACTCTTTGCTGACAATCTCCACAAGTGGCACTTAAATTTGAGCATCAGTAAATTAGTATCATCACTTTTTTACCTGTACAATTCTGAAGCCCATAGAACACTGAATATCAGAGTAAACAACCATATCCTTCCCCATGAGCATACCCCAACCTACTTAGAAGTCACATTAGATCATTCCCTCACCTATAAACATCACATTCAGAACTTCTGCGGTAAAATCTCTGCAGGGGTTGCTGCCTGAAGATGTTAGCCAGTCTGACATTGGGTACCAACTTCAACGTGCTCAGAACCACTGTACTTGAAATGATAGATGCCCCAACAGAATACTGTGCTCCTGTATAGTCGAGAATGTATTAAACTAAAGAGCTCAACACTGTACTTAATAGTGTTCTGAGACTCATAACAGGCTGCACAGCTTATACACACATAGCTGTACTCCCTGTACTCTCAGGCATTAGACCAAGTGATATAAGAAGACAGACCCTAATGTCATTACTGGCAAGACAGGCAAGAGATGATTAAAATCACCTGCTCCATCAACTCCTAATTGAAAACCCGAACATATAGAGGCTTAAGAGGCTTAAAAGTCATGAACCGTTTATACATGAACACCACAAGATCCTGGAAGAGATTGGGGATGCTGAACCAAACCTATGAGCAATAACAGAGTGGCCTGGCAGCTGGGATAGGTCAGAGCTATTCACAGCATTTTAACCCAACACTGAACAATTCCTCTCATTGAGTACAACCCAATGAGACAGAGAAGTGAGGATCAAGCTGAACAAACTGAGATCTGGATACAGACACTTCAAAGCAACACTTCACAAGATGAACACCTTGGACAGCCCCTTGTGTGAATGTGGAGTCCAACAAACAACACAGCTTTATCTGAAAGCTGTAATCTCTACAAATGCCCAGATAGGATAGATGGAATCTGCACACTGAGCACTATATTAGACAGTAGCTTATAGATTTGGAGGGTGATATCTGATGCTATATGAAAGAAGACCATTTAAGCTAAGTGCTGCCTGTACAAGAACTTTGTAAGACATAATTTTTACATATACATTGCAGGTACCTATTTTTCTTTGTTTATATCACATAGTATGCCTCTCTCCCTGGAAATATTTATATATGTGTTTAATATTTAACACCTGATGCACAGGAGAAACCAAAAGATTTCAAATAGGAATCCATAGTGTAAAAAACCATTCTGACTGGTGGTGGTCTTTCTCAGTTCTTTGCAAAAAAATTGCTCTATTATTCACTGTAGTCAAGAAGAGTGAAATTAGTTTGGTTTTTGGTTTTTTAATGGGGATGTCACTAAACTCTGAAAGTTATGGAGGCATGCATTAAGTTCAAAAAAGGATGGAAACTGCAGGTGAAGACAAATATTAGAACTGCATCAATAATCAGATCAAACCAATATAAGCTGCTATAAGGTAACTATTCATGTTTCTGTAGTAATACAAGTATAGAAGAACTCTGTTTTGTTCAGGGTTACAAAGATAGAATTGCTACAGGAACATGTAGATGTAGTCAATAAATGTAGTTAATTATAATAGCTGCTGAATGAGGAAAGTGGCGGTTCCTTCTCTTTTTTTAAAGTAGTTAAGAGGTGCATACCCTTGGAAAGTAAGATGTACAGTTATAAAAAAATCTTAGGACCCAATCCTGTGTAGGCACATGATTAATTCTATGTTCTGTGAGCTGTATTAACCTCAGTGAGACTTCTCACAATGTGTGTGTAGGATTTTTCAGGATTAGGACCTTAATAGAAAAGTTGAATAACATTTAAAGTTATTCAAACAACATACTCGACCAGTAGTGCCCTACCTTTTTGCCCTGCAGGCCAGATGGACCATGCTCAGTTCATCTGTGGCCCAGATCTGGCTGGTGGGCCCGATTTGGAACGTGGAGCAGTTAGGAGGGGCCCAATCTGGTTGGGTATGTGGGGGTCAGGAAGTGGCTCAGCCCTGATCTGGCCATATGGGGGGAAGCCCTAGCCCCAATCCTGTCCTGCAGAACTTGGGAATTTTGCAGTGAGGAGGGGTGGCAATATTACTTGCCACTGCTTTCTCACCACCAGATTTCCCAGTTCATTGGAGTCCCATGGACTGGCCAGAGGTTGATTAGCCCTGCTCTAGACTATGAGAATAGCTCACTGAGCTTATTTCATTTAGCCAAGAATGGAGATAAAACTGCATTGTTAACATATAGGAGAAACAGAAAGTTATGTGCCACTTATTTAATGGACAAGATGTTAAATTATTCTCATTACAGATAAACAGCCTGGCATGTATCTGCTTCTTGGCTTTCTCATAATTGCATTATTGGCTACAATACAGCATTGAATAAAATGAGTCAAAAAGTAAATGACATCAAAAGAAAACATTACATTTAAAAGCCAGCTGTTATAATAGATGTTATTTTCATTTCCCTGCTAACTAACTCTATGTTAGTTACTTATGCATATTAAAATAACTTAATATAATAAATTATGTAAATTACCAAAGCAGCACAACATGCTATGTTAAGATAATAAATATCCCCAGATAATTTACCAAAATGAGGTTATTCATATTTTTTACACTTAACAAAAAGTGGCATTTTTAAATAAAAGATTTCCTATGTGCTGGATCGTTTTTTAAAGAGATACCATTAAGCAACTGGGCTCATTATAATTGTTTTAGAGTAGAAAAACATGAAAAAAAGGTTTACAAAATATTAATTGAAATATTAAGAATTCACTTATATTTTAAAATAGATTGTATTGGTATTTTTATTTAGGTTTGCGCTGTTCTCCTGGAAACAGAGTTTTAAAATGTTGTCAATAAAACTCATCTATTGTATAAGCCAATTATATTTCTATTTATTCCTCTAAGCAAATGAAAAAAAAATGGAATTACTCCAGATTCATATTGATGTAAGAAAAATTCTGTCCCACCCTGCTTGAGTCCTGAATAAGAAGTTTATACAAAAGATGGGTGGAGCTTTCTTTTACAATTCAGTCCCAAGGGCGAGAACAAGATGTATTACCAAAGTAGATGCCTGGATTTGGAGCTGAACAGGTGGAATAGAATCACACTTAGGTGTCCAAATCCATTTACATGCCTAGTAGGTAGAATAGAATCTGGTCCTAAGCATTCATTATTATGTGACTATGTTTATAGCTAAGAATTATACAAGCAAATATAATGTTGAATGTAATGTTGAATTAACCCGAGTCTATTTGAAAGTTTCATGCTCTTTGGGTCTCCCTTCTTTCCCATTGATTTCTTACCTGGATATTTCCTTTAATGTGTAGTTGATCCAGTACAGAAACAGGGGAAAAGCTCATTAGCTGAGCATCACAGCATGTCATGTTAGAGCAGCTGAAAGTGGAGTCAGTCAAGCTAGCTTCCACGTTTCAATTAAGCCAAGCTTACACAAAAAGCAAATAGCATAGATGGTGAAAAGGAAATGAGACATTTTTGATGTCAAATGTATATTAATAAAGCTGCTTACAATGAAATTAAAAGCTATATGGAGCTTACCCAGAGTGGTTGTCTCACACAATGGAAAGTCTGGCTGGATTTTTTTTTTTTAAGTTTATTAAGATACATGAACCAGAGCACTATTAGGAATAAATCTGGTCTACTTCAGAATTTTGTATTAAGCTTGCAGGTTTCTCACAGTCTCAGGGGAAATTTAGGGTCAGATTTGATCATTATTATATTTTTTGTTGATATAAACTTGTAACCCAAAAAGTTTGGTGATCAAAGTTCAATTGATGAACAGCCAAACAAACAAATAAACCAACAAACAAAAAGGATAACTTGACAGCTTTCTTTTAATGTATATTCAATATATGAATAGGCTCTAATATCAACACATGTGGTACATTGTGTGCTATCACACCTCAGGAAGAATCAGAGAGGTTTTTTGCTCTCAAAAAAGCTTCATTGCAACTGCGAACACACACACACAAAGATGGTCGACAACTTCCTGTTGATGTCATTGTGTTAGCCCTCAGGAAGGAAATTAACACTTACTACTACACATTAAATCTCAGGTAACATTAAATACTTATTACACTACACAGTGGATGCATCTACATATGTGTTTTAATGTGCAGTGTTTTGTACATGAAAGCGTCATGTAAATTAGTGCAGTTGTGCTAATGTGCAGTAAAGTGAGATACTGCACAGTAAGTATCACTTAAAAATGTGCACTTTTGGTACTGCACATTAGGGCAGCCTAATGTACATTTATTTTGCTCCTCACAGTGGAGGTACTAAATTGAATGCGTATTAGGAAATGTGCATTTATGGGCATGTAGACGCACCCAATATCTGTAATTCTTTTGCTGGCAGACAGTCCTCACTCTTCACAGATAGTTTATATATGAAGTTAGTTCTTTTTTTTTTCCCCCTCCAAGAGGTAATCACTTCCATGCCACTCTTTAATAAAGGCTGACATTTCATGATCTCATTGCAATGCTTTTAAAATAAGAACAGAAGTGATATTTCTAGTGGGTAGGTAGTGTTAGAGCTATGTTGTACCTGTGATGGTCCAAGAATTCTATGAAAAACAAGGACTTCTTAAGGTGATAACTTTTCTTGGACCATTACTAGGCCATTGGTCCAAAAAGAGATATCATTCTAAGAAATCCTTGCCTCTAGTGGATAGGGCATTGGAACAAGTCAGAAATACTAAATTGTCATGTTTGCAGATTTGCTACTGACCTGATGTTTGACCCTTGGCAGGTCACTGATCTATAGACTCCTTATTCTCTTTTCATGCTCTGTTCTGTTGGTATAGATTATAAACTTTTTAGAAAGGATTTTCTTGTATGAGGAATGTTCATCAGGTCTGGGGGGCAGATGAGTGGTGTGGGGCTGACCCATGGGCCAGATTTGGTTAAACAGAGTTAGGTTGATTTAAGTGCTGAGCTGTACAGAAGTTTAGAGTAGGTTGGATTGGGCAAAATTCTAACTTAGATGAACTAAGTTAGATTGTGAACATGTTAACCCCATCTAGTGAACATCTGTACGTAATCGGACCCTGACTTGGCTATTTTTATCCCCCAATCCTCCCACCCCCAGACAGACAGTCCCTCTCCCTTACCCCCATGGACCCTTCAACTCCCAACACAGATCTGCTAGTACCTCTCCAATTCCACCTGACCCTTCTCCCCCACCCAGCTTGCTTAGATAGGGTTCCTGGACTGGCTCCAAGTGCTGGCAAATGTCTGCACAAGCCTGACCCAACCTACTATCACACAGGTTATAGGAAGCTGTTTGATCATAGATAGGGTTTGGCAAATGTGCATCCCAAAGTGGCTTCCCAAAGATCAGTCAGGAGTTACTGTACCAGTAGCAAGTCAGGTGCTATAGTACCAATATATATTAGAAATGTAATCACTTCACGAAATGGCTGTTTTTGTAGCCACTATTTGTTTTGTGAAAAATCAGGGTATATTAGGTTTTTCTTTACTGATTTAAGAAGCCATTTAACTTTTATTCAAATGTGTACCTTCATAGAAATGTCATATAGAATTTTAAAATGAATTAATAACAATATCTTCCAGATAAAGTAGGAGAACAAACAGCGTAAGCTGGCCAGCTATAGAGTTTATTTGCTCGCTTTAGTAAAGTTATGGCTAAACTGAAAGGTGATATAACTGAAAGAGACAATGCAGAAAAAGAAAATGCAGAAAGACTTTATACTTAATTAATACAGACTGGCTAAAGCTTCTTTGAGGAATAGGAAAAGCAGAGAAAAATAGCTTTGTTGCTAAAGGGGAGAACAGATGAGAAAGGCAATTAAAAGTGGGAAATCTCAAGATAAAATGGCTAGAAGAAAAACAAGAGTTTTCTCTTATAATATTTAGGACGATTGGAAGGAAAACAGCTGCTAAGAGACACAAAATGCTCATTAGAATATTTAGTTAAGAGGAATCACTATCTGAGAAAGTTTAAAAAGAAGTTTTGGTAGATTATAACAATTTAAATTAAGTTGAACAGTGCTGGTGTTTGGCCAAATCTAATTTATCTTGTTGGCAGATGGATGCAGAGAATCATGCTACAAAAAATCACTGTTGTGCAAGTGTAATGCTTGCAGTCACTTTCCACGGTGTTCGGATAACCTCGCATTCCATATTCAATTACTGATCGTGAGATGGCAGAAAGTAACCTTTCAGGTGTTGGTGAATAGCTTATTGATTCAGTCAATGATGCTCAAATAAGGGACAAGTCATGCAAAAGCTATGCATCTGCTAACAACTCAGCAAGCCCAAATGTTCAGGTTATTAGATTTAAAACAGACTGAAGCTGAAGCAAATGTTGCAAGAGAACATATTCAGGTAATTCAGACATTGAGTTCCACTCTACTGCACTAATATCAGTCTGGCATAGGGAGGTTGGGAGCTCAACATACAAAGTAAATGAAAGTCCAAAACCAAATAAAAGTTAAGTTTCAGCTTGCAAGATTGAGGCATTGGCAGACACACAAAATAAAATTGTGCAGATACTGAGTGGGCTGTGGATTCATCGTGGGTTAAAAAGTGATATCATAAGCCTTTCAGAGGAGTAAGGCTATTCACACAAACATCCTTCTTTTTACTTAGCCCAAACTTTCACCCTCTGGGTATGAAATTTAATAGTTGAAATGAATGCTTAACCAGTTTTTTAAGAAGCTGCAAAATTAACTGCACATGTGCTAATGCACAGTATCTACTGCACAGTTAGTTTAATACCTGCTCAGTAGACTGATTTACTATGCAGTAAATGGTGCACATATGTAGACAGTGATGCTTTACTGTGCTGTAGATTAGTCTTCTGTGCAGTAAGCATTTTCTGTAGACACACACATTGAGAAGCAAGATACAGTGGCACAGCCAGATTGTCCAAAGTGGCACCAAAGGAATCTTGGGTACCTCTACACAGTTCAGCATTGTACATGTAAACATATGCTAAGTAGTCCTGGTAGAGTTTGAATTAGCAAGAAAATGAGCACCTCACCCTAAAGACAGAAGTAAATCAAAGCAGTAATGGAGGTTATACATCCTAGTGAAATTTTTACCCCGGTGCCTGCATGTATAAGGAGAATACTGGGGTTGAGGAGAAGTTTCATACAAGGGCAGGGCTGAGAACAACAAGAAAATCCTCTGGAATTTTTCAAGCCATATAGGTATGAGAGATGTCCTTTATAATACACAACAGAGTTATTAAATGAGGTTAAATATGCATTTCTTAAAAGAATAGGTATTATTTTAAGAAAATAACTATATCATAAATCTAAATAATTGAAAGTTTCCCATCATCTAACAGTTGCAACGTTTTGTGTGTTAGTTAAATATGAAGTATTTGATTGATGTGGAATATTTGGCAATTATTATACTCCTGCTTCACAATTTAGTTTGCATTAATTTAGTGCTTTTCATTCAAGACTCTTTCTAAGTGCTTTAGCAACATTTAATTAATTAAGGCTCACAGCACTTCTGTGAAAGGTAATATTTATTACACCCGTATTACAGATGGGCATATGGAGGTATAGAGAAGTCCAACAACCTGTCAAGTTAATTCAGCAAGTCCATAGCAGAGTCTTAAGTGGAACTCAGGAGACCTGATTCCTACAGCAATATGTCAACTATCATGTGACCTGATTATCCATCCCTCTTCACCATGTGTAGCTCTTATAAAGTGGATGTAAAATATTACTAAATCTAAATGGTAGTGGTTTACACTTCCAGATGACAGAGGCTATAAGTAGTTCCGAACACTACAGATTCAGGGCATCTCTCCTGCCTTGCCAGATTGTTTTTTGAGTATGCCCAATTATTGAACTAGATGGTTTTTGCTAAGTATCAGGGAATCACTTAAAAAGTGATATTAAGAAGTAATGGCACATTTGTCCTGGCACACCGCACTTTGGAGTGCTTTTTTTTTAGGTTTTATTTTTTATTTTTTTGCTACTGGGAAATCCCAGTAGCAAATTTTGCCCCAGTGCTGCTAACTAGCAGCATGGCAAATTGTTTGACATGCAACACGTGCAGTTTGTGGCACCACGAAGAGGTTTGTGGCACCACAGACTGCATGTGCCTGAACACCTGGATCCGGCCTAGGTGGCCAGGGTTCATGTTTGATTACTTCAGTTCTGGAGTGCAAAAATATATACAGTTCTGCATTTCTCTGACTTCCCAGATTTTAACTGAAAACAAAAGAACTATTTTTCTGATAGCAGCTGGTTTTAATGGAGCAAGCTTTGTGAGGTACTTCACAGCTGAGATAGGCAGTTCTCTAAACCTCTGATTCATGCTTCATATTTCATTCCCAAACTTTAAGAAATAGGTGTTAGGCAGATGCACGATGATGGTTTCTATGACCTGCATTAATGTAACTTGAGCAGCATGCGTCTAGAAGTAAATATAAAACATCACAACAACTAAAAGGAAGGATGACACAGGGGATGAATACATATGCTGTACTTAAAAATAGGCTTTGAGTCTCAAGGAAAAAACAAAGTCATAAAGTCCTGCCTCCTGTCTAGTCAGGCAGGATTATAGTTTTCTAAAATTAAAATAAATAAATACACTTTTCTTGTACATATCAGACATGAGAAAATTGTAAGATTGACAGATCTCTGGAAATAGAACTGTAAATCACGAAGTGTAGATAGCAGACCATACAGGGGGCGGAAGGGAGAACACTCATTCTTTCTTGGTAGAGATTAGCCTTGCAGATGGTAATCTTTGCAGACTGTCTCCCTAAAGAGCCTCAAAACTTTTCCTTTTTTGAGTGCCATTTCCTTCTCTCGCTCGGTTTATTTTTTCTGATGTTCTGATCCATCTCGATTGCATTTCATTTAAACAGCAGACAGAGAAAAGGTAAGTCAAGTTTTCTAAATTACCTGTCAGTGTGAGAGAAGTAGATAGTGTCAGCTTTGTAAACACAGATTTTCAGTCATTTCAGGTTCAAATATCGTGACATAACACTGGTTTTTATGCTAAGAAAACAACATCACTTAAGAAAAAGAAAAATATTTAGGCCCAGCTTCTATTCCACATTGAAATCCATATGGCATAGGAGAAGACAACAGATGGGGGAGGGGAGGGAGGTGGGAAGACATGAATCACTGTAGCTGAAGGGCTACTGTAATTTGTGCTATCTGGATGTTGTTCCTAAGGTCCCTGCCACACATTATACTCAAGATGTGATTAACCAGTTAATCATGCCTTAAGTATAATAACTGTGTGGTTCCTTCTACTTCAGTAATTGAACACGTGACCAGGTGCTCCCATATGGATGAGGAGGGCCTCATACACTCCCAGCTGTGGGAGTCCTGTAGCTGATGGAGCTCGCTGCTATGGGATCTTGCTACTTGCCAGTGCAGAGGGAGCCTGGGATCATGATCCTGGGCTCACCCTCTGCTGGCAATTAGGCACGATGGTATATGACGGTGGATCCCACAGTCACACCTCCTGCCATGCACGTGTGGTCTAGCAGGAGGCATGATTGTGTGGGTTATGCATCAGATCCTATTACACCTTTATCTGAATGTCTGACAGGGGCATAAGAGACCACATGCCTAGGAAGAATGGGTGCAACATAGATTCACTCTTCCATCCATGACATAATCCTGCCTTTAACCATGAAAATGGAAGGAGTTGACATCAGAGCTACCTACTTTCACTTAAAACATGTCACACCAGGGAGATTTTTAGCTCAGCCAGTGAGAGTAAGAAGCTTGCCATTTTTCATAGCCAATAGAAGAAAGGTGGCTAGAAAAGAGAAAAAAAATCTTCCCCAAATATATATGGGGAAAAAAAAAATTGACCAGCAGACAATGATTGTTACTAAGGGCATTTTTTTTTCCAAAATACAAAACTAGGTTTAAAGTATACGTATAATACACACAAGTAAAAAACTATTTAGTTACCATATAAATATTAATGATTGGCCCCTAAAAACCTTCTTAGATTGAAATCAATAGAGGTTCGTTATATCCCCAGGGCTTATGGACTGGGATCAATAATGGGCGCCTTGCTGCTTAAGGCAATGGAGGAGATGACACTTGGAATCAGAAGGCAAAAATGAGAGGAAAATGGTTGTGGTTAGGGTTCTAATTAGAATCTACTAATGCATATGAAATGCTTGGACTCATTTGGCATGTCTATATGAGATGCTACTGTGCAGTCATTACTGTGCATTTATTTAGTACTTATATTAGCAAGTACTAAATAAATGCACAGTAACCAGAATTACTGTGCAGTAAAGTCAGCAACTGTCTTTGCAGGAGCATGTCCTTGCCATGATACGGAACTATGAAGTATTTTTTGGCTACTTTGCATCACCATCTTATGTAGACACGCCCAGTGTTAACTTCACAAAAACCAGGATTCTTTACCAACACATCCCAAAACCAACCAGTTGCTCCACTGGAACACCTCTAGATCTACCATGCTTCTTTCCCAGTCCCTGATGAAGGCTTCTGTAGGTGGGTTCCCTGTCTATCACTGACAGCAGAGGTCTATTGATCTATAGTGCCTTTCAGCAATACTGGTAGCAGGTTGCTGCCTTTTGGTCTTTGCTGGCCACACTTGTAGCATGTAGCTTGCTTTACTGGGTTGGGAAGTCTGGAACAAGAAATGTGGAGGGAAAGAATCATTAGGATATCAAATGTGGGATTGCTGAGCTGACGAAGAAATCGTAAGTGATAGTTAAGCTATGAGAGACACATGGAAAGCAGGGTGCAGGATCATTTTCCATACCCTGTGATAGAGTGGGTGGCTGACTCTTGATGATCTGGGCTGTTTCACAATAGCAACCCGGATAGACCTTTCCACAGTGTGTCTGTGTCTTTAAACTAAGTATACGTGAGCACCAGGTCAGTCCTGAATACCAAACAATTCTGATAAGTTAGGATAAAAAGTCACCCTAAAAATGAGATTCAACTGAAAAGAATAGTAGTTGCAATCAAAGTAATGAAAAATAAAGTGTTGGGTGGCCAGAATGCTCAATATGTGTACCAGGGAATGAAGAGCATTTCTACTCTCTTAACTGTAACTTTAATGTTTGTTTTAGATTGAAAACAATATGCGTCTTCAATAATTATCCGTACCCTATGTTTTTAGCTTCTGGTATGAATATACTTTTCTTCATTTAACAATATCAATTTGAAGCATGGAGAATATTGTTGACTGAAAATATTTCTTGTACTTTATTTTTGATTATTTGCATATTAGGAATTAGGAACAAATGAATCACTGGTATGATTTTAAACACTATAGAAGTATATATACATAATTTTTAAGTGTAAAATTGACATTTCAAATTCAACATCAAGTATTCTCCCTGTTGACTCTTTCCACATTATCCCAAGCATTTTAATGTAGTTGTACCATTTTTAAGTTCTGCTTAAAATGGTGCAGCAATCCTTTCAAGCAAAGTGGAAAGATCAAACTCTTAAAAAAGAATCCAGATTATCAAAGCATCTGGGCATCTGTTGGACCTCCGCCCTCAGTCCTCTCCTGGGTCCTTGTCGCAATGACCAGGTGACCAGGATTATCTTGAAAGCAGGTATATCTTTTTTATTAGGCTACCACAGGTGATCAGTTTGCAGCATGTGTAGGGGTAGAGAACTGGGTAACTCAACTCCAAAGGTACCTTTGTCTTGGCCTTTTGTACAGTAATTGTCTACATCTTACAAAGCATATAACAAACATTGTTTGCAATTGAAGTGTGCTTAAACTAGTAAATAAGAGTTTGTCTGAGTTAACATAAATTCCTAAGTTAGCCACAAAGTTTGAATAGACATAAACAAACCATTTAATAAATGCTAAAATAAATAAATAAAAAGAGACATATACCTTCTCTCTCTTTTTCTCTTTGGTAAAAGTGAACCCCCCCCCCCAGTTATGTAGTCCAATGGATATACATTTCATCTGACTGAGAATGACACAAACATGAGAATCCCATCCTTCGGAAGACTAAAAAAATACTGTTTCACCAAGTGCTTGCTGCTGTGGGAGTTATGTACTCTGCAATCTTCTTCAAAGTAAGGAGATTCTGAGCACAAGCTTGTTTTCTTCTTCTGTACTAATTTTTCTTTCAGTTATGCTTTAGTGTATTCTTTTGTCTTTTCTTTGATTTCCATTATGAGATTAATTGTGGAAAGAATGAATACTTCTCCTCTAAAGAATTGCTTTTGCTATAGAAAAAGAATTGTTCAAAAGATTCTGAGAATGTCTGATATGCTAGTTGCCTTTGCTAACATGGTAGTGGTACCCAGAGAGAATACTTACAAGTGGTTACTTATAATAGATGCTTTAGAATGCAGAGTAGATGCTGGTGTCATAGGCAACACAGATGCATGCTGCTGAAGTTGAAACTGAATGTTTAATAGAAAACCACCTGGGCCACATCCAGATGAGCATGGCTGTGTGGTAGACTTGTCCGAGTAGGCAGGTATTCAATCCAGCTTTGGATCCAGCCACTTTGGATGTCAGCGATCTGATCTGGAGCTCTGGATAGGTTTGCCACTTTGATCTGGCTGAAGCAGCTCCAAAGCTTCAGAGCTGCCTCAGAGATCTGGCCATAGGGTATAATGGGGGATCAATGAAATATCAATAACTTTGTTGTTTTCTCTCTGATTTGGGTGAAATTTTCAGGGTGGTAGCCTCTGCTGAGAGCATGAAGTCTGCAAAGCTTCAAGAAGATAGGTACAGGGGTTTGGGGGGAACTGCACTTCAAGCTGCTGACAGGCAAAACTCGTGACATAGATGACCCTGGGTGTGTTAAGGTGCAAAGGACTGAAAACTGTGGGGATGGTAGCCCCTGCTGAAGTTATGAAGCCTGCCAGCTGTCAAAGAGGCTGGCTTCTGGGGCCCTGCATCTCTGGCTGCTAACAGGCAAAACTCGTGATGTGGGTGGGTGCTTGTGTGACTGTGTCTGTCTTGGGGTACAGGGGAGAGAAATGTACTGCATGCCTGAGTGCTGGGCCCTGCCAGGCCATGAAGCCTGCCAGCTGTGTGTGTGTCTCACTGGGGAAGTCTGGCTTCTGGGGCCCTGCACAGGCAGAACTCAGGCTGTGGGTGGGTGACACTGTGTGTGTGTAAGATGCACCCTTCCTGGTGCTGGGACCTCTGCACAACATGGCAGTGTGCCCCAGTGAGGTCCCCTCCCCCCCTACAGCCTCATGCCCAGTCCACCACTTTACATGACAACAGGTAAAATAACTTAGCTGGCTCAACACCAGTAGCATCAGCAGTAGCATCAAAGGTACCCAAACAAAACTGACACAGCCTTTCTTTTTATAAAGGAATTGACAGGAAGAAGTAAAGATGCTGTGTTGTGTTGGACATATGATGTTACTCATGATGTGTGATGGCTTATCTTGTGTTTTTATGTCTATATGTTTATTAAGAAAGAAAAAGGACTACTTAAAAAATGTACCTTTGGAAGGTTTAGGGTTGAAAACCCCTTTGTCAGGCTGAGGAAATAGCTGCAGTTGGTCCTGGATGGAAGGAATAGTAAAGAAGCCAGAGGCTGGCCTGGCCCACAACGCAGGCACAAAAGCAGTCAGTGAAAATGGAAATGGAGGTGTCAGGGGATGAGGGACAGGCTGGGGTGAGGGGTAGGGGGAAAGGGAGATGTGGCAGTGAAGGTAAAAGTACGATGTGCCACATGTCCAGCAGGTCGCAGTGTGCCAGGATTCCACTGCATATATTGAGTCTATGAGTTTCTGTACCTACTACCTAGGAGGCTGATGAAATGCAGTTCATAGGCCCAGCTCTGAAAAGTGGTTTGTACACATTCAAACAAGCACTTAGCATCATAAGGAGGTCATACTCACCCTCTATGCAACACTGGTCAAGCTGCAGCTGGAGTACTGCATCCAGTTCTGGCCGCCGCACTTCAAGAGGGATGTGGACAGCATGGAGAGGGTCCAGAGGAGGGCCACTCACATGATCAGGCGGCAGCAAGTCAGGCCCTATGAGGAGAGGCTACAGGACCTGAACCTGTTCAGCCTCCACAAGAGAAGGCTGAGGGGGGATCTAGTGGCCTGTTACAAACTAGTCACAGTGGTCCAGCAGGCACTGGGGGAGTCCCTGTTCCCCCGAGCACTACCAGGAGTGACTAGAAATAACGGTCACAAGCTGGCAGAGGATAAATTCAGATTAGACATCAGGAGGCGCTACTTCACTGTCAGGGTGGCTTGGATCTGGAACCAACTTCCAAGGGAAGTGGTGCTGGCTCCTATCCTGGGGGTCTTTAAGACAAGGCTAGATGAATACCTTGGTGGGGTCGTTTGACCCCAGTACTCTTTCCTGCTATGGCAGGGGGTCAGACTTGATGATCTGCTCAGGTCCCCCCACCAGCTCCCACTTTCCCTCCTCCCTTCCCTCAGGACCCCAAGTAAGGCTGCTGGGGCCAGCCCCATGCTAGCCCCAGCCTCCTCTACCCCACCTGGGGTAACCTGCCATATGCCAGAGGACTCGTGGCACAGGCATTCCCCAGGGACAACTAGCAATGGGACAAGGTGTGCTGCTGCTGGTTGTCCCTGGGAAACTAAACATCAATGCTCATGTAGACACAGCCCTATATTGTATTAGGATCTTGTTGCTGCCTTTGTAGGTAGGAAATAGTTATCTTAAGTTTTTGTTTTGTTCCTTAGTGCAATTAATCCATGATTAGAGCCTTGGATAAATCACAGATTTATATCAATGTGATTAGTCTTTACAGTGGGTGTAAAAAAGGAACAAACACACGACAACCTACATCTTTGTTATATACTCCTATCTGGTATAGAAGTATACCAGGAAACACTTGAGGTAAAATTACACAACTGTAAGTTTCATTCTTGTAGGTGTTGGTCCTCTGCCTGACGTGAAAATGTTATTATCCTCTCCCCACATGGTCTATGGGTAAGCCACATGAAGAGCAGCATAGCGGGTGCACCTGTCCCAGAAGAGTTGATCATTTATGGGCTTTGGATCCCAGAATAAACTTTTACTGGGGTACAAAACCAATGTAAATTACACCTCAGTAAATGTGTCACATGCCCAAGCCATGGGACTCTTAGCTGATGCACTAACAGCACTAAAACAATATGCATATTGTTTTTAGAAACTCATCAATAGGAACTATCCAGGTTACAAAGTCAAAATAGTTCAAACATTCCATCAGGGTCATTTTTCATTTTAATATTAAAGTAATAGCATGATTCTCTAGATATTATACAAAGAAAACCATTATTATTTTCTTTTAATGTTTTTTCATGGCCTTCAGCAAAATTCTCCAGTCTCCCTTCCCCCAAAAGAAGAAACATAGCTGCTGTACAAGTATTTCTAAAACAAATTTAAGAATAGGAGCTTTAAATATTTAGATCACTTTTGATTTTATTTTACAGAAGAATAAACTGTGGAGCTGCTTTGTTTTTAACATCTGTCAAGATTCCTTTAGTTTGCAAGGTCATTCTTCCTTAAATTATTAAGCATCATATTTATTGAAAATGACAAGAAGATGGTCAGGCCACCCAATGGCTGTATCAGGTTCTTAGAATCAAATGCTTTGTTGTGTGTTCAAGATATGGGGGCCATCCCAAGGTTATGTTTTTAAAGTGGCTCTTGCTGGTTAAGTTTCATGCCTAAATCCCATTAAAAATAGCTGCTTCTGTAAAATGTTTCTCTTCCTGTTATGTTTAGTAGCACTATCACATTAATAGGTCACGAGTCTTAACAATGCAACTTCTTTATTTTATAAATATAACCGTCTGTATCAGATGAGGCTGGTGTGTGTGGGGG
>NW_017728943.1:95037364-95116565 GCF_001723895.1 Crocodylus porosus | reverse complement strand
GGGAGGGGGGTGTTACTGGTATGTTTTAAATACCAATTGGTTTAGGAACAACAAATCCTGTATTTGCTCATGGGAGGTGGATTAGCTGACTCTTGAGGTCCCTTCTAATTCTGTTTCTATGGGACTAGTAATTGGAACCCTCATAAGTTATGTTCAGTTTATAACACCAGTAATAATGTTTTAATTTTTCTTCAACCACTACTTATGTCTTCAAGGAAAAGAAAAACAAATCTCCCACAGTCTACATTTGTGACTAAAAATAAAAATAATAAAACAAGACATAGTCAATGATAGAGTGAGTTTGTATCAAAAAAAGGTAGCTGTTATATAACTATATGTGTAAAATCTTCAAAATCTGCATTTGAATTATAGTCTATGAATAGAAACACTACATAGAATGTATGTTATTGTACAAGTGTTTGTAGATAACAAAATCAAGTGACAGACTAGTATTATTGCCCAAGAAATAAAGAATAGGGCATTATACAGTTGAGCTAACCCAGTGCTGAAAGTAATTGCTTATTTGCTTCACTGCTTTATTGAGGAATGAAGATGCAGAAAGAGACAAAAAAGATGAGTAATATGAAATCAAAAAATAAGAAAAGGCAAAATAATAGCAAAAAGCCCAAAGAGAAAGTAAGTGTAACATATGCTTCTTTCACAAGGTTTGCTGTAAAGTATAGATTACACATTTTGTACACGTGTGCATGCACAGACACACACACAAACATACACTTGAACTTTTCAGACAAACAGGAAGATGATAAGACTTGGTGCTGTGTTCTGTTATGAACTGTAATCACTAAAATTGTAAGGACAATAGACATCACAAAGCTGAATATTGCCACATCTACCTATTGGATGCCCTTCTACCTACTGCCGGGCTGTTCAACTGGCTGTCAGCAGGCTGCATGCTGCCCATGAGGGTATAAGTTGCAGGGCCCAGGCTTTCATCTGGCCATTGCTCTCCATGTCTCTCCACCTGCCAGTATCCAAGCTGCCCCTCCTTTCTCCAGGTGCTGTTTCCTGCTTTCAGCCCGGGGGCTGGGCAGCATGGTTCAGAGTGGGGAGGTAAAGATGAGTCCAGGCTACATGTCTCTATGTGTGTGGGGGAGAATTGCGACCAAGCTGAGGGGAGAGCTCATGCCCTTGATGGGGCAGCAGTGGAGGGGGCACCCAGTGAGTGGTGGGGAAGGCTGCCTGTGAAGGTGCATGTTATAGCAGGAGGGAGAGAAAATTACACCCAGTGCAGCAGAGGGCGGTGGGGGAAGGGGGGGCCGGGGAGGGGAAGAGGATATGGGAGAGGAGGAGTATCTGCACAGTGCATGACCTTGTGGCCAGTGGCTTGCCTATCATAGCCCATGCTTCACCAAATGTGGCCTGTGCTGATGTGGCCACTAACAGTGTAAAAGTTAGATTCATAGATGTTAGGGTTGGAAGGGACCTCAGTAGGTCCTTGAGTCAGATGACCCCAGCTAGGTGCTTGTCCAGTCTCCTCTTGAAGACCCCCAGGGTAGGGGAGAGCACCACCTCCCTTGGAAGCACATTCCAGATTCTGGCAACCCTTACTGTGAAGAAGTTCTTTCTAATGTCCAACCTAAATCTGCTCTCTGTCAATTTATAGCTATTGTTCCTATTTACTCCAGGGGGTGCCCTAGTAAATAGAGCATCTCCTATTCCCTGCTGCCCTCCTCTGATGAATTTATAGGCAGCCACGAGATCACCTCTCAGCCTTCTCTTGCGAAGGCTTAAGAGTTCTTGGTCTCTCAGTCTTTTCACGTAGAGCCTTGCCTGCAGGCCTCTGACCACACAAGTGGCACTCCTCTGAACCCTCTCAAGATTCTCCGCATCCCTCTTGAGTGCAGTACCCAAAACTGGACACAGTACTCCAATTGTGGCCTGAGCAGTGCCACATAGAGGGAAAGCATCACTTCCTTGGACCTGTTCGTCATGCATCTGTTAATGCATGATAAAGCACAGTTAGTCTTGTTGATCATTTTGTCACATTAAAGACTCATGTTCATCTTAGAGTCAACTATAACTCCAAGATCCCTTTCTGCTGCTGTGCTGCTGAGAAAGCCATCCCCCAACCTCTAAGTGTGTCGGTGGTTCTTTTTGCCCAGGTGCAGCACTTTGTACTTGCCTTTGTTGAACGGCATCCTATTTCATTCCACCCATTTTTCCAAGCTGTCCAGATCCACCTGCATCCGTTCCATACCCTCTGGTGTGTTAACTTTGCTGCATAATTTGGTATCATCTGCGAACTTGGACAGGGTGCTCTCCATGCCCTCATCCAAGTCACTGATGAATATATTGAATAGCACTGGTGCAAAGACTGAGCCTTGCAGGACTCCACTGCCCACATCATTCCAGGTTGATATTGACCCATCCACCACCACTCTCTGAGCACAACCCCAAGCCAATTTGCCACCCACGTGACCGTGTAATTAGCTACATCACAGTCTGTCAGTTTATTTATGAGAACAGAATGAGATACTGCAGTGAAGCCCTTCTTAAAGTCTAGGTAGATGACATCTACCTTGACTCCTGCGTCTAAGCGTTTTGTGCCAACTTTGACCACCCAGGGATGTCCAGCAGTTGGACAACCCTCGCCTAGTGAAATTGATATCCCCTTTTGTAGAAGCCCAGGCTCCCTATACAAAGCACAGGGAGAGTTAGGTGTCTAGGAAAGGGATTACCAGAAGCAAGCGTTCTAATGAGGGATCTACCTACACTAGCTGGTTTGATACACCTACACCTGATCCCTAATCCCTGCAATTAGGTGTCTATGCTGAGCTGAAGCGAAGAACCTTTTTTTAATCAGAATTTGCAATCCTTATCTACCACTGAGAGTTGGGTTCCTAATTGCTTAAAAAACACTGAGAAGGGTTTCTGTACTTTTTAAAAGAAGTTGATGGTGGTGATCTCCTCTTTAATTAACTGGGCTAATGGTTAAAAGCAGTCATTTGAGATGTTAGGAGATCCACGGTCAAACTCATCAAACTCAGTGCTACTTCAAGATGAGTGCCCAAGCCATCAGGCTATAGAATCTTTTCCCCATTACAGTTACTTGCCTTGCCTTCTGCCTGACTTCAGAATAACATTATAAACAAGAGATTAAGGCCTACCTTAATTACATAATTTTAGTCTCTTTTCTTTCTTTGCTAATTTGTAATTGCAAATATTGTTGCAAAAACCACATAGTTACTTCTGGAATATTGGAATATTAAGATGTGTAAACACTGAACTTAAAAACAAAGGCTTTAGGGCATATTTGAAAAAGACATAAAATACACAATAGCCAAAGTAAAAAGATACTGTTATATATGTATAACAGTGTGTGTGTGTGTGTGTGTGTGTATACATATATATATCACTGGGTAAATTGTTGTAGATGGAAGATTTGCATGGCAACATCCCAGCACACAGCAGCCAGACTGTTTAAAATAACCTGTCTTGATGCCAGATTATCTTAAATGTATGTGTGGTTTAAAGAAAAGAAAAGAAGAGTGAAGTAAAGAAAGAATAAAAGCATTGTTTAATATTAAACCCCCCCCCCCACCTGCTGTACAAGCTACTTGACATATGACAGGGTAACTTCTCAGGGACTGCTAGAGTTATTTCAAACCAAACTGCTCCTGAGTATAATTGCTGTAACAATTGTCCAGCCACAGGATTTACCCAGAGCTGTCACTCAGCATCCATCCACAGGCAGAGAAAAAGGTTTCAACTAATCCAGAATGTGCAGCTTTTAGTGTAACTTATATACAGCCAGAGGCAAGTACAGTTTGGCTCACTGCCAGGAGGGGATAATTTGATCTTTGAAAATCTAAACTAAGCTGAGGGCCAGATTCTCAAACCCCTTTTCTGCCAATTGAAGCATATGTAAGGGGCCAGGAACAAACTGTCTTGGCAAAGGTCAACTTCCAAATGGAATAAAGGAGTCCTGGCAATTCAGTCCTTACAATTCTTGCACGAGAGTTGTTTGAAGCTTAGTCCTGTAGTGTCCTGAATAATACCTGACTGAATCAAGGTCACTTTGCACTTATAAAATGAAAGTTACCAAGACCTCTCATGTGGTGTTCATCTTGAGAGAGTCTTCTTTTAATTAGCTGGTATAGTATTGGCAAATGACAAAAAATAGTCTTGCAAACAGTAATACTATGCCTACAAAACCTATTAAATGGATCAGTAGTTTTCTAGTCTTCCGAGACAACAATGCACTCCCTCCCAGGTATTTTTGTTTTGATTATCCAATGCAAAGAAGAGGAGAATGACTCAGTGAGGCTTTAGATCTGCTCTTAGTAACTGAGGAAAGCTCCACATGGCCAAGAATTGTATCTTAAAGGCATAAAACTACTTCTATCATATTATGAGAAAACTAAAAGAAAACACCTTTCAAAAAAACCCCCAAAACTTTGATATGCTTTGAAAAAGTTACACTGGCAATTTTGTTGTGTAATTATAGTTTATATAAAGATTAGATTGGTTGGATGAGGGTTTTGTACCATATCTGGTGTCATTTATGAGGATGTTTCAGTATCAACAAAACTGGCAGCAAAGGGCAGCTGGCAGTTTTCAGCTTATTAATTGGTTAAGAACCTAAATCTATATTTAAATAGATAAAGTGCAATTTTTAGAGTTGTAACTAGTGTTACAAAGTGCATACAGATGTGTATTACTCTAAACAGTGCTGGATGTTTTTGATATTCAGTGGGAATTTCTACATGTGCAATTCATGTGCATAAATTTACTTCACAGAAAACTGATGACCAATAAACTACTCTTAGGCACAGTGTCTACACATGCACCTAGGTTGGGAGCAAATTGAGCCTGGGTAGAGAACTTTAGGCCAGGGCTGCCCTTGTCCTACTCTGCTCCCCTGAAGCAGCCAGGGTGGAGCTCTAGGGGCCCATACCGACATAAAATTGAGACCACTGGGCTGATGCTGGGGCTATGTTTATATTACACACTCCTGCTGTGTTGGTCAGGAATGTGTTAGGTAAGGTCTATGACCAACATAACAATGTTGGCCAGAAATTACTCAGATAAATACAGTTATACCATCTGTACCATCTTGTACAGGTGTCACTTGTTGCATTTTGTAGCATTGATTTTGCTCCACTGACACAAAGCACATGTGCCTGAACTAGCGACGTCTGTACTAGGAGGAGTTGAGTGCTTTTAGTCTAGCACAGTTTAAGCAGCCAAGGTGCAGCTAGCCATACATGTGGCTGATGCAGGCTTTAAATGAGTATGCCTGCAGGAGCTCCCTTTGAAGGGGAGAAAACCTGCTGCAGTGTGTAAGGGCAACATTCAGAAGAGCTCTACAATTCCCAGGGACAGGAAGAACAATACGGAAATACATATGTTTCAACTGATATGACCAGTCATCCTTGGTGGTATTCACTGCCAAGTGCAACAGGCTGCACTGCTCCTCCTGGGCCACCAGCTGCTCCTCCTGGAGGGCAACCTGACTTTGCAGAAGTGTGAGGTATGCCTAGTTCATCTTGTGGACTTCATGGCACCAAGCCTTGAGTCACTCTTCAGACATAGCAACTAGATACTTAAGGAAAGTCATTTATTCTTGGCTCTGGCACTGATGGAGGTGGCGCGTGTGGACAGTGGCTGCTAAAGGTGGATGCATCCTTGCTGCCCCATCTCCATTGGTGGCAGGTGGGACTTCCTATGTCCTGGGACTTGTGCAGGGGACACAGATGCCTCATTTTTCCTCATTGCCTGCCAGCTGCTGACAGATGGTGAGAGGCTGAAGGCTGGAAGTGGGGCCAGGGAGAGGGGCTGTGCTTGCTTGGTGCTGGGACAGCCTGGGGGTGGGGCCTAATGGGTGCTCAGCAATAGCAGCTGAGGATGGGCCAAGTGCTAATGCACTTTCTGACAAGGGAAGGGTAGAGGACTAAACCAGGCTGGGATGCCAGAGGACAGCAATCTAAACTTGAACTGATAGGGGAACAGTACACAAGTTTGATACATCTGTCTAACGTGAATCAATCTCAGTTGAATGGACCTCAGATGAGGTCTATCTTACCAATTTTAGACAGGTCTATGTGTGCTAAACTTCTGTAGGGTTACAGGTTTAGGTCAATCTATGTTCACTTAGATGGATCTAAGTGTAACATGCCCAAAATGAAATTCAATAAGGGCAAGTACAAAATACTATGCTTCATGTGCTCATTAAATGCAAGACCATTGAGCTAGAGAATTCTCTCCTCCTGCTTCATTTGGTTTCTATAAAATTTTAAATGTCAGGGTTTTCTTAAAGCAGTTAGTGAATAAGGATTTAAGTTCAGCATCATTAAACAACGGAAGTGGAATTATGTGGCATTTGGAGGCCAGTGGAGATTTGTTTACATTCTTGGGCAAGCCTGGAAATGGCTTGTTTTTATTTACATCCTATGGTAATTGCAGATTTGAGTAAATAAAGCCATAACATTTACATAGCCATTAAGCCAAAATTTATTTATTTAGGCCATCTTTAAACCTCATTTGTATTTGCTTCTTGCAAACATTCCACAATTCCAATTAACTATGGAAGACCCAGCATATCCAACTGTGGTGTCCTCAATGAGGGGTTCTCAAGATTCTCAGAAACTATCCTTAAAATATTTGTTTCTTGTATATTGTTTTCTACAAGACTGTAGAAAAGCAGAAAGTCTTTTCTACACTGCTGCTCCCTTCTCCAGATGTGGTGCAAGGTCTTGTCTCCATCCCAAGCAGGGCTTCGTCTGACTCCCAGTTTATACTAGAAGGAGGCCCTAGCTGGTTAGGTGTAGCACATTTCACTGCTAAGACTTCTCAGGGTCTCCTAATGCAAAGCCCCTTAAACTGGATCTCCCTTCTACAGAGTTCTTTGATGTATGATACCTGTCATGATAACTTGCCTGTATTAGTTCCTCTGGCTTTCTCTGGCAGGACCTCTGTTCTCCATTGCTGGAACACTTTTGTCCTAACTGTATCCCTCTAAGAGCTAGGCCTCCCAGTTTGTTTCATTCTTCTTAAAGGGCTCTTCCCCATCTTCTATGAAATTGTGGGTGAAAGAAACTGTGTTAAAAAGACACAACAGGCTTTCTTAGGAAGATCCAGAACAACCACCTCCTTGATGAGGCCAAACTTGCAACTATGGATGACCAGCCTGCATACTAACACACTATACCATGAAATCACAACTTCCTGAATGGAATACCTCCAAGAACACAGACTACACTCAGATTTCTAACCATGACAGTTACAGGCACAAAATTGGCCTTCCAAAATACCAACTTCTTCATGAGCCACCTGGAAGAGGAGTATTTTACAAAAATGAACCATCAAAACTGCACTATACTTGTGTCAGAAAGTTGATATTTTAACTATTTGGACAGAGTAGCCAGACTTGCTTATTGACTTCCACAATAGGTTCAATAAAAAACACCTTTCTATTACATTCTGTCTGGAATACTCCTTCAGCTTTGTAGGTACCATGATCCACATTTGGGATGGTATGCTATAAAACATGATATACAAAAGCAAAACAAAACAGAAAAAACCTACAGACCTACACATCACCATACTTACATCTGCAAAGTTAGCAATCACTGTAAACACACCAAAAAGTTGTAATCTATGCTCAAGGAGAATACTTGTGGCAGCCAGCTCACCAACCTGAAACATGCCTTTACCCAACAAGGACATCCCAGAAAAGAAATGGATTGCATGTTTGAATGAACCACCCAAATACCTTGCAGTAACCTACAACAGTAGAAAAAGAAACAACCCACTGACTGCATAACTTTTGTTTTCCCATACTATTCTACACTGGTAACTGTAAGAAGGATAATAAAACAATTACAGCCTATACTCAGTCAAACTCTCTGCTGATCAGCAGGCACCAAACAGGACACAATGCTGCCTTAACTATAGGCAATTAGCCTAACTTCTATTCCACAGAAAATCCTGGAAAAATTCATTAAGGAGTCTATGTGAGATAGACTTGCAGAAGGTAAGATTCTGATGACAGCCACCATGGCTTCATCACAGGCAGGTCTTGTCTAACCAACCTTGTCTCCTTTTATGATCAGGTGACTTGCCACCTGGAAAAGGGAGACGTAGTGGATATTGTATACCTTGACTTCCAAAAAACCTTTGATCCCACAATGTTCTCAAGAGAAAATTGGAAGATAGTAGACTTAACTGCAAGACAGGTAGGTATGAAGCTGGCTGCGGGACAGGACTTGGAGTGTCCTAATGAATGGATTTGTATTGTCTTGGTGAGAAGTGGGAAGTGATGTCCCACAGGGGTCAGTGTTTGGTTCTGTACTTTTCAACATCTTCATCAATGATTTGGATGAGGGGGTGAAGAGCTCACTGGCCAAGTTTGCAGATGACACCAAATTATGGGGAAGTGTGGTCATGCTTGAAGATAAGCTACAGATACAGGCAGATCTAGACACGCTAGCAAGTTGGGCAAGTCAGAGCCAGATGAAGTTCAATGCTGAGAAATGTAAAGTGCTCCACCTGGGGACAGACAATATCCTTCACTCCTACAGTCTTGGCTATGAATGAAAGAAACCTGGGGGTAATAATAGACCACAGCATGAATATGAGCCAGCAATGCAACTCTGTTGCCAGCAGGGCAAATAAAACTCTGGCATGCATCTATCAATGTATCTCCATGGAGATGATTCTTCCACTTTACTTGGCACTGGTGAGACCCCAACTGGAGTATTATGTCCAGTTCTGGGTGCCACACTTTAACAAGGATGTGATACAACTTGAAAGTCCAGAGAAGGATATATGATTACAGGCTTGCATGGTAAGCCATATGAGAAAAGGCTGAAGGACCTGGGACTCTTCAGCCTGAAAAAGAGAAGGCTGAGAGGCAACTTGATAGCAGTTTACTGCTATGTCAGGGGAGTACATTAGGGGCTCAGTGAATAATTGTTCACCAGGGTGCCCCTGGGGAGAACCAGGAGTAATGGCCACAGACTCCTGGAAGACAATTTTAGGCTTAACATTAGGAAAATGTTCTTCACAGTTAGGGTGTCCAACTGTGGAATAAGCTCCCTCCAGAGGCAGTGCAATCATCTACCCTAGAAATCTTCAATAGGGGACTGGATGGTCACCTGACCCCAGTTGTCTTTCCTGCCTGTTGCAGGGGGCTGGACTTGATGATCTTCCCAGGTCCTTTCCACCTTACAATCTATGAATCTATGAATTAGCAATAAATGCAAAACCTGTTAACATATCTCCACTATTAATACAAACAACATGCCTGACTAATGAAGCCATCAGAATTCAGAGATCTTACACAGTTGTCTATCACAGAATTCGGAATATCCCATCCAATATTCCAAAGGCCTCCGTGTGTGATATGTGTGAAAGTTAAACAAAGACTATGCACCATAATGAACTCCCACAGAAAAAAAGATCAATGACAGACACACAAACACCAGTAACAACACTGTTCACAGAACAACCACTTCCTTTCTAACTTCAGAAGCCTTGTACTCAAGAGAAATTTATGTAACACCTTCAGAAGATGGGGCTGGGGGAGAAAACATTATAAACTTATTAGATCCCAAAACAATGGATTAAACACAGCCAGTGCTGTTATGGCTCATTACAATCTCCCTGTTATCTTTGATAATCTCTCTGCACTCCATGGGTAATAACAGTTCTTTCCCTATTGAATGGTCTTGCTCTTCAAAATAATTAGATTATCTTTTCTACTGGGTTTCTCTTATTTTGAAGCTACGCTTAATAAAAGCCTCCTTGCACCTACTTTATAGCTCTCCTCTTTCTTCCTTCAAGCAAACTGTTTGCCTTTACAAGAAGCTGTGTCTGCTTCTTTCCCAGACCTAAGGAGGGACACTTTGGCTAGGGGGACACATTCAAAAAGCCTGAGCCTGAATTGATTTAATCTTTAAAGGTTAGTCTAACCTGCCTAGGTTGAACCAGTTTGCAACTGTACAGACATTCCCTCTGGACTGAGGAAATGCAGGACATGACTGCAGTGACTTAGGCTAGAAGCTGGGGGCACAAGAGGAGTCCTTCATTTCCTGCCACAGTGCTGAGCTGAGCAGAGCTGATGGGGGGAGGGGCATTGCCAGGGTCTGCCAGGAATCTCTGATTAGGGAGGGGTATAAACCACTGCGCTGCCTGCACCATCCCAGGCTTTTCCGTGGTTGCTGCTCAATGGGTGGGAGTGTTGCCAGGCCCCAGCCCCCAGCTAGCTAGCACTCTGAGGCAAGGTGGGGAGGGGTGTACAGTACATGCATCTGTTGATGATAGTGAGCTTTTCAGTCTCCCTCTCCCTGTTTCTTCATACTGTCTGCAACCTGACAGGTGCGGGAGCCAGCCGGGAGCTGGTTACACAGCGTTTATTCACCCACCAACAAAAGTCTCTCTCATTAGTTCAAGTTCTTCTTAAACAGCTTTCTCTAGGGAAGGAAGGAGGGACATTACCATCTGACCTGCTGATTAGCTTCAAAAAGCCCTAAGTGGTCACTGTTCTGTTTTCCTGTCCCAGTGAAATTGAAGAGATGCATACACAGGAACCTCCTAGTATTAGCTAGCATACCACATGCCTAGGGTCCATGGGGCTGGAGTCTGTGTTGTGGGAGATGGGAGGGGGATCCCTGCTGAGCAGCAAGTGGCAAGGGGTGTGGGGGGCAGGGGAAGCCAGGCAGATGCTGCTGTGCCTGCAGTCTCCACCAGAACTCTGGCTAGGGACCAGAGGAGTGGGTCCAGCCCTGTTTTCTGGAGCAGATAGAACAGCTCAGCCCAGCACAGCACAATCCAGGGTTGCACAGCATCTGGGATGCTGGGGGACTCTGGTTTAACTTAAACCAGGAAGGGGTTTGGGACACACATTGCGTACATGGGTTTGACCCAAATCAGTTAAGTCTACTATTACATTCAACCAGGTTTATCTCAAACCAGCTTCAGACATTTTGAAACTGGTTTATGTGCACTGAACTTATGTTCTGTTACAGGTTTAAACCCATTTCTGATCACTTAAACCCATTTATGTGTAATGTCTGTCCCTAGCCCTAGTGGCTGAAAAGTTGTCTAACAGGCCCCCT
This sequence comes from Crocodylus porosus, assembly GCF_001723895.1. Taxonomy (NCBI): domain Eukaryota; kingdom Metazoa; phylum Chordata; order Crocodylia; family Crocodylidae; genus Crocodylus; species Crocodylus porosus. The sequence continues at coordinate 95,105,484 of NW_017728943.1, read as the reverse complement.
AATTATACAGTTGATCCAATAAAAAATAAAACCAAAAAAATCCTTGCCTGTAGTATATTTCTTGGACCACCAAGACTATAACACTAAGAGTATCCTACTATAGTTTTCTGAAAGCAAATTCACCAGAAAATGAATATTAGTAATGTGGATAAAAAAGTTTTTGTGCTCCTTAAGTGTTCAGACAGTGCTACGTAACCTATCTGTTCAAGTGCTATGAAACGATGCAATTGGTGATTACATCCTACAAAAAGAGAGCTCTAAAAAGGACTTTGGCATGATGCTGGCTAGTAATTATCAACCTGTGGCTAAAAGAGCTAATGTGATCCCTCAGTGTATAAATATGGGAATTTGTTTAATTTTAACTGGTACTGGTGCAACTAGGGGCAGGTCCAGGAGGGGTTCAAAGGTGAAGTTGTACTCCTATTCCAATAGTATAACCAGGGCTGGATGAAAGGGGCACAGCTTTCAGCACTGATGTAGGAGGGTGGCTTTAGCCACCCTTGCTCTGTTGGCCATGTTGGTTCAGGGCATACTGAGAGATGTAGTCAGGAGTTATCCACTTTAGAAGTTTTCTCATTTTGCTGCAATTGGCTTCATGGGGACAAGTTGTACTCCTAGTAGTTAATCATGTGCACATTCTCCAGTAGGCAGAGCAAGTTCTCTCCCAGAGCAGAGCAGGTCTGGTAGGGGGGAATGGCTCCTTTCCCTGCCCTCCAAGCCAGGGGCAGGGAACTGTGAGGAGCAGGAAGGGAGTATGAAAGATTTTAGGGAGAGGCAGGGGAGTGCAAGCAAGGAGCAACTCAGAAGGAAGAGCCTGGCAGCTGGGCTCCAGCAGGATTTAGCCTGCAGCTGACTGGCCTTTCTTCTCAAATCTGTCTGCTGTCTCTGACAGTACTATCTTATGGTGGTGTTAATTAGTTTACTGAGGACTAATAGCATTCCACGTGTAGACAGTAAGGCTTTTTGCCCTGCATGCTACTGGGTTTGCCCTGCATGCTACTGCACAGTAGAATCAGGTAACTACACAGTTAGTGTCTTGTGTAGATGTGCTTAGTAACAGTTTGCATGTGTAGATGGTGATGCTTACCACACAATAATTTGTTCTACAGCACAGTAAAGCAACTTGTGTAGATGAGTCCTCTGTCTGTATTGCACTTTAGGCAGCTAAGTGCTTTTATGTATTGAGCCAATTGTCCCAAGCTGATATTAAGTCTCATAATCTTAAACTTTTGATTCATTAATGTTTTTTGCAGCTCCTTTTGGGGTTCCTTTAAATAAATTACTCTAAGTCAGCTGGAAATGGAAGGAATTTCATTTTTAGCAACGTGCTTCTTATGCATGTTTTGGAATAGGTGTGTTTATTAATCACTACTTTTCCTTATGAAAATGTTGGCATTCCATGCAAATAGTGATCTGTTACTCAAGTAACTGAAGGTGAAGTATAATGTATAGTCCATTATTGCAGTAACAGCCCAGAGGAATAAAGCAATGCTGATGCCATAAATAACAGGAGAGACTAATTGTGAAGTTGTTCTACTGTTCCAGTGTTTATAGCCATATTTATCTTCTTTTCTAACTCATCATGCAGTTACTAAACAGTGATTGTAATGAAATGAGAAAAAGAAAATCCTGTATTGTACAATTCTTACTGGGAAGAAAATGGAATGCAGTGGTATTAAGACTATAATTTTTTTTCCCCCAGATTTTTGCTTGGTGGTGCCTATTTTTTTTCTGGCTCTGTTGTGTGATAAATACTACTGTAGTGCTCTCATCATTTAAAACTTCTGTAGTATTCTCATCATTTAAAATCACAAGCACCCTCTTTTTCCATTTATGATTGCAAAATATGTCTCCATATTTTCAGCAGCTACTCACACAGAAGAGCAGTATTAGGAGAGTGTTTAATATATTTCTGTCATGTTTTTCAATCCTTATGTCCTCCCTCTCAGAGTGAAACTATATATGGTCTGTTGCCAGAGGGTCATCCTCAATTGCAGATGCAGAGCAGAAGTTATAGAAGTAGATAGATGCTATGTGCTGTATCTTTTTTATCATCTCTGTATCTATGATGCCATTATAAACATTCTCTGAAGAGAATTCTGATTCTCATGAAAGATATTGCTAGTAAGCTGGACTTCGATTTTCTGTAAGTAACATTTTAAAACCATATCAATTAGTACATATTTAAGCGAGGGTCAGAGGAAGAGATTGCGATGAGAATATAAATTATAATTCACAGGATGCTTTATCCTAAGTCTAAAAAAATAAAACTTTTATCCTCTCACCATAAAGTTATTCAAAGAAAAGATACTTCATTACCTCACAAATCTTCCTTGTAACAAAAAGAAACAGTTTCTCTTCTGACTAATATTTGCAGAATCAGAATCCATCTGCACTAAGGAAATGCACTACTTAAAGCACCCTTTCAAACATCAGTGGAGTGTGAACTGTTTCAGCCTATCCCGTTTTAATATCTGGAATTTAACTAGGACACTACCTAAACAGGTTAAACAAGTCTCCCGGACATAGAGAATGCTTGCACTTATCCTGCAGAGTCAGTTTTTTAGGAGTCTAACTGGTATAAAACTGGAGTCCAGGCCCCCTCATCTGTCAAGCAAACTGCACATACAAGACCTATAGTGAACCACTTGTCTCCTGGCTTCCAAACTTCCTATTCAAGGAATATCCAAAAGCATCCAACATGGACTTCACCTGGTCTTGGTCCAAGGCCCCTTCCCTCAGAACATGAGCTACCAAATAGCAATGCAGAAAAGAATTTGCCCTGAATATGGAAAATTTAAGTTTCATAGAGTTAATCGTGTCCCACAATACAAACAGAATGAACAACAATGAAATATGGTTAGTGCAGAAAGATACTTACATACACATGGAAATTGGCAAACATACCTGGAAGGACAGTGATGCTTACCCAAAAACATTTTTTATTCAAAGCTGCCTGGAGGCTCAAGAACCTTCTCAGCAACATTTCCTTCTCCCAGGAGCGCTGAAACAAGAAAATAGGAATCCAAAATGAGGGTAATGGATAGCATGTCTAGGTACTTTTCACTTCTCAGGTAAATCTTCTTAATTTTCCTATGATGCATTGGCACACACTTCTTACTTTTCTTCACATATTCAGGACAAATGCAAGATTTTTGCCGAAACAGATGGTGGGGAAACAAAGGAAAAGAGAAGGAAAATGGATAGAACGATAGGGGAATGAAGTATACACTTTGGCTAGGTCTCAAGCCAGATGACTCCAGTCTGGCTTTTAGGAGGATTTGAATATGGGAAGAGAGTTTAGATCAACTACTAAATCAGGAGTGAAAATAACAAAAAATAACACAGAAAAGAGAAAGAGAGCAATAATTTAAAAAAAAATGTGAATGTCTTCAATAACAGGAGGGGGAAAAGTCTCTTTGCCTACAAACAAGAGGTATTCCTCACAGTATATTTCGATCCAGAGATGATTCAGCAAAACCTTAGGGAATACTACACAATCTTGACCTTTCAGAGACCATGCTCTCAACACTTCATCATACATATACAGTTTTTTTATGTCATGTAACTCCATTTAAAGTAGCAAAGGAAAGAAATCTAGGAAAAGGAAGTTTAAGTAGGAAAAAACACTACATATACTCATAGACAATGTGTTGAGGGGGGCATATAGGGATATAGGCCCCCCAGATTTCTGGGGCTCCATGGAGCTCATCTAGGGGGTTCACAAAAGGTGGCCATGCTGCTACTGCTCCAGCGACACCCCCATGGCGAGAGGCCGAGTGAGTGTCAGCAACAGTGGGTCCAGGGTGAACAGGCAGAGCCTATTGCAGTTCCCCCTTTGGCAAGTGGCCACCTGTCTGCCAGCAGCACCTCATCGTGTCCCAGCTGCTGCTCCAGGTGGGATCCAACACCACTGAGAAACAAAGACAGAGATCCAAAGGGGGTCCACGCCTCCATTCCCCATTTTTACCAGAACCTTTAAATTTTGCCCTCCTCCACTATCAACAGTTACAAGTTGCCTATGTATACCACAGGGGTGTTTCTGGGACTGTTATATCTGGAAAAGGCATCCACAATCATGGAAATGGAAAGGGTTCAGAACAGTGCTAGTGGGGAGGTGGGGAGGTGGGGAAAAAGCGCAGTGGTTTAGAACTAAGCTATCTCATCTATAAACTATAAACTAACTATAAACTATCTCACTGGTTCCGTTAAGAGTAGTTCAGTTGCCTACAATAAATAGGAAGACAAATGAAACCTAATCAATTTATTTTAACATGCAGACACTTTCTCCATTTCAAAGAAATTTTCTTTTTTAGTTAGCTAATATATTCTCAACACATTAGTAAGAAGGTGTGGAAGAAATCTGCTCTGTTTTGGAATGGTGGGGTCATGCTAACCTTATTCCAATATGAGTCAACATGTTTTTACTGTCGTGCTTTCCTGCTGTCTTCTGGACAGAGACTTTTCAAGTGAATTCAGTTATATGTCCTTATAATAGAATGTCCTTATAATCAAGAGAGAAGTGTGATATTTGCTCCACGCTAATCACTTCTTTGAGTTGCACATGGCATTAATTTATTTGCAGTGACATGTCCTGCAGGACTTTGACTAATTCAGAGGAACTTTAGAGCAGCGTTTCTCAACCTGTGGGTTGTGACCCAAAAGTGTACATGAAAGTATCAAGAACAAATTTGAAAAATGGACAATTTAACAAACTTTAAAAAGTGATTCTTGTTTAAAAAAAGAAAAATGTGGAAAACCATGGCTTCTCAAAGATTTTGTAGATTTCATCGACATTAGGACTGGGAGGCACCTTGCAAGATCATTGGGTTCAGCCTCCTGCCCACCACGTTTAGTGTGCCCACCTCCCTTGCAGGCTGGCACAGTTCCAGCCTGCAAGGGGATGCTTGGGGACCCCCTTCCGCACACACCCACCCCATTCCCCATGGCCTGGGGCCAACAGGGCAGTGGGTCAGAAGTGAGGAGCACTGTGTTGGGACTGGCCATTGATACTTACAAGTGGGTCCTGGTACAAAAAAGGTTGAGAACTGCTGCACTAGAGGATCTGAATAACTGTTTGTATAATAAATTCAGGAGGCACTGGGGTGATGGAGTGGGGGACAGGTATTTTATAGTCAGTTTAAAATAACCAATGATTATTAACCTTCCACCCCACCCCTTTTGAATTAGACAGTTTATATAAAATATGTCTCTATGTGGGACTACTTAAAAATGTAGGAGCAGTTTCAGTGTGTTTTAAAGATGCATGATGTTCAAGGAATCAGTAGCATCTCCAAGGTATAATGAAACCTAATTCTTAAGCTTGAAGGCTTAATTTTCTTTTGTCATTATAAAACTTGATTGGTACTAGTGTTACTAGGTTTTACTATTTCTCCATTTTGACTCCTGCCTGCTGAAGCCAGACTATGTTGTTTTTTCTCATATTGAATAGGGTCACGTGCCACAAGTAGTACCCTTGAAATAAATGGAATGATTTGTGCAGTAAGATGAGCAAGGGCATTATAACTATAAGGGCATTGTAACTGGTGATTGTGAAAAATTGAAATGCTAACTCCATGTGCTTTTTCTATTGAGGTAATTACATCTAATATCAAATCAGACCCTAACATTCTATTTAAAGACAAGTTGTGGGAAGAATGGTCAGACTCTACTCCACCTATTAGGGACAATTTTTTTCCTGATCTGCACATGTAATGATATTTGTACCCAGAGTAGCAAGTTTTCTCCTCATTCACAAGCATGATGTACTGTTTGATAAGGCACCCTCTTCTCTGGGTTTTCACATAAGAATACTGAAACAGGAAATAACTTGTTGATGTTAAAAATGTAAAGAGGGACACGGAGATATGTAGCATGAAAAATGAGATCTCCAAAAGCATGCTACTCTTTTTGTTCCATCTAGTAAAATGAATGCTAACTTCATGTGACTTCCACCATCTGCTCAAATCTGCTTTACTACTGCTTTCTTCTACCAATCCACCCCACTCCATTTGTGTGTTTTCTCCATCTGTTATATATCTCCTACCTTTTGCAAAAGGAGGCACTGGTCATGTTTTTTATAATTTACTCATACAGTGCCCTCATTCAATGATTCTTTATTGGCAGTTTCTAGATGCTAGCACAATGCAAATAAATAATGCTTGGAATTAACATGAACACATCTTTATCCAAACCCAGATCCTTTTAAGTCCCTCAAGTTTATTTTTTATTAAGAAACTATGTGGGCGCGTCTACACAAGATACTATGTCACAGTAGCAATGAGCTACAGCAATGTATCTTGTTGCTACAGTGATGTAGCATTGGCAGGCATGTTGCGGAAAAATTGTGCCTTTTTAAATCAAATCTTGAAGCTGGCCTAAACAACTGCTTCTCCTCAGACTTCTCCCCAAAATGTAAGGTGGATCTTAGCCCTGTCCATATCTGTCACCGGTTTAATTAATAATCACTAATAGGAAGACTTGTAATACACAAATAAAACAGTTTATTATAAAACTGACAAGAACAGGTAAGTATACAATTAAAGAGAAACACAATAAAACTGACAAGAACAGGTCAGGTCAGGAACAGGTCATACAACTATACAAGAACACGCTTAGTCCTAACAGTTCTAATTATCAATCAAATCCTATATTGATACCTAACTACAACAATGAAAATGAGAGGACTGAACTTTATTTTAAAGGACAGGAGAACTTTATTCAGTTCGGCTCCGGTCATTGGGGCAGAGACGATTAAACCTCAGGCAGTGGCTTCTAATCTTCTTTGGACACACGTCGAGAAGAAAAAGAACCTTAATACCCAGGAATGGGGTAATGCTTACCAAACAGAGCTGAGGGCCACTACTTTGCATGAAAGACACACCGGGAGGGGAAAGCCCGGGAAGCCAACCCTTTGTGCTCCAGTGGCAAACAGAGGATCCTTCATGGCGACTGGGCCCAGCACCAGGAACTTTTGTGGTCCACACAGTTAACTGGCCACTCAGCCTCTCTGTTTCTCTCTCTCTTTCCTTTCTGTCCACAAGCATCTCTACTTCTTTCCGTCTCGCAGTCCCACCTCAGCTAGCCACACCATGCACCCTACACACCAAGCTCAAACGCACCCAGTCCCACACACACATGCCCAGACACGTACACAGTTTCTGTCAATCAAAGCCCTTTATAGGGGTAGTGCAACTGGCACACTAGGGTTCTGCACACAGCACGTGGGTTTGCACACATCACTCTATTCATTATATCTAAGGGTGTCACCAAATTACCAAAGACTTCTGGGAAAATTACCAAACTTAGGACCAGCATGGCATCATTCATCCTACTTACAGTCTCACCTGTGAATGACCTTATCAACCTAACATAAGCCAGCCATGAGCATCTCAGTTAGCTCTCAACAGGCACAAACCATGCCACTGATGCTACTGCACAGTAGCTCATTGCTATTGCGTAGTAGGGTTGTAAATTATCCATATGACAATTGTTAAAGCAAGTCCTAAATGACTGTACAGTAACAACAGTGGGGTCAGGGGCACATGTAGATGCACCCCGTATAAACTGAAATGGGTTGAATACCTAAGCTTTGCAAAGTCCAACTTTAAACCTTAAGGATATTTTAGTACAGAGGTTTTGGCTGTAGGCCACATAAGAGAAATACTCTAATCATTTTCCAATTAGTTAGAAGTGAAAGATCTTCAAGCAGGAACTGAAATTATATTCCTGGTACAGGATGGACTGTTAGAAAATTTGCAAGGGGCTCATAGGGCCTTGCTACATGGTGATTTTGGGTAGCTCCTGCAGCTCTAAACACAGGGGCAGGCAAAACAGGGTCCACAGAGCGAAGCTGGTCCACCAGGCCATTCTATCCATGCAACAGGGGCCCTAAAAATGTAGAAAATTAATATTTATCTCCTCCTGGCTGCTTGTCAAGGATGACAGGAGCCAGGGGCAGTAGGATGCAGATGCAGAGCTGGCTCAGCCCTGCCCCACCCTCAGCCCCCTCCCACCACTTCCCCCCATAACTGGAAGCTCCTGCTTGTGGCCACTGTCACTGCTTCCTTGCATGCCCTCTGGCTGCTTCAGCACCATGTGGCCCCCAACTGCATCAGCGGACCATGGGAACAGGAGCGGGAGGGTGTGTATATGTGTGTGTGTGTGTGTGCCTGTGTTTGTGTCCATGTAATGACGGAGGGGGAAAGAGAGATCAATGAAGCAAGGAGAGAGCAGATGCGTGTGTGTGTGCACACAATAAGGGAGGGACAGAGTGTGAGTGTGGAGTGAGGGAGGCACAGTGTGTGTGCGTGTGTGCATGTCTGTGCAATGATGTAGGGAGGGAGAGAGAGAGGGTGTGTGTGTATTCATAGGGTGAGTCCCACATGCACACCCCACCATACGCAAGCACCCACACCCCCTTGCACTGCCATACACACAGACCCTCACACCCACACCCCCCACATACCCCAGCTACCTTCCCCCGACACATATCTCCACAAACCCCATACCCACCCATTCCCCACATATCCACACACCCCATGTTCCCTCACCCCACACCCATCCATTCCCCACAACCCCCCACACCCACACCCTCCCCCATGCCCCACATAGCCACACATCCACATCCCCCCAAAAACCTATGCCCACCCCCATTCCCCTATGCCCCCCCAATATAGAGAAGTAAGACTTCATTTTAAGTTGTTGTGCAATCACTTCTATGTACACTACAGGAACTTATGAAAATCAGGACCAAAATATTTTTTTAAATCAAACAAATTAATGTTGTAGATGTTTGATTTTTAGAATATAATTTGGTATGTTTCTGGTTCTGAGATGGCAAAATCCCTTGCTGAAAGGAGTATTTCCAGAGGCAAGGGAAGGGACTTCTGGTGGCAAAGCTTGGGGGTTAAGGGGCAGGACTTCCAGTCCCAAGATGGTGACCTGGGGGTGGGGCACCTGTCAAGGGGAAGGGCTACCCATGCTGCCCTCAACTGCTTGCCAAAACTTGGTAAGTGGCCCTCCACCCAAAATAATTACCTGCCCCTGTCTTAACACCTATATTGTCCACACATTAACACCTGGGACTAGTTTTAAGCATTAATTAGACAGCTCAAAGTTACACCACTCCAGGGCAGGATTGACTGTGATCTGTGTTACCCAGTTCATTCTACCCTAAGGTATAGCCACTTTAGGCTATACCTCAGTTTAGGTTACCATACACACCTCCTTCACCCTCTAGCCCAGTTTGGGCCCAATGTCAACCCATGCCACCATCTCCAGCTCCCTCCCCCCTCCCCCTCCCCTGGCTTATTTGTGGCTGCCTGCACTGTCTTTCCTGGGAAAGCAGAAAGGAAGGATTAATCTGCCAACCCAGTTGCCACTGCCGCTCTATGGGTTGGGCTCAACCCAGAGAAGAGCAGCAACCTGGCAGTGGTGGAGGTGGGGGCTGAACAGGGAGGTTAACCCTTCAATGCCTGCTCCCTGGGACAGACAGCACAGCTACATGTTAGCAGGGAGGGGGAATGGGGGGAGCAGGAGGAGAACCCCAGGGGTGAGGGGGAACCAGGGGAGCCTTGTGAGGCTGGGGTGAAGGCCAGAAGTGGGGGGGATTCTTACCTTTCAGTCCTCCAGGCTCCTGGCCTGAATATGTGACTCTAAATGCTCTAAACTTGAGTTAGCATTATCATCCATCAACATTTGAGCAGCTCAGAGCGCAACATGTAACAAGGACTTTAAATGGGTGTTACACTGAAATGAATAATGCAATTTTACTTAAAGTAGTTATCACTAGTGCCCAACAGTTCTGATGATAAAATGTTAACATATTACAGCAGAATGGTTCATAGTTTATATATGGTTGCTATCTGCTGTGCTATGAAGTATTGTGAGACTGACAGGATCACTTTACCATATTCCTTTGAAAAAGAAAAAGGCAGCATAAAGATTTTTTTTGTATAAATTAGCATTACGAAGACATTGACAATGCACGATGCTTCCATCTGCTTCAAATGTTCAGGTTGGAAAGCTGCCATTTAAAATAACAGCAGATGTCCCAGCTGACAGAAAAGAATACTTTAAACTGATGAATTATGCCACATACTATTATTATATTAACCAGCATAAAATGGCATTGTTTTTAAAATCAGACATTCACAGATACAGGTGCCTCTTCAGACAAAGACTCATTTCATGAGTCAGAGAGAAATGTTTACTCACAAGAGGATGGGATTTCATTGATTGCTTGATAAACTGTGATAAACATAAGAATCTGGGCCATCATTTCCCATTCTTCCCCCTCATTTTTCCCATGGTTTCTAATACTCTGTAATGAATGTAGATTCATGACTGGATTTTATTTCATTTTGTTTTCTCCAGACAATTTAAAAAGGATCTTTCTTTCTTCATTAATGTAGACATCCTACTGTGTACATTCAGACCTTGTTTCTGTACCTTATTTTAGACCTGTATTTATCTGATCTTTCTGTATTGCTATTAAATATTTCCCTCAAAAATGTAAGCAGGAAAATAAAGTGCTTTTTTGTATACCAGTATCCAATAGCATGTTGAGTTCTGATTTTGCCTTAATTTAGGGAAATCTTCAAGCAGGTGTTAAATGGTAAGCAGGTATTAAAATCCAATTTGTTATATGTTAGAGGCATTTCACAAAATTGGGACACACTGTATCCCCTATATGAAACATAATTGTGTTACAATATGTTTGTATGCTACATTTCTGAAGACCCTGGGCACTTTTTGGGGTAACCATGGAAAGAGGAATCTTATTTGTTTTCCTATACATTGCCCCTTCAAATCATAGTACTTGATTGAGCTTTTACTTCCTGAAAACTGAATAAATATACCTGAACGTGGACATACCTATAAGGCTCAAGTTGAGCATAAGCAGCATATGACTTGTATTGAAAATTATGGCTAATAGCAGTAGTCTCAAAAGAAACACTTCTCTCACAGATACCTTCTTATTGACCTTTTTGGGAAGAGCTCATCACTCAAGAAAAGCCTCCCATTGAAGTCAACGATATCATTTGTATCTGAAACTGTAAATAGGTCAGCAGGAAGGAAAAAAAAGGATGTCACTTGATTCCTTTCTCTTATTAAGATCTTTGTGAAAGAATGAGATATCTTGTTCTAGAATGCTGAACAATTTAGGGTTGGTTTTATCCCTAAAATCAGCCCTAAAGAACTAAAGAAGGTAGTTTTATCTAATCAACAGCATATGAGGACTATTTTTTTGCTCAGGAATTTAAACAGATAGATTATGTCCACCAGTTTAAAGTTGATTTTAGTCACAACTTGTATTTCAAGAAGTAAATGGTTGTTTTGATTTTCTAAAGACAAAAAGTAAGTGCTTTTATTATGCATTAACCTTGCTGCTATATATTTTTTGTTTATTGCAGACTAACAGTAGAACAGTAATAACATCTATCAAAATATCTTTCAACAAAACTTTCATAAAATGCATTTATGTTAAATTGTCTATATTGATATCTTAAATGCTTTCACAGAAAATGCAGACTGACTTTGATTATTCAGAAAAGGATTCACTAAACACATATTTTAGCTTGTTCCTAACTGAATAGCCTCACATAAAATCATATATTGATAATTCAGATCACTCTGGAGAAACTTCTATTAAAAATATAATTATTTTTATAATATGCCATTTATGTATGGTGGAATTTAATAAAAACACTTGAGGAACTAGTGATAAGGATAAGAATAACTATTAGGTTTTGCTTAAAAAGTGCTTATGTCACTTGGAACTAAGTTATTTAGAAAGAAGTCTGCTTATATGCACAGATATTTGAAGGGGCATATCTATTGCTTGTACATAATTATTAAAGCTATGTTCATGAAAATAGAACCTTTGTTTGTTAAAATGGGATTTAAAGACAACAATAGAGGTAAAGCTGTATTATTAAAAGATAAACACACTCCAATAAAGCAGGAACACAATCTTGCTCTAAAAAAAGGGTTATAAATATTTATTATTTTAATCCCCTAAAAAGCAGTCTTTGGAAAGCTGTTCAAAAAATTTTTCCATTACAATGTTTCTGACAGAAGATGGCCTTTTAACAAAATGGACATTTGTGGGGGGGAGGGGGAACAAGTGTGCAAAAAATAAAGATATTTTGTTTTTTAAAAGTCCATAAGGGTATGTCAGTTGAAGCTGTTGAAAGGTGGTAGATGACTTTTACTGTGGAACAGATGATCCCAGTAACAGGTTGTGTTCTTGTCATATGGTAAGTGAAAACTAAAATGTAGTCATTTAAACTTGTTTTGTTTGCAGTAAGTTGACCCAGTGTTGCAGTAAGTTGACCCAGACTTGCAGTCTGGAGCATTTCATGGATATGGTAAGGAAGAACATATTAACAACAACCTCTGTAGGATCAAAAGTTTAAGAACCATTCAAAGAAAAAAAGGAAGGTGCCAGGGGAGCATCTTTCAGTGTTGCTTTTAATTGCAAAATATAAAAAGAGCCTTTCACTGAGGGTAAAGTGGAGTGAAAAGCAACACCTGCTCCAAGTTTTCCAAAATAAACAAGCAATTAAATCTTTAATTTATGATATGTGATTTGATACACATGCAGTAACTAGATGAGATGAATCACTATTGGAAAGTGTTTGTCAGCAATTGGAAGATTATTTCAATCTGTGTTCATGTTCTTTTTTAGTTCCAGACTGATGCCTGTTTGACACCGCTGAGTTGATGATTTTAGTACATATGGTGTCTGAAGGCAGCAGAAAAAAGCAAATATTTTGATGGCACTAGAACTGAAGAAGTAAAACAAGAGGCTAAGTAGTTCAAGTACTATTTTATTCACAAGCTAGTAATGATGGTGACCCTGGTTTCTGTAACAGATGGAGCAATGACTGTTACTGAATCTAAAAGCTTCATTGCTCATCAGTATCAGGAAACACTCTGAAAAAAACAATAGACTCATTACAGCCTGGGAATAGTATACTGGTAGATATATTTGAGTTGGAGACCTTCAGAGCAGGCCGTTTCAAATTCAGCTTGATGAAAGTGATACAGCCTGGGGAGCACCAGGAGAACTGATGTGAAATAGCTGAATAGAGTTTTGAAGACTTATAAGATTGGAGTGTATTTATAGACTAACTGAATGACAGAAAAAGTTTAAGAAATTTTGGGAAAAGTAAAGCAACCAAAATTGTTAGGATGATCATATAATTAATCCCATCTGAAGGAGTGTTTCTAACAGTCGACCCACTTTTACAGTTTGGAAGTCTTATTCAGTCTTTGGCTTGACTTGGAAGCCCAGGTAGGAGATCCAACTAAGATACTTGAACTAGCTCCAGATTGGTTAACTTGGTTTTCTAGAAGCAGCATAGCTTCATTATTACTGCATTGTTCTTAAGCTGAATAGCCTTGATGAATATTTAGATCTAACTTGGGTATCTCTCTTTGGCACTTCATTGTATTGTGTAGGCATGCTCAAAGAATCTTTGGCTTGTTAAATGGCTTATGGACTATAACTAGAACTGGCCAAATGATTCATTAGTAGTTAATTAGAGCTGATCAGAAATAATTTACCATTTGTGCCAAAATTTAAATGAAGGTTTACAGCCGTTTTTCCCCCCATTTTTATTTTAATTGAATAGCAGATCATCTACATTTCAGCTTTTAGTTGATGAAAACTGGAAAAAGTCTTGGTTTATTTGATCAAACTTATGTAACAGTCATTTCTTATAGAAATGTTCTTTTTGAGAAAAAGTCCTGCTTTAATTTGGGAAAAAAAAAAAGATTTCAACTGGACACGTTTGGACTGTCTTTTGAGTTATTGAATTGCTCATCTCCCATTCTTCATATTTTTCAAGTGTATTTGTTACCTGTAGATTGTTGCCAAATCGACAGGAGACATACCAGAAGCGGTTCACAGCCAAAATAAATGTCCAGGCTCTCATCATCTCCCCTCTTGATTATTGCAGCATTTCTCATTCCGGACTTGACAAATGCAACCTTGCCTTTCTAGGAATCCTGTTGCTGGAATCACTTCATAGTAAATAATTTTGATTATGTTGCACATCCCCATACATTGTTCCACTAGCTCTTCACCCATCCTCATTGCATCAAGCCTAAGCTGTCAACTTTTATTTTCAGATATGGTTAAATTGTACCTCTGGCATTTCTAGGAAAAGGTTCTCCAGAGCAAGCCCCACCCATTTGCCTGAATTCACATGTGCTGAGTCTGGAAATAGGACCGTGAGGCTGCTCCAGGGGCACCTCCTGCAGCTGCTCTCAAGCACATCAGACTCCATAAACTCAAGGCCTTTCACTGCCTATCTATGCCCCAGTAGTCATCTTTCTTCTATCTGGACCTTGCCTTTTGTTTCCAGTTGGCTCATAATGGCAGCCTCTGTAGCCCACTAATTAGATTTTCCAATAAGTAATTTTATGCTTTCTGTCATGCCACCTCTCATACTTGGAAAGTAGTCCCTAAAAACCTGTGCAAAACTCTTATTGTTTTCCTTTGAATCCCTCCTTTCTGTGCTGCCTACAAGAAACTTGAACTGAGAACACTGCTTATGATGCTGATCAATGGTTTGTCTTTGTTTCTTTGGGTGTGCCTATGTGTCCGTAATTATTTTGTATTGTTTTGCACTTATAATTTAAAAATCTGGGACAGGGATCCTTTTTTGCTCCATGTAGCACCTAAGGTTCATTTGTGTTTGGTTGGTTATGAAAGGCAAATTCTATTCAGGACCCTGTTGATACAAAAACAGCAACCAGGTCTGGATAACTTAAAATTTTTCTGTTCTGAGGGACCTCTTCTGTGGTGCAGAGTGCGGGCAAACCTCCTAATGTTAGGTACAGGCATTCAAAAAGCCCAAGGCAGAATCAATCTAAGTTACACAGTTTTCTGTAAGTAGTGAAGTTTAGATCACTAGTGAACGGAAGACACATTCACCTTTTAGGGTTGGGGGTATAATTTTAGACTAGATTCTACCATTTTTAAACCAGTCTGTGTTCCAAACTTCTGTTCTATTATGGGTATACACCAGTTTCCAATCACTTCTACCTGTCAAAGTGTAATGTCTGTACCTGGCTTTAATCACTATCCCCAACCCTTCTACAAAATACAGGGTAAGTAGGAGATACAGATGGGGTTTAGCTGAAGTGTGTAGTCATTTGGCTTTCCCCAAATGTCTCATGCACAGACCTCTGTTCAGTTATAAAGGGACACCTTTTGGATTGCAGGAAATCAGATCTTTCTTGGAAGAACTGTGCACTCAGTGCTTCTGCTTTCAGCCATGAGGTACATCATGTACACAGAGCTATTGCAAAATTCTCCAAGCGCATTGAGCCTCCTGAGGTCACCCTTCAACTCGTCCCTGCTACAACTTGTTTTCCAACCTGCTGAAACCTGCAGCTTGTTTCGCCAGATGGTCTACTATATATATTTGGACCATTTCTAGGCTTCAGACATTACTGCAGTACCCAGGTTGTTTTAATCTATGCCAAGGTAAAAACTGCCTCCTTTCAAACTGAGCAGCAATGAATCAGGATTAGTCCTGCTTCTTGACTGGCTAACTGGTGATCATGAACACACATGAACACACCTTCTTGTACAATATTTCAGGGAAACGGTGCTTAAATTTATTAAAATACCTGTCTCCCAACAGGATACATGAACTGTAACAATGTCTTGCAAATAATGAATAATATGACAGCATGGAGCATAGATAAGCAAACATGATGTTCTTGCCAAAATACTGTGCATTAATATTTTTAGAATTCAAGTGCCTCTAATTACAGCAGACAGTTACATCTTAGGAAAGAACATGCCTGTACAGATTTGGAATATATTATCTAAATAGTATTTATACTTTTAGGAACTCACCAAGTAAAATGGTAATTTGAAATTATGCTTAGCTACTTCAATTTGCCACCATTCATTTTTTAAAAGTATTTCTATTGCAGGAAGACTAAAGGATGGTATATAAAGTCTCATATACAATCAAATAAAAATAAGCATGGTGCTGCTTTAAAGATTTCATAATCTCTGATTTAGATTGCAAATGAAACCACTATTAAAAATGGAAGCGAGAGTGGGACACGACAAAATAATAGCCAAATGTAAGACCTTTACTACCGAGTCATAAAAATTGCTGAGGGTTCCTTTATCCAGGAATCCAGGGGAAATACAGGGCTTGCCTGTAACTTTTTTTTACTTGTCTTAGTATCACAACCTGAATAAATAAAGCTGAGAGGGCATCTAGCAGGAAATATGGTACTGGATTATTACAGGAGGATGTTTAGAGACAAAATGACATTTGCCACAGCACCCCAAAGGCTGTTCCTAAAATGTTTGTTTCTACTGTTTGAAAAGGAGAATGTGTGTAGTCTGGTCTACTATGCAGGGATTTTTATGCATACATAGAGGAAGAAGAAAGGGCAAATAAAGACCTAAGAAGCAAACAGTGATGCAATATACAAAAAGCTTTTCTCTCTCATTGGCACTAAAAGGCACATTAGCTTGCTAGATAGTAGCTAGATAAATAAAAGCTCGTCAGGCTTTCCCAGTTGATTTCTTGGCTGGGTCACATTCCAAAGAGACTATGGTGATTTTTAATGAAAGGAAATGAAATAGGAAAGTGGTTTTTTAAATAGTAATATCTACCCTCACTCACTGTCTTTGTATTCTTTCTATAGTACATTTAGCACCCTCTCTTGCTCTCATTCTTCTCACCCTGTTTTTTTTCTTATGTCAATATAGGGAAAAACTGGAGATTTCAGGTCCATTTCTTAGGCCTGTTAAGTTGGATTCAACAGGGCTCTGTGAAATCACAGGGATCCATCTGAATAGAAAGTATCCCAGGTTAGGGGCATACACAGAGCAAAACTGGACATTGTCTTCTAAATGAATGATTAGAAATTCAAGGGCCTGAGTAAGATATTTTATCAGAGCTGGGAAATCAGTGGCTGCACAGATCAGCCTAGCTTTACCATCTGTTTTTCAGTATTCTGTTCTAGTTGAGGTGGTGCAAGGAGGCAGGGGGTGGTGGGAAGAGAGATTTGTGAAGAATCATTCAGTTTGGGTAAACACACCTCCTAAAGTACTGCTGTCATCATGTGGCTAGGAGTGGGCGAACACATACTAGTCTGCTAACACTGTACAGTGAAGAACAGAAGAAAAAAATAAATGGACCTTTGGTCACTTTATCATGCAGATTTTTAATATTAAAATAGCAGTGCAAGCTATTTGGCTAAATGATTTTAGCTTGAAAGCCCTCTTCATGCATAGGTCTAGAAGACAGCAAGACATATTCTGAGGCTTTAGTTTATGTACATGGAAATGGTGGTGATAACTGGTTCACTTATGAATCAGGCTTATTTTTGGGTACTGATTTTATGAATTAATAAAGTACTTGAACACACACCTAATTTTTGGCACATGAACTGAAGACAATTGGACCGCACATGCACTTAATTTCATTGCTCATCTTTCCATAATACCACAAAGTACCATGTGCAGGGTCCAAACTTCCATGGTGAAGGGAAAAGGGATGGTAGCTAATAAGACTAGGAGTAGGTAAATTAAATCTACTTCCATCATGAAGTGGATGGCTATGGACAGCATATAGCAAGAGAATAAGAGGCAACCTGACACCTGGCATGCATCCTCCTTGCACTAAGAATGGATGAGCAAATGAAAAGGATGAAATCAAGAATCTGTTTTCCATAATCTTTATAAATACACTGTCTCTCACCCCATTCTCATTAAAAAACTAGGCGACTGTGGCATTGATGCCTACACAGTCAGATGGGCCGCAAATTGGCTGGAGGGCCGCACCCAGAGAGTGGTGGTAGACGGGTCATTTTTGACCTGGAGGGATGTGGGCAGTGGAGTCCTCCAGGGCTTAGTCCTCAGGCCCGCACTGTTCAAAATGTTTATCAGTGGGTGATAAACAGTGGGGACCAGGGGGTGATAAGCATCTTGTTCAAATTTGCAGATGACACTAAGATGTGGGGACAGGTGGGCATGCTAGAAGGGAGGGGCAGGCTACAACTAGATCCAGACAGATTACATGGGTGGACGGATGAGAAAAGGATGGGATTCAGTACTGAGAGTGCAGGGTACTGCACCTAGGAAGAAAGAACCAGAAGCATACCTACAGCCTGGGGAACTCTCCTCTAGTCAGCACAAAGGCAGAAAAGGATCTTGGAGTCATTATTGATTCCAAAATGAACATGGGCCACCAATGTGGGGACATGGTCAGGAAGGCTAACTGCATCTTGTCATTCATCCACAGGTGCATCATCAGCAGGTCCAAGGAGGTGATCCTCCCCCTCTATGCAACATTGGTCAGGCTGCAGTTGGAGTACTGCATCCAGTTCTGGGCACCGCACTTCAGGAGGGATGTGGCCAGCATTGAGAGGGTCCAGAGGAGCCATTTGCATGGTCAGGGGCAGCAGGGCAGGCCCTACGAGGAGAGGCTACAGTACCTGAACCTATTCAGCCTCCACAAGAGAAGGCTCAGAGCGGATCTGGTGGCCATCTATAAACTTACTAGGGGGGACCAGCGGGGAATAGGAGATGCCCTGTTCCCCCAAGCACTACCTGGAGTAACTAGGAATAATGGCTACAAGTTGATTGAGAGTAGGTTCAGGCTAGACATCAGGAAGCACTACTTCACAGTCAGGGTGGCTAGGATCTGGAACCAACTTCCAAGGGAAGTGGTGCTTACTTCTACCTTGGGGATCTTCAAAAGGAGGCTAGATAATCATCTTGCTGGGGTCATTTGACCTCAGCATACTTTCCTGCCCGTGGCAGGGGGTCGGACTTGATGATCTACTCAGGTCCCTTCCAACCCTACCAACTGTGAAACAACTATCATTGAACACTAATCCACAGTCAGAGCACTGCACAAAACATTTGGTTTAGAGGTATATAGAAATAAGGATGCTTATAAAACAAGATCAGCAGATGGATATGTCATTTGTATCTCCATTCACTGGATGTATTTTAAAATTAAAAATAGTAATATAACTAGAAGCTAAACTATGTTCTTAAGGGGTATGGAAATTGCCAACTTCTGACCCTAAATAAGAGAGGAATTTCAATTAGTTTGCATTAAATTAGAATTTAGATTTTTAACCCGCTGTGCAGTTTTGCTTCTTCCTGACATTTCCTACCGATTTTGAAAATTCACTTACATCATTCCAATATATGTATGCAAGTGATACTCATATATATATGACTTAATGTAGTACTTGAATGTGTACAAATAGATATATATTTGTGTGTAAAAATATATGTTCATGCACATACATAATGTATGTATATGCATGTGTGTGTTTATATATTCATAGTCTATGGTTCAAAACCTCTAAGTATGATACAACTCAATTTATATCTCATAACTACATTTAGTATTTAATTGTTTTGTGATCATTAATTAAATAGAAAGAACCTGATGAAACACAACTTTTAATAGTTAACCATATTCAGAAACTAAGACAAAGCCTTTGCTTATTTTTGTCAAATGATAACCCAAGAACCCTTGCATGAAGAATGAACATCACTGGTGGAGCATCTGATAAAATCCATATCTAAGGAGAGAATGTATCATTCCTGTTCTTCCTTGTTTTTCTGCACATCAAATTTAAAGGCCATTTCCATCAAGGCTGCCTTTCAGCTAGATGTTTATTATATCAGATTCAGTATGAGATAAATTTCTGGAAAGACACCTGCTCATAGGGAGGTCCACCCATACAGAGCTTGGGAAATTTAAGTATGATGTTGTAAGGTAACTAAGTAATTGTATCTGGTAAAACTTTGTGGAGATTAAAAATGGATGTCTGAGCTCTCCATAAGAATCATTTTTTCATTCTCTGGTGTTGCAAGTTCCTGAACCTCAGACCTTGCAGATGTTTCTACAGCATAAAAGCATTTAGGAACATCAACATTCATGTTATCATGCGGTACCCATTTTTTATGCATGGTTTTTATAGCGTTCAGCATGTCTTCTGTAGGTGATTTTGGAATGGCAATTCTGGGCTTGCAAGAGAATCAGGTAGCATGATGTTGGGGAAGGATAAGATTTTGAATAAAATGGGAGTCCTCATATGCATCTGAGGGAAGCTTTTAATCAGTAACATATCACATTTTACATAACAAGTTTAGCATTCATCAAAGCTACCATAAAATAAATATTTAGTTACTAGGATATGCACACAGCAAATTCTTTATAATGTTACATAAAAAAGTTAAAAGAATGCAAATATATAATTAAGCTTGCCTTTGCAGTTCTCATATCCTCCTCCCAGTGCATGGATCTCACAAGCATTAAGAGCACTATTTTCAGTGTCTAACACCACACCTGACCCCAGCAGTTCTGAGGAACTTTTGGAAAGAAAGTTCTGCTTTACCCCTGCAGGAATAAGTGCCAAGTAAATGGGGTCCTGAGGGCCCTGGCCCCCCTCAGGAAGAGGGTAGGGTGACCATCCCATCCTTAATTGGGCAGGACAGTCCCAAAATGGGAACCTCAAGTCCTGATCCTGGACTGTATGAATCAGGGACAGCATTTGTCCCATATTCCGAGTATTGTGCAGGGTTCCAGGTTTTCTGTTTACCATGGAAAAATGCAGCAAATTGTGGGTTTCCCTTTGTAGGCTGCCAGAGTTTCAGCCTGCAAGGCGCTGTGGGGAGCCACATGAAAGGGGTGCCATGTGCATGCATGCACGCACACACATTCACATAGCCAGGAATAAAGCCCCAGGCAGTGGTGGGGAGCACCTCCCCCAGCTGTCTGCAAGCAAGTTTGGGGGAGGGGGGCAGACTGAGGCACAGACAGTGAGGGGGGGACTGGGCCTATGGGCACTGCCCAGCCAGGGAAGTTCATGGGGCCCAGGGTCAAGGCAGGGAGAAAGACACTGATGGCTCATCCAGGGGAGTGGCTCCCTGCTGCTGTGTGCACTTGCAGAGAGGGGTGCATTTGGGGGCATGTCTCCAGCAAGCAGAGTTCTGGGGGAGTAGGGACTGTGTGCTTTGTGGGTGAGGGCGGGCTGTGTGGGAGGGCTGTGTTCCTGCCAGCCCTTACCATGGTGCACATCCTCCAGTACTGGCAGCAGCAGCCATGAACAGGCCCTTCAGGCACCCATGGCCTACTGCAGGCAGAACCCCCTGGCAGCGCACAGAGACCTCTGGTAGCGCACGGTGCCACCTGAGTCCTGGGGGCTACATGTCATGCACAAAACTGGCTTGGCTCACTGGTGTGAGCCTTCAGGCAGGACTGGGCTGGCTTATGTTGCCATCCAGGGCTCCTGGCACTGCAGGCAGGAGCCACATGCCATCAAGCTGGGCCAACTCCTGTCTCCACATGGCCATGCACCATTGGGCCTGGCCAGCTCCTACTTCCAGATGGCCGCCAAGTGGAGACAGAAGCCAGCCCAGCTTGATGGTGCACAGATCTTGCCTGCAGTGCTGAAATCCCCAGGTAGCAGCAAGAGGTACGTACCAGTGGGCAAGGCTGGCTCCATGTACCATATGTAGCTCCCAGGACTCAGGCAGCACCACACACCACTGTGGGCCTCTGCCTCCTCAAGCACCACACCCACAAACCAACCCCACAGATCCCCATCCACATACCCACTCAAACTCCACAGCCAGAGCTCCCCTACAAACTCCACACCCATACCCCCACACTCCAAGGTCTGGAACAGCCTGCCATCAGAGGTGGTTCAAGCACCTACATTGAACACCAAGAGTAAATTGGATGTTTATCTTGCTGGGATCCTATGACCCCAGCTGACTTCCTGCCCTTTGGGTGGAGGGCTGGACTCGATGATCTTCTGAGGTCCCTTCCAGCCCTAATGTCTATGAAATCTATGACATAAAATGTTGCCCAACTGATGTCTCTCTCTATATAGTAGCATTTCATTTTAATTACAGAAGAACACAGCTTTGGGGTATTTTAATGAGAGAATTTGGGGGAGGTGTATCAGAGAATTTACAAATTTTAAAGAGGGAACACGAAGATCCTTGTCGGAGAGGCAAGTGGCAGCAGGCAAAGGAACCTGCCCAGGGCCAGCACTGAGGACCTAACTGGAGGGCAGATTAGGTGGCTGACCTCCTGGCCATTTGCAGTACCCATACCACAGGCCAGGCAGCTGTGTGGTCCTCATCTGAGTCTGGCAGGTATACAGCCATGGGACCTCAGGTGGTTGCTGCCACAGGTGGCAACAGGTCACAGCCAGGCAGCAGACCCCACTACCAGGCTGCTGCAGTGCGTAAGTGGTGCAGGGGCCACTCTAGGTTAGGGCTGCTTCAGCTGGCACAAGGGGTTGGTGTCCCCCAATGCCAACTGGCCAGGCCTCCGAAGCTCCTGAGGCCAGGTAGCCCTGAGCTGCTTTCCAGGGCAACTTTTTATACTGCTGGGGCCAGCACAGGTGCTGGCTTCAGCCTCTAGCTCCTCCTGGCTACAGATCCAGGACGAGCTGGGAAGGGTCAGCTTGCCCCAAGTGGTACAATTTGCTCCATGCCAAAGTGCATATTCAGGCACATGTTCTAAGGCACAAATCTCCAGCACAAATTTGTGCCTTTGCTCCTTGAGCTGCTGCAAGCGCATGTGTCTACATGTGTGGACACGCCCAATGGTACTATTTTGTATTACACCTCAATGAATTTTAGTAACATTTTGTAATGTATTGCTTGATATTCTAAAGCAAGCTAATCTGAAATGTACTCTGAATGCATTTTGGTTAAGTTAACAGAATTCAAAGTATTTCCAAAAGATTTTATGCATTCTAATTACATACACTTAGAACTGTGCTGTAGAAATTAAGTCATTAAATATAACATTACAAAAAGACTCAATTTGTAATGTTTAACTTTTCAGTAGGTCATTAAATCTTAATAGCATAAAGTGACTTCCCAAGAGTTTCTTGTAGTTCCTCCATTCACCAGACCCCTGCAAAAGTCACAGAGCCCTACAAGCAGACTCTATGCTGAATCAGATCCAAGAAAACATCAAAAGCATACAGATTTTAAGCATGATTTTAAAGCCCCTCTGAATATTTGGCCAACTACATTTATTGACTAATTGATTATTCTTACACATTTTTAGTCAAAGCGATGTCATCCTTTGATCTTCCAGATCCTCACAGTTTTGGGCTACAGGCTGAGGAGGGAGAGGAGGATTGAGGGGGTGAACCAAAGACAGCGATACTGGTGTCATCGGGAAGGCTTTTGTCTTTACCACAGTCTGCTCTTTGGTGAGAGAAGCAGTGAGCTGCTGGAAAGGGATGGCCTCCACATCTCTCTGCTGGGGAGGAGGTTCTTCTCAGCCAGACTGGCTGACCTGCTTCACTGGGCTTTAAATTAAGCCTGATGGGGGGACTACCACCACTGCTGGCCTGCTGAGCAACGCTTGCAAAGCCAAAAGGACAAGGCACTTAAGCAAGCCCACACCTGCCCCAACCCTGGAGCAATATGTAGGCAAGTCAAGGGCCCCCAAAGGGACACTTGCATGCCTGTACACAAATGCCAGCAGCTTGGGGAATAAACAGGAGGAACTGGTCCTCCTGCTTAACACAAATAAATATGATATCATAGCGATAATGGAGACCTGTTGGGACTCCACCCATGACTGGGCCACAGGTATAGATTGCTATACCCTGTACAGGAGAGATTGAGTGGGGAAAGGGGCAGGGGTGTAGCTCTCTATGTCAAGGAAACCTATGTGTCCCTGCAAGTTGACATTGGCACCTAGGGTGTATGACTGGAGACCCTCTGGGTTAAAATCCATAGGGAACATGGCACAGGGGGACATAATGGTGGGAGTCTACTACAGACCTCCTACCCAGGATTAAGAGCTTGACCAGGAGTTTGCCAGGGAATTGACTGAGGCTGCATGGTCCATGGTTGTCATGGGAGACTTCAACTACCCAAATCCGAATGGTTGCAAAGCTTCCTCATGTGTGTGGAGAAGCTCTGACTCAAGAAGTCTATGGACCGACAACAGGCAAAGCACTGCTCAACCTGGTACTGGCGAAAGGGGATGATCTAGTCAGTGACCCAATGATCGAAGGGAAGCTGGGAGAAGGTGACTATGAGCTGATCACTTTCACTTTCCACTGTAAAGCTAGCAAGTCAGTCAACAAAGCAGAAGTCCTTGACTTTAGGAAAGCTGACTTTGACAAGCTCAAGAGGCTTGTTGGAGAGGCCCTAAGGGACCATGACCCAAAGGGAAGGGGAGTTCAGGAAGAATGATTGCTCAAGGGAGCAATCCTGAAAGCACAAGCCATGTCTATCCCATCTTGGAGGAAAGTTAGCAAAAGGGCACAGCATCCCCTTTGGCTCTGCAGGGATCTTGTGGACCTCCTGTATCTAAAAAGAAAGACATATACAGGAAGGAAGGCTGGAATCACCTCAAAGGAGGAGTATTCTGCACTGGTCTGGACATGTAGGGAGAGAACCAGGAAAGCCAAAGCTGTGACTGAACTCCAAGTGACTACAGGTATCAAAGACAATAAAAAGTCCTTTTTCGATATGTGGGAAGCTGAAGGAAAATCAAGGGTAACACTGGACCCCGCTAAACCAAATGGGACAACTGACAAATGGAACCCAGGAAAAAGGCAACCTGGTATTTTGCATTTGTTTTTCACCAGCCCAAAAGGACAGCCCTTCTCAATATGGTATGTGATGGCCAGGGTGAGGAAGAATTGTTACCCTACATCAATGTAGACCATGTGAAGGAACACTTTCAAGTTAGCTGGCCCAAAGGCTGGACACCTTCAAGTCAGCTAGCCCAGACAGTTTACACCCCAGGGTACTTAAGGAACTGGCAGGCATCATAGCTCAGCCACTGGCATAGATCTTTGAAAACTTGTGGTGCTCAGGTGAAATGCCCGAAGACAGGAAGAAGACCAATATGGTGCCTATTTTCAAGAAAGGAAGGAAAGTAGATCTGAGGAACTACAGGCCTATCAGCCTGACCTCTATCCTGGGGAAGATCTTGGAAAAGATTATCAAAGAGACCGTTCTTGACAAACTGGCTGATGGCAACATCCTGAGGGATAGCCAGCATGGGTTTGTTGTGGGTAGGTCTTGCAGGACCAATCTCATCTCCTTCTTTGACCAGGTGACATATCACCTGGACAAGGGAGAAGAGATTGATGTCATGTAGCTTGACTTTGAAAAGGCTTTCGATCTGGTGTCCCATGATCTCCTCATGGAAAAATTGGCCAACTGTGGCCTTGGCTACATCACAGTCTGATGACTGGGGAATTGGCTCCCAGGTTGGACCCAGAGAGTGGTCATAGATGGAAGTAAATCATCATGGTATACCGTGACCATTGGGGTCCCCCAAGGCTCTGTCCTGGGCCTATACTCTTTAACATCTTTATTAATGATGGAGATATTGGTACTAGAAGCAGACTGGTCAAGTTCACCGATGACACCCAACTCTGGGGTAAAGCGTCCACACCTGAGGACAGGAGGGTGATCCAAGATGACCTTGACAGGCTTACGAAATAGGAGGATGAGAACCTGATGGTGTTTAACACTGAAAAATTCAAGGTTCTTGACCTTGGGAAGAAAAACCTGCAGCATGCTTATAGGCTTGGCATCGCGATGCTGGCTAGCACTACGGGCGAAAGGGACTTGGGGGTCATGATTGACCACAAGATGAACATTAGCCTTTAATGTGATGCTGCAGCTATGCAAGCCAGCGTTTTTCTTGCTTTCCTCCATAGATGCTTTCTCAAGCAAATCCAAGGACATCATTCTCCCGTTGTACTCGGCCTTGGTGAGGCTGCAGCTGGAGTACTGCATCCAGTTTTGGGCTCT
The DNA here is from genome assembly GCF_001723895.1 of Crocodylus porosus. Classification (NCBI taxonomy): domain Eukaryota; kingdom Metazoa; phylum Chordata; order Crocodylia; family Crocodylidae; genus Crocodylus; species Crocodylus porosus. Next base: position 95,079,650 of record NW_017728943.1, on the reverse strand, counting down.
GCAATTCAAAAAGGATGTGGAGAAGCTTGAGAGAGTGCAAAGGAGAACCACGCACATGATCAGAGGTAAGGAAAGTAAAAGTTATGATGAGAGGCTGAGAGCTATGGGACGCTTCAGCCTGAAAAAGCGCAGGCTCAGGGGTGATATGGTAGCCACCTATAAATTTATCACGGGTGTTCACCAGGATCTGGGGGAACGTCTGTTCACCAGAGCACCCCAAGGGATGACAAGGTCAAACAGTCACAAACTCCTCCATGACTGTTTCAGGCTGGACATAAGGAAGAACTTCTTTACTGTCTGAGCCCCCGAGGTTTGGAATAGACTGCTGTGGGAGGTGGTTCACTCACCTACTTTGAACGCCTTCAAGAGACATTTGGATGTTTATCTTGCTGGGATCCTATAATCCCTGCTGATTCCTGCCCCTGGGGCAGGGGACTGAACTCGATGAACTTCCAAGGTCCCTTCTAGCCCTAATGTCTGTGATTCTATGATCTTATTATGCAATAAGTCTATCCAGCCAGACTGGTCCTTTGCACTGTTGGAACGGTGCATTTTTTATTTCTAATTTAAAACTCATATGCATTGCTTTTCTGGCTGGAAAACAAGCATACTAATTTTTGCACTGAAAACCTCAGGCCACAACCTAAATACTTATAATTTCTCTTGAAATCAACATAAATCAGGTTCTCAGTATGACTTCACCTGAGCGCTGTGTTCCTGAATTGGTTAGACTAGATCATGGTTTGGGCAAAACTGGGAGCATCTATATGGTGCTTAAGCAAGAATTAAATAACTGCACAGTAACTGGTGTTACTGCATGGTCCTGAGGCCACACAGGTTTTTCCCCACACTACTGCACAATAGCAATGAATTACTGCACACTAGCTTGTTGCAATTGCACAGTACCATTAGCATCATGTTTGGCGCTTGCCAAAACTATGGCACCATATCAATGAGCTACGGCGATGTAGCTCATTGATATGGTGACATAGCATCTTGTGTAGATGTGCCCACTGAATATGAATATCAATAAGTTACAGAATAATAGTAACTAGATCATCCCCCTTTGCCAGTACCAGGTTGAGCAACACTTTGCCTGTTGTCAGTTCATAGACTTCTTGAGTCAGATAGCGCTTGTCCACACAGGTGAGAAAGCTTTGCGACCATTCAGATTTGGCGAATCTGGAGCCCAGAACCATGGGTTCTGTCTGCATGGAGGCCTCAGAAGTGCCAGAGGGGGAGGTTTCAGACTCCAAGAGGACCCTCGGGGTGCAGCATGTGGGCATTCACGTTGTACCACTGGTAGTCCAACTGCTTCTGTGACTACCTTCCAGGGAGCTCACTGGCAGGGCCTCGGGCTCTCTCACTCACCCTCCTGCGTGAACTCCCATGCTAACTTGCATGCCGGGACTAGAAGCACACCTGTTTGTGCATCCTGTTTGTGAGGTTCTGGTCATGTGGCTTCCCAGGGGGCTGAGCAAAGCAGGAGCTGGTGAGGGGCATGTCCCTCCATGGCTCTACTCAGCTGCCCTGCAGCTGACTGGGCTTGAGTCCCTCCCTCCCCTGCCACAGGCCCTAGCTGCCCCCGGCTGTGCTGGGGGTCTGAGTCAGGGTCCTGCCAGAGCATCAGCCCCTAGAATGAAACATCACTCTGTGTGTGTGTGTGTGTGTGTGTGTGTGTGTGTGTGTAATATATATACTATTTTTTTAACCAAAAATTGGGGATTTTTTAAAAATCAGAGACAACCAGGATCCCTGGTTATAAAGAACCCCTGACTTATTTAAATTTTCTGATTGCTTTTGGAATCTTCAGATTGAGAATGCATCCATAATTTTGTGTATTTATCTGAGCTCTTTCTTCAAACCTTTGTGCTTTACTAATCCTTAGAGGTGCCCTGGACTACAGTGGTGCATAGAACAGCAGCTGTAGCTTTGTTGCTGCCAGTGCCAGCCAGCTAAGCAGTGTGGCAGTTGTTATTTTTGTTCTCCAATGTAAGCCAGCACCCAGGCCTGGTACCCTGGCCTTCCCTGCTTAATAACACAATTGCTAACCATTACTATAAAACGTACCCAACAATATCAGACGAAATAATGACATCATACATTTAAACTCCTTTATGTCTTGATATCAGTAATGGCAAATTGTTTTTCATCAAATAGTAAAGAGACACAAAAAACACAAAAAAAAGAGGAGGAGGAGAAAGAACCTAGGGCATTTAGACTATTTGAAAATTCAAGTCAAGTTTAGCCATAAAAGGGAGGATTTTGAAAATGTCAAAACATTTCACGTGACACTTCATTTTGGAAATACTGACATGTTTTATCTGGATATTTTTTTCAAATGAATCTTTTTTTACTTTGATTTGAAACATTTTTTGCTTTATAAATTGGCCAAATAAAAGAAAAAAGGTTTTAAAAGGTTAAATAAGAAACCCCCCCAAAAACAACAACATCCCAAAACAACAACATTTTAAATCAAATAAACTATTCCCGTTGAACCAAAATGAATGATTTTGATCCTGCATTTCTTAAAAAAACCCTGTTTTTATTTGAAGCAAATCATCCCTTTTTTCCTCCTCCATTTTCCCCCTTTTCCTTAATGATTTGGTCTTCCTATCCAATGGAAAAGTCCAGTATGTTTACTACCCTATTTATATAGCAGTCCAATTAAAATAAAGATAATAGTACATCTACAATATAATGTCAATTTCTTAGTATGTCTTTATCATTCTATTCCATTCACTACATAAAAATGTGAGCATGAGCCCACAATTACCACAAAAGTATCTGAAATAAAACTGAATTTTCCCTAGTTTTTTAAAATAGAAAATAATTAAGGTAACTATTGCCAAATATCATTTTTTTTATATAAACCATTTTTTTCCAATGCAATATATGCCATTACTATCCAATAGCTACCTCATATTTTGTAACTAGAGTTGTAAACTGAAAATCTAGAACTCGGTGATCAAACTGCAGACTTTCAATCAAATATTTCCATCCTAACACATAGATGCAAAGGCTGGGAATCCACCAGAAGTACAGACAGATGTCTAAGGCTAGGTACAGATGCTGCACTTAGTGCACTTTAAGCACACAGAAATCCCTTTACAGCTGTAAGAGAACAGACATTTATGGCACATGAAGTGCTTTAAAAATGGCAGATCCTGCTTTAAGTTAACCCTGGATGGATGTGTACCAACCTAAAGTGCTTTCTTGAACATCTGTACCAGATCCCATCAAGAGCTATGTTAGAACACAACCACCCCATTGTAGGCAGTGTTGCACAGGGCTGCACTCTAGTTTCATGAAGAGCTCATTTGCTCTGCCTGAGCCTAGACTGGCCCCGCAGCCTGGTGGAGGGGGTGGACTTGGAGAAAGCTGTCCCTGCAGTTGCTATGGCCATGCAGCATGTCACAGCCTGATAGGAGATGGGGGCTGCAGGGGAAGGAGTCCAGGGTCTCTCTGCTGGCAGCCACTCCAGCTGTGCTGCAGGGGAAGGGCTTTGGGGTTTGTCTTCCTGCAGCAGCTCTGGCCAGGCAGCACTGAACTGCTATTTTGCCGGGGCTGCTGTGGAGAAAGGGCTCTGGGGTTTGTGTCCCTGGCTGCAGCTTAAAAGATGCTGGAGGTAGAAGGCGGGGCAGGAGCAACTGCACAGACCTGGCCTGCCCTACCTGACACCCCAGCCAGAAAGTCATGGGGAGTACTTGCAGCAGAGGGGTCTCCATTCCCTCCTCAATCACCAGCTGGGGTGGGGGGGAGTGGGGCCACTTTGGCCGTCTCCTAGGAGGTGGTTGGAGTGCCCCCAGCGGCCAGTGTGGGAAGGCTGTGACCCCCCCCGCACCGAACAATGAATGCCTCTGATTGGGTCTCACTCTAACCTAGAGCGCTTTGAGTATAGCACAGTAAGTTAGAGCACTTCACCAGGGACTTTTTGAACATCTAGTCTAAGTGCCTTCAGAAGCTTATTAGTGTGAGCTCAGAGCCACTCTTACATTGTCTCATTTCCAGGATTTGGCATGCAATGAGTAGGAGTGGTTGGGTGGTACAGTCTTAAGCACAGTACAGAGGCAGCATAGGAAATCCCTTATTTACTGTCAAGTTACTGATCCTGTTCCCATCACAACTGATATCATATCTCCAATGGACATAATTTTGTAGGATTGAGTGCTCCTCCATGAAATCTTAACTATGACTTTATACTCTCTTTTCTCAACAGACAGAAGCAAGAAAGTGTGAAGTTCCATTAAGGTCTCACATAAGTTCCATTAAGCCAGATCATACATTGGCAAGATGGAAGTGAATGCCCTAAGGGGTGCTAGAGCATGACTATAATAGATGTGAAACAGTGCTAGAAGCCTTTTCCCTAATTTTTATTTTCAGAAACAAAAAGCTTTGAATGTGTATGGTGCTTCTTGATGCCACTTAGCTATCTATCCAGTAGTTTTTGTGACACCTTATTTTTTATATTCAGCTCCCTTATTTGTCTGGTATCAGAATCCAGCCCTGCAGTCCAACAACCCAGCTACTAAATTTAAATCTATTTTGTGACATGGTACACAGATCCTGCATATGTAATGACTTTTTAAAGTGGATCATGTATTTATTTTGAATGTTCCTCTGTAATCCTTATGTAACCTCTCTAACCCTTCTCAGGGCCAGTCGACCAATGGCCCACCCACCTGTTTCTGGGCCAACTGCCTGCCTTCTCACCTGCCATGGCTTGATGATATTTAATTAGGATGTTAATTAGGCAGGAGGCTGCCTATTTCTTGCCCCGATGCCAGGGGGCATTATCTGCAGCTCTGTTCCTCCGCTACAGTGCACCCCAAGCCTCACAGATGGCATCTACAGTTGTTAACACCGCCAGCCCCACTCTGGGCCCCAGAATCCTCCAATCCCCTATGAGATCCCTCCACTCAGGCAGCCTACCATGCCCTCATTCTGGGCTGTCTAGTCCCCTGACCCATTTCCCCTCCCAGGCATGGTCCCCCTGGGACCTTTGGCCACACAGGCCTTGGCCTCGCCTCCAAGACCAGTCAGAAACTCCAGGCCTCAGCTCTGTCCCTCACAGTGGACCCATAGCCCTTTTAAGCATTCTGGTCCTGGTCCCAGCATTGCCCAGTTGAGGGTACCCTAAGTCAAGCCTCTGAGCCTCTAGCCCACTCTCTCTTTCTTGGGTCCAACTTCTTGGCCCTAATAGGTGTAATACACCTGATTGTGAGAGCTGGGGTTATTAAGGTGCCCCAACCCACCTTTTCAGAGTGGTAACTGGCCTGGTATTTCTTGGGGTCTTCCGTGCCACTGAGAGCCCCACCTGGCCACCCACTCCCAGCAGGGTACAGTTTTAGGTTATGCCCAGGACCAGGAGCCTGCAAACCATCCCCTACAGCTCCTGCCCTTACCTACAAGGTGTTTTACTCAGCCTTGCAGCCAAGTGATGTTTCTGCCTGGGCTGCCAGCAGTAAACTGCTCTATTTATATGGGCGGCCAGAGATCTAAAATGGCCACTGCAATCAAGCATCTGCTGGCTGCTTGACTGATTCCTTAAAGTGGCAGGCACCAACAGTGTCCTTCCACACCTTAATATGTTAGAGCCAAAAGTTAAGTCAATAATCTGAGGTGAGAGCTAAGCTGTCACATTTTCTATGAAACTTGCTGGCATCCCTGTATTTTAATATGTCAATTGACCCAATTGTTCTGCTTTGGTTTTTTGTTTGTTTTTAATCAGTTACTATTCTGAAGGAAAAGGGAAGATTTTATTTACATGCTTTATTTGGGAACAAGTCCTTCAGAAGCTACTATAAATGAAAGGAAGAAGTCAGATCTGGGGTCAGTTGCTACATGTAAACAAATCATAAGAACTAAAGATGGATCCAAACAGCAATGTGACAGTACAAATTAAGAACTGAACAAGCCCCACAGAACATGAACAACATCCCAAATTGAAAAGGGAATGTTCTGAATGTCATTGTTATAGAAACAGGACAGAATAGGCTGAAAACACCAATATAGACAATAAAAGCACTTTACAGTAATGCAGGGAATTCTTTCTTTCAGGGCATTCTTGTGAGAAGAAAAATATTCTTTAACCCTGTTCAAAGGTGTGAAATTAACTTAAAATTGCTTTACTGGTTTATCTCATATATTACAATCTTAAAGTTTTGTTTGGAGTCTTTAAGTTCATTTGAACATGAAAGTAACTGGAAACCTGAGAAGTTGTGAGTCCTTCCCAACCCCCAGCTCCACAAACACATGAAATAAAAACATGGAGGGTTTCTTATGGACTGGAACCACCATGTTTTTCACAGCACTTTTTTAAAACATAGACAAGTTGTTAAACTTGGCATGAATTAAGACAGGAAGCTGGTAAAAAGGAAATGCAAGGCAAAACTAGGAAACAATGATCTTTTTTATCTTTTATCTATTATTATTATTTTATTTTTCTTATTTTTCCTTATTATTTCTTCTTCTTAATTTTATTATTCTTATTTCTATGTTTCTTTGATTATTTTATGCCTTTATTTTCCCACTGGATTGAATACTAATCTCCTTCAACTAAGCAAATGTTTTTTTCATGGTGGTGGTAGTGTAGTGAAGACATAGACAATTGAGTTTGTCACTCTCCCAGTCTTATGTTTGCAGCCCTCTTCACTTCCATGGTAAGAGCATGCTCTTGTCCAATTTCAGACAAGATAAGCACTTGTAAAGAATGAATCCCCACTTAAAGCAATGGGCAAAAATAAACTTGAAAACCAAGCTGACAGAGGAAGGTTTAAGCACATCTGACCTTCTGCCTGCATATTTGGATAGATCTAGTATTAGTCTCAAGTGTCAAATATGCTGCATAAGAAATGTCATGTATTCTATTAACCAGAATGTGTATATTAATCCCTGATGAGGGCATCTATACACATGCTTCTCTGATGTGTTGCAATTCCAGTGTGTCAGAGCAGACTTGATTAATCAAGTCTGCTGGAGAATGGCAATTACCATGTTCCACCCACCTCCTGCATCTTGTATATCAGCCCTTAAATATGGTGGTGGGGGTGCTTGAACTAAAGCTCATCAAACAAGCTTTATTTCAATTGCACCCACCACCATTTTTAAGCATGGGAATGCTGGTATATGAGATGTGGTGATGCTTTAATTAGATTAAATAAAGTGCTGTCCCCCATCCCCAACCCCCAGAGCATGTGTAAAAGTGCTTTCATTCCTTTAAACTTTATTCCTGAACTTTCTGTTGTTAGAAAGATGCATATTTTTCAGGTGAAAGTCTGGCTACTTTTTTGATGATTTCCCTTTTGTTGGGCTACATTTTTAACTTACTACATGTTGATTCACCATCGAGTGATTAATGCCACCTGAAGATCTGCACATACACATTTTAAGCTATTCAAATGTATAAACACGATAGTAGTGTCTCACTTCCCTTACAAGTACTGCATTTTTGTTCTTGATATATTAGCTCCTGATTTGTTAAGATGATTTTTAGGATTTTGCTGTATCTCCCATGCCCCTTGTTCATGCTAAACCAAGGAAAGGGGAAGGAAGCCACTTTTGAGGCCCCTGTCTGATACCTAGGTACCCTTAAACACGTAGAGATTTGACAAAGGCATCATTGGGCACCCCAGGATGACTTCACTGTCTCATTTCTAAGTTTGATGTTTGTGAAAAAGAAAAGATAGATAAGAATGGGTAAGTGGGAGGTATCTCCGGGTATCTTCCTGAGGAAGGTAAGGAGGGTTACATAGCTTAGATATACCCTTATGGCATTATTCATGGGTTTCAGGATGGGATTTTCTAAAAAGTGTAAAGGAGTTAGGCACCCTTGAAAGTTTTACTGGCTTAAGCATTTCAAGGCCTGTATATATTGTTTTGTTTTCCTAGTAAGAGCCCTAGTGAAGATCCAGTTAAACTAAGATAAAAGGTATCTCATGTTTGTTAAGTTAGTTCCTTTCCTATGGTGGGATATTAGTATTAATCATATCTCAAGAAAGTTTACTACTTCATATGATCAGTAACATTAAAGGAACATACACCTTTTTAGGTAGAAAGGGCCTTAGGCACCTAGCTCCATAGTCTTGCAACATATATATGTTGAAATTGTACTAATTAATTATACTACTACATTTGCTTTTAAACCAAAATTCTAACTGTAAACATGATATAGAGCACAATGGTAAAATGAATAGATATTCTAGTCCTGTGAGGTTCTTCATCCCTTAAACTTTTATTTACTTGTGGGTGAGTTGAAGGGGGATGTGCATTTTATCAGCTTACAGAAAGGCGTAGAAAACCAACTTCAGTTCTACATTTCTGTAGAAACATAAATATCCCACCAGGATTTTATGGGGGAGAAATTTTCTGACACTATGTTATAATCTGCACAGCAATAGTAAAGTAATAAGTTTCTGTGGTATTACAAATGAAACTATTTGAGTAAATTTGGTGCACTTGGACATCAAGGACAGAAGCTACATAAATATAATTTCAGTACATTTTAAATTTCTTGCCTGTGTCCACTGGCTTACTATAATCTGCTAAATTCCAGTACAATGTGATTGCTGACTTAGCTGACCATATTTTATCTAGATTTGACTTTGAATTCTACCAATGATTTCTTCCCTTTCTCTTTCTTGGGCTATATATTAACAAATGTTCCCAGTTCAGCTTTTTTCAAGGATAATGTATCCAATAATAATAGCTAATATTCAAGCAAAAGATAAAATTTACGACTTGAGTTAGCAGGCACATGTTCCTAAATTGATTCTGAATTTAATCCAAAGCTTTCACTGTAAGTCATGTCAGAAATACCTGTCTTTTAAAGAAGCAGACCTCTTGGTCATAAGTATTACTTGTTTATTTACATTCTAGAGAAAAGTTTGAATTAAATTAGCCATTTTTGAGGTACAGTATATAAAAAAGTTGCATGTTTGTTTATTTTTCAAGAGCTGTTATTTTTTCCTATCCATACCATGTAATGGAGTTAAATAAGTTATGTATAAATATATTATTTCCACTTCTGGCTTCTTATTCCAAAATTATCCATGAAAATACTTTGATTTTTATGACTGTTATTCTTAATTGGATGAATCTGTTATCCTCCTAAAATTCTGTCAACATATTTTCGTCTACCAATAATTCATATACAGTAAACTTAATGTAATTTATCTTCCACTATTAGTCATTCATCAGCCATGATTTCTTGTTGGTAACGTTGCTCACGTGGCATGATTTTGGCTTTTTGACTGGATGACTGAAATGATGACATCAGTAGAGAGCAAACACTTGTATGAGAAATAGCAAACACTTTTTTTTCAAAAGGAACACATTTGAATTAATGTAATCAGGAAAGCAGAGAAAAAAGTGTACCTAAGGCTCATCACTCTGCAGTAGCATAGAAAGTTTGGAGTATTCATATTACTGACATCTTAATAAGTAATAGAGAACAGCTCTTCAGCAATTTCAAATAGCTGGATACAAGTGTGAAGCCTTATGTATGAAATAATGTGAGATATATGACTTATTTTCTCAGGCCTGCCTGGAATGGAAGGAATAAATATACCTGCAAAAGCCAGTACAATGAAGAATGAGAGCCCAAGATAGTAGACCACACCTGTTCTTCAAGGGATGGAATTTGTTGGACAAAGGTTACTGCATGACTGATCACAAGATGAATATGAGCCACCAATGCGATGTTGCAGCTGGTAAAGTGAGTAAAACTCTGGTGTGCATCCATAGATGCTTCTCAAGAAAATCCCAGGATGTCATTCTCACATTGTACTCGGCCTTGGTGAGGCCACAGCTGGAGTACTGCATCCAATTCTGGGCTCCACAGACCTGGTAGCCACTTATAAGTACATAAGGGGTATACATCAGGATCTGGGGGAACTCCTGTTCATCAGATTGCCCCAAGGGACAACAAGGTGAAATGGTTACAAACTCTTTCAAGACAGTTTCAGGCTGGACATAAGGAAAAGCTTCTTTACTGTCCAAGCCCCCAAGGCCTGGAATAGACTGCCTCCAGAGGTGGTTCAAGCACCTACCCTTGGACTTCTTTAAGAAACCTTTGGATGTTTATCTTGCTGGGATCCTATGACCCAGCTGACTTCCTGCCCCTGGGGCAGGGGGCTGGACTTGATGATCTTCTGAGGTCCCTTCCAGCCCTAATGTCTATGAAATCTATGAGATTTTAATCATGCAAAAATGTGGATTTGGGTTACTTTTTTAACCCAAAATTAGGGATTTTTTTAAATCAGAGAAAGCCAGGATTCCTGCTTATAACCGCTCCATTTCAAGTGAGAAAGCAGGAAACGCAAGTACTGAAATCCTGGGATATGGGCTGAATTTTAACAAGTTTGAATATAATTAATTTTAGATTCATTGTTTGTTTGGGTCACAGACTGAGACTGATAAATGCATGGGTTCAAATGTTATCCAAGATTGGTTCATCTCTGTTTTACAGACTGAATTCCCATCCACTATTTATATTCTATGTTGTGTTATGATGGCACTAACTTTAACTACGTAATGCCAGAGAAACAAAATAAGTGGCAGTCAGCCATTCTAGGCAAGAAAGACAGGATCATTCATTATGCTTTGCAGGAGAGACGAACTGTAATTTGTCAGCATATTATCACCCTGGTAATACAAGAGCTAAAACATTGTTTGGTACAAACAGACAAGCTAATACCTGAAAGGAGTCAAAGTATATGTGGCTTATCAAGAAAATATGTTTGTGTTTCCAACAACTAAAGCAGTCAAATCATGACAGCCTGGCTATGTTTGACTGGGATTCCTCAGGTTTTTTATTAATACTGTCACATTTTATTTTGCCATTTTTTCCAAGAACAAATATATAAGAAATCATTCTTGATAGTTCCTAGATAGCACACAGTAGCTAATATGTAAGTAAAATAGCTCTCACTATTTCTTTATGAAAAATGCTCAGTGAGACTCTTTGTATTGCAACATTTTTTAAAGGAGAATGACATATCTCATTGATGGAAAATCAGCACTGCAGGTAACACCCATATCTAAAAGGTGAATACGTACAGAATAAAAACTATCACCAGCTTTATTCTTGTGATGAACTTATCTAAGATGGACTGTAGGGAAAGCACTATAAAAGTTTGAATGTTCTCTTCCAAGTGCTGCTAGAAAAATCCTTGAATCCATTAATGTTTAAAATAAATTTGACCATATGGGGTTGCCTTTCTTGATCATAGCTGTTCTGTATGCCCTGTGTAATGTTAAGCTTTGACCCATTACTACCTGTAGAGTACAGAAGCCTTTTTGCTCTTTTCTCTGACCTTAGCAGCAAGAGCTTCATAGGAAAAGAATTGGGTAGACAATGTGAAAGAAAGGGTAGATTTTGCAAAAAGGAAAACTAAAAGATAATGTTAACTCAAATGGCTTGGACCTGGTGGCCACGCAGGGTACCAATGTCTCACTGCTCTGAGCTTCTCCCCTTCCTGGGGCATGGGTTGCTCTGGAGCCTTGTGTACCCCTCTTGTTCCCACTATCAGGCCCCTTGTGCCTCTTGGTGAAATGCCCTGTCTGTGTAGGCCATTCCGTATTTGGCACCAGGCCAGATATAGCTTCACCTTGGGGAAGTTGCTGCCGAGCCCCCGTGAGGTCAGTGCTCCCACCCAGCTGCCTACTGCCTCCTAGTCTAGGTATGCCCCAGGTGTCCCTGCAGTATCAGGGGGCCTCTTCAGGGAGGCACTCCCTCTGTTTCCCTTTGAAGATTTCCTCCATTTACCTGCTCCCAGCCCCACTGGGCTTGAATCCCTTTACACGGGCTCATGGGTGAGAGCTCGGCCCCTGGTGAGATGTGAGTAAGGCTCCACCTGGCCTCCCTTTTAAAAACATTTTTTGATTTAATAAAGTTTGTAGCACCATTCATTTCCTTTCCATAAGCAAAGAAATATATGAATTTATCAGCATGGAAATTTACCAAGTGCTGATATTAAATTAAAACATGTATCTAAATCAAATATCAAATGGTGCATTTGTTTTAAAATGCACTATCTCCTACAGGATTGCCAACTGTCCATACATTTATGGACAATCTGTGAGAAAAACAGCCTAAAATCACTTGTCTGTAAATTCTGAAGAAAAAAAAAGGTCTCTGTAAAATAAGAAGTTCTGAGCTTGTTTCAAGATTCATCACCTGAATGAAACTATAGTGAAGCATTAGTGTTGGACAGAGAGTGGAGAAGCACTACTTAGTTTCTAAGCGGGAGCACAACTCAGCAACCTGAAGTGATCTGTCTGTCAGGTCTTCCTTGCTTATTGGAGCCTCTATGGGCATTTTTACATGTGTTCCAGGAGGTTGGAGGGGGAAGGTGCTTTGATTAGAGTCGCTTTAATTAAATTACCTGCAGCATCTCATGTATCAGTGTTCCCATGCTTCAAAACGGTGGGAGGGCCTCTGTAACTAAATCTCATTGAATGAGCTTTAGGTAAAGCCCCCCCGCTGCCATTTTGAAGTGCAGGGACACTGATACACAAGATGCGGAGGCTGGCTGCAGTGTGCTAATTACTATGCTCCAGCAGATTTGATGCTTCAATGCACTGTAATGACAACATGTCAAAGTGGCTTCCCTGCCCTGTAGTCCCTTGTGGCCATGATAGAGCTGCAGGGCTGGGAGGTGGGGAGAGGTTGCACATGGGGGTTTGTGCCATGATGAGGGGAATGGGACTAGAGAAGGTAAGACTCCAGTGGGGTTGAGGAGTGGGGAACAGCATGGTACAGAGCACAGTCGGGGGTATTACTGTGTAGAGTAAATAGGAGACTCCTGTGCTGGGGGGCCACAAAATATACAATCACTGCTGCGGTCACACAGGGCTGCCAACCCAAAATTTTGTTTTTTACTGACATTAAAAAGACATACCAGTAAAACTGTTTGTCAGTACAAAGTTTGAAGATTGTCATTAAAAATAAATTCTTGGGTTGGTAACCCTGCATCTTCACCAAGTTCTTTCTGTGTTTCTTGTTAGAGAACCCATCCAATAAGGCAAGGAAGCTGAATTAAAGGGAAAGAGCAAGAACCCCTTACTTGCTGAAAATGGCTTTCCCATACAGACTCAAAGGAGAAACATCAAGGAATACATTATTCCAAGTCTACATTCAGTTTTATTCCTTATTTTGTTGATGGTAATGACGGCTTATCCTGATGTCATGCATATCTCCTGTCTCATTTTGTACTATTTGGATAAATTTTGTTCCATTAGCTGAACAATTTGGTTTAGCTTATTAGCAAAATTAAAGGAAGCCCCCCCTTCAACTTAGCAAAATTCCAAAGTGAACAATGGCTTTAGTCATTATTTACCCCAATCTGCCCATTTGGTTCAGATAAATGAAGAAGGACTTCTTTCTTAGAAGTCACAAGTTCAGAACTAGCATGCCTGACGACTTGCATATTTACATATCTCAGTCCTTTTCCAACAGGCATTATAAGCAAGTTTGCAAATCTATTGCTTCCTCCAGGAATGCAAGGACATGTTGATGTCAAGATTGCATTAAAGGGGCCAGGATAAACTCTTATTCTTTTTCTCTCTGTCATTTTGTCTTGTACAACTGTGATATTTTAGGGACAGAAACATTAGGCTTTATCCAAAAAAGGCTTAAGCACTAAGCTTATTGCTGTCATTTTAGGCACTTAAGTGACACACAAGATTTAGATCCTCAAAGTCCCCACTCAGCTTCCACTTGCTCATGGAGACGTCTAAATATCTGCAAGTAAGTATGCATAGCATTCTAAATATATGTTTCTGGAAACTGAAATTTTCCTGGCTTTTGACAATACTGAGCAGCAAGGTACCTCGTTCGTGTCAATATCTCATCTGGATCTGCAAACTTGTTTTCCCCCCTCTCTTTACACTGAGGCCCATGCTGGCAGTGTTAGCAGAGAGTATCCACCAAACTAGGTACAGAATAAAGGGTAGTCAGAGAAAGTGATGAAGGTGCCCTTTTCTACCCATTAGCCCAGTAGCTAGAGTACAGGATGTTAGTGTCCTTGATTTAAGGGGTTTTGACTAAAGGGTTTTGAAGTCAAAGCACAAGTTAATCCTTTACCTACTTGACTATAGGACATTGGGGGTGGAGGAACTTTCTGTGTTTCTTGATAAAATGGTTTCACTTTCCATAGCACAATGGAATATCCACAGACCCACAGCACTCACTTTGAAGACTGGAGACCTGACTTCCAGCTTGTACTTCAAAGAATTTTTCAATATTGACTAGAGGGAGTTCTGCTGATGGCTCCCCCTGGGTCGTACTGCCTCTGTCTCCTGTCAGCTTTGACTGGCAGCCAGGAGCAAATAACTATTATTTTACTATTTCTAGGGGCCCCACAAGCTGGATAGAAAGGCCTGGTGAGCCAGATCTGGCCCATGGGCCATATTTTGCCCACCCTTGGTTTAATATGAATAGTAAACAACTCAGGCTGTTTATTGTAAAATAATTTCATTTTTCTGTGTACAGTTATTTTAAAAAAATCAGAATGTTCAAACAATGGAGTTTATTCTTCAGTTATTTATTTCTTTGTGTGTGTTTGAATAAAATGATGGGGCTATAGAACAAAATAACAGTTTTGCTGCCTCAGTAGAGATGTGAATTTCTATGCCTACATTCTTATGCTTGAACTTTAAACATGCAAAAATTAACCTTTCATCTGGCTGACATGGAATTGTTTTATGCCAGGAACTAGAGAACTTTTTTGAAAGATAAATTATAGATCCTATAGCAATGGGCATCAATGCCTACCAACACTGGGAGAATTATGTTTAATAAGAGCTATGCACACATCATTAACATTTTTCATCTGTTTAAAAATGCAGCCAGCAAATCAGTTTATGCACTAATACTCATAGTGGCTTTGTGCATCTGTCTATGTTAGAGTAGGGGCTAGCATAATCTGCAGTATTTGGTGACTCAGACCATGAAACAAATTCTGCTAGTTTAGTCGAGGTCACACAGCACAGAATAAAATCTGAGAACAAGTGTTATGTCTTCTTAAATGAAAAGTTTAAGTACATAAATGCTCTTCCACATCAGTAAGCAGCAGATTGCTAACGATATGGTATCTGTGTAAAACAGCAAATATGAGATTTGGGCAAGTTGTGCCTGTCCTTGAAACCGAGTTAGGAAAGTAAATTGCAAGCTTAAGGTTAGGGAGTAAGATGTTTGAAGGAATCCCAGAGATGGAAAAAAGGTTGACAGGTAAAATGTTCAAAATTACCTACCTGAAACAGGAGTCTCAAGGAAACTTCACTGCTTTAGTTCCAGGTTTGGCACCTGTGGAGTGGGTAGGCAATGCTGTACTTCTCAGCAGTGCTCCCAAAAAAACACAAGGAAAGCAGGAGAAATATACTCTAAGGGCACATCTACATGAAACACTTTACTTGAGATTAGAGCTAATGTCTGTGCAGTAAGCGTTACCATCTACATATGCAGATGTTTACTGTGCAGTAATTTGCTCTACTTATGCGTAAATTTTCTACCTACAAATGCAAGTAGCAAATTTGCTCTTGATTACTTACTGCACAATAGCACACATGTAGACACCTGAAAGAGAGCAAATGTGCCCCCAGTTGGCCGTGTAGCAGGGGGTGAGAAATTGCTCTGTGCCCCCAAGATCTGCCTGCTGCTGGGGTGGGCTTATCTCCCAGCACCAGCTCTGTGGTTGTGGTGCTGGTGCTGGGAGATTCTTTTCTCCCAGGGCCAGCTCCATGGTCATGGGGTCAGGGTTGTAAGATTCTTCTTTCCCAGCTAGGTATTTTATAAACATAGGACAAAAAGAATCTGTAGCTTCAAAAATCTGTAGCTTCAAACTGTCATAAGTTAAGTACAAGTCAAAAGACAACAGTAGTATACAAACAGATGAATCTGAAAAGGGCCTATGAGGATACAGTGATACAGTGTTAGAATGGCTGGAAGAGATTTCAGGAGGTCACCTGGTCTAACCCTCTGCCTGCAGCAGGACCATCTCTATCTATACCTTTCCATATAAATCCTTGCCTAGTTTATTACTAAAATATGCTATCAAACCTGTTGGACAACTATAAGACAGGTAACATGCCGCAGGTAAACTAGGGGGACAAGTAGAGTCAGTATACTGCAACTGCAAGGATTGTTAAAATATCCTTGAAAGATCCAAGGATGAGAACCATGCCCCCAGCTACAGAGGAAGGCAAAAACCTCCATAGTTCATAACAATATGTTTGTGAGGTAAAAATTATTCCTTATCTTAAATGTGGTAATCAGTCTGTCCCTGAGTGGAGGGGCTAGACCCATAAGGAGTAATGGCACATCCCAGCTGAAATCTCCAACCTTGGCTGCATCCAACACCCAGTGCTTCTGAGGAAGATGATCCCTACCTCCTCATCCTGAACAGGTATAGTAACAGGAGGGGGAAAAAAATTCTTCCTGTCCCTATGTGGCAACCAGCAAACCCCAGAAGCATAGGAAATACCAAACACCCTCATTCTGCTCTGTAACCTGGGGACAGCAATCATAACTGCACATATCATACCCTCTTATTGGACAGTCAGAACTCCCCTTTCTGCATCCCCTGAAAAAATCTTATCCTAGGTCTTTTAATCTTCTTTTATAACTAGGCCAATTGTGGACCTCTACTTCAATCTCTGGTTGCTGAGCATGGTCCTCTGTCTCCAGTATGTACCTGCTTCAGGCTGCACATCTCTTCTCAGTATTTTCTAGCAATCTGTGCGTATGTGTGTCTGTTGAGAGGGAGGAAGAAGGTTCTCCTGGGCTTTTAACTGTTGCTTTTTACAAAGCACATCAGACATAGCTACTGCTAGATCATCCCTGACTAATACTCATCCAACCTCTTCTTGAATATTTACAATGATGCAATGATGGAGATTCCACAATTTCTCTAAGCAGCCTATTACATTGCCTCACTTTTCTAAAAGGGCACGTCTACATGAGACATTTACCACAAGGTAGACTAATTAGCTCTGCAGTAAATGTCTCATGTCTACATGTGTGGCCTTAATAGGCCTCAGGAAACTAATTAACTCCACAGCAGGGTAGTACCAGTATTTACTAGTACTACCCTGCTGTGGAGCGTTTTTATTCCTCAGCAGTGCATGTGTAGATGCTTATGTGGCTGGCTGGGACATGAGGTTGCTTCAGTGCAGGGGCTGCCTGATGACCAGCTTGATATTGGTGCACTCTCATGCCCTAGCCAGCCCTACCTCAGCACATTGAATTGGGTTGAAACAGCCCCAGGCAGGCAGGCAGAGCCTCATGGGCCCCCTGTCAACTGGGGCTACTCCAACCTGGATCAGTGTGCTTCAGTCCTGGGTGCATGCTCAAATGGCATGTTTAGGAGAAATAAACTCCAGTATGATACAAGGGGGCTGTGGGAAGAGGGGTCTAACAGTGGGGGTCTGTTACAGACCCCCCCACCAAGGGGAGGAGCTGGACCAGGAATTTTCAGGCCAGCTTGCAGAGGCACTTAAGGCAAGGGATGTAGTTGTCATGAGTGATTTAAATTACCCGGACAACTGCTGGGAGGAACAGTCAGCCAGGTCGGATCATTCCAGGAGGTTCCTTCCTGAGATACAGGACCTCCACTTAATTCAGGAGGTGCACAGTCCCACCAGAGGAACTGCCCTGTTGGACCTGGTCCTGGCCACAGGCGACGATCTGGTAAGGGGCATCCAGGTTCCTGACCACCTGGGTGATAGCGATCATTGCTTGCTGAAATTCATTATCCAGTGCAGGGTGTCAAGGGCCTGAAGCAAGGCAGTAGCCCTAGACATCAAGAGGGACAAGTTCAATGAGTTGAGGAGATTAGTGGGAGAAGCACTGGGGTTCTTGAGAGCAGGAGAACTCAGTGCCCAAGATGAGTGGTCATTCCTTAAGGAGATGATACTCAGGTCCCAAGGAGTGACCATCCGAACAAGAAGCAAGGGGGGCAAGAGTGCCTGAAAGACCCCCTGGCTCACCACAGGCATCTGGAAATGCCTGATTGACAAAAAGGTGGCATACAACTAGTGGAAGGAGGGTGCTATCTCCAAAGAGGAGTATACCTCCTCTGCTCAGGTCTGTAGGGGTGCTGTCAGGAAAGCTAAGGGGGACATAGAGCTAGGACTAGCATCCAAAATCAAAAATAATAAAAAGTCCTTTTTCATATATACAGGGAGGATGAAGAAAGCACCAGGAAATGTGAGGCCCCTGCAAGATTCTCTGGGCAATCTGGTGGTTGCACCACAGGAGAAAGCAGACCTCTTTAACCAATTCTTCACCTCTGCTTTCTTGTGCAGGGGCCGGGACTTCCCTACTGTGATGCAAGACGGACTCAAGGGGAACACCTCCAGACCTCAGGTTGGGGAGGACCGGGTTAGAGAGCTTCTGGAGAGGCTGGGTGTGTTCAAATCAGCAGGTCCAGATGCTCTCCACCCCAGGGTGTTGAGGGAGCTAGCAGGGGTTATTGCAGGGCCCTTGGCATGACTTTATGAGTGCTTGTGGTGCTCAGGCCAAGTGCCAGATGATTGGAAGATAGCCAACGTGATCCCCATCTTTAAAAAAGGGAGGAAGAAGGACCCGGGCAACTACAGGCCCATCAGTCTTACCTCAATCCTAGGGAAACTCTTTGAGAAGATCATCAAGGAGCACATCTGCGATTGGCTGGCTTCAGGGATGATGCTCAAGGGTAAACAGCATGGTTGCATTAGGGGCAGGTCATGTTAGATCAACCTGATTGCCTTTTATGATCAGGTCACAAAAACATTGGATGCAGGTGTCGCCGTGGATGTAGTCTTTCTGGACTTCAGGAAGGCCTTTGACACCATCTCCCATCCCATACTCATTTAAAAAAACTAGGCAACTGTGGCATTGATGCCTGCACAGTCAGATTAGCTGAAGGGTGGTGGTGGATGGGTCATATTCGATCTGGGGAGAAGTGGACAGTGGAGTCCCCCAGGGCTCGGTCCTTGGGCCTATGCTGTTTAATTTCTTTATCAGTGATTTGGACGACAGGGTGAAAAGCAACCTATTTTAATTTGCTGATGATTACCAACATTGGGGGTGTGGTGAGCATGCTAGTAGGGAGGGAAGACTGCAGCAAGACCTGGATAGGTTACAGGGGTGGGCTAACAAAAACAGAATGAGTTTCAATACTGACAAGTGCAGAATGCTGCACTTCGGCAGTAGTAACCAGCAGCACACTTATAAGATGGGAAACTCCCTTCTTGAGAGCACAGAGGTAGAAAGGGATCTTGGAGTCATTATTGACTCCAAGATGAACATGGGCCGACAATGCGAGGTTACAGTTGGCAGGGCTAACTGGACCTTGTCATGCATTCGCAGGTGCATCTGAAATAGGTGATCCTCCCCCTCTATGCAACACTTGTCAGGCTACAGCTGGAGTACTGTCCAGTTCTGTGCAACCCATTTCAGGAGGGATGTGGACAACATTGAGAGGGTCCATAGGAGGGCCACCCACATGATCCAGGGACAACAGGGCAGACTCTACAATGAAAGACTGTGGGACCTGAACCTATTCAGCCTTCACAAGAGAAGGCTGATGGGGGACCTGGTGACCATCTATAAACTCACTAGGGGGGGACCAGAAGGGTTTGCGAGAAACCTTGTTTTCCCTAGCTCCCCCGGCATAACAAGGAATAACAGCCATAAGTTGTTGGAGAGTAGGTTTAGATTAGACATCTGTAAGAACTACTTCACAGGGCAGCTAGGATCTGGAACCAACTTCCAAGGGAAGTGGTGCTGGCTTCTACCCTGGGGGTCTTTAAGAAGAGGCTTGATGCTTACCTGCTTGGAGTCATTTGAGCCCAGTTTTTCTCCTGCTCAGGCAGGGGGTCAGACTTGAAGATCTACAAGGTCCCTTCCAACCCTACTTCTATGGTTCTATAATTCTATGATGATTCTGTGATATGCAGCAGAGTTTTTTGCTGCATGTTAATAGCCTGTGCTGACACATCCATAGAGAAGAATATCACTGATATCCTGATATCCAATCTAAGCCAGTTTGATGAAATTTAAGTAATTGCTTTATATCTTGTTCTCTATGGCAAAAAAGAAAAGATGTTTTCCAACTTTTTTTTTTCCTGAAAGCTTTTAAGATATTTGAGCATAGCTATCACATTCCCTCTTCAGTGACTTTTCCATAAGCTGAATATGCCTATATTTTTCAATTTCTCCATGCATGGCTTGGATTCCAAGCCCTTATCATTTTTGTCACCTGCCTCTGGACCTTCTCCAACTTCTCCATGTCCTTTTTAAAATGTGGAGTCCAAAATGTCTCACATTACTGTAGATGAGGCCTAACCAGTGCTGAGTAAAGAGGCACTATCACCTTTTGTGTCTTGCATCTAATGCTGTTATTGATGCAGCCCAAAATAACATTAACCTTTTCTGCATCTGCATCATACTGCAGAAATATGAGTTTGTAATCCACCAAAATTCCTAGATCCTTCTTTATAATGCTGCCAACCAAGCCAGTTGTCACCTCTCTTGTTTTTCATTATTCTTCCCAAAGTGTAACATTTGTCAGAACTGAATCTCATCCACCTGGCTCCAGCCCAGTTTTCCAAATCATCAAGGTCCTTTTAAATTGTGCTTCTGTGTCCAGTGTGTTCATAATCCTACTTAGTTTTGTGTCATCTGCAATTTTGCTCAAGATATATTTTATTCCAGCATCCAAAGCATCGATAAACATATTGAACAGCATCTGGCCCATGACAGGCTTCTATGGGACTCCACTTGGAACTTTCTGGCATTCTGACATTGCTTTGCTTATCATTACCCTTTGCTTGCAACTATTGGGCCAGTTGTTTATCCACCTTATAGTAGCTTTGTCTAGCCCATTTTTCTCAAACTTGTTTATGAGAAGATCATGTGGGTGACCTAAACTACCCAGACTTCTGCTGGGAGGAGCGCACATTTAGGTTTTTAGCCTGAATACAGGACCTCCACCTAACCCAGGAGGTACATAATCCCATCAGAGGAAATGTCTTGCTGGACTTGGTCCTTGCCACAGGTGATGACTTAGTGAGGGATCTACAGGTGCTCAACTACCTAGGCAGGGACCATCATCTGTTGTAATTTACTATCTGGTGCAGGGTGGTAAAAGCAAGCAGTAAGACAAAGGTCCTTGACTTCAGGAAGGCTGACTTCAATGAGCTAAGGAGATTAGTAAGAGAGACAATGGGGACTTGGAGCTTCAATGAGATGGGAGTCCAGGACAGGTGGTTGTTCTTTAAAGAGACGAACCTCTGAGCTCAGAGGGAGTTAGTCCCAATGTGAACCAAAGGGGGCAAGGGTGCTACAAAGCCACCTTGGCTTAGTAAAGGCATCCAGGAGAGCCCAAGGGCAAAAAAGGTGGCATACAATCAACGGAAGCAAGGGGCAATGACCAAGGAGGATTACACCTCCATTGCTTGTGGTTGCAGGGAGGTGGTTAGAAAGGCCAAGGCAGAGATGGAACTAGGGCTGGTGACCAGAATTAAGGATAACAAAAAGTCCTTTTTCAAATACATAGGGAGTAAGAAGAATGCACCTGGTAACATGGGGCCCCTACAGGACAGGCTTGGCAATCTGGTGATTGCAGAAAAGGAAAAAGCTGATCTCTTCAATGAGTTCTTTGCCTTTGTATTCCTAAGTAGGGACTGGGACAACTCCCCCACTAGGATTATGGACAGGCTCAAGGGACACAGCGCCATGCCTAGGGTCAGGGACAATCTAGTTAGGGAACTCTTGGAGCAGCTGGCTGTGTATAAATCAGCAGGTCCAGATGCTTTTCATCTGCAGGTACTGAGGGAATTGGCGGTGGTCACAGCAGGGCCCCTGGCATAGCTGTATGAGTGCTTGTGGTGCTCTGGCCAGGTCCCAGAGGACTGGAAAAGGGCCAATGTAGTCCCTATTTACAAGAAGGGGAGAAAAGAGGACCTGGGTAACTATTGGCCAGCTATTCTCACCTTGGTTCTTGGGAAGATCTTTGATAAAATTATCAAGGACCATATCTGTGGGGGCCCAGCATGGAAGATAATGCTCAGGGGCAACCCACACGGGTTCATTGTGGGCAGATCCTGCCTGACTAACCTTATTTCCTTTTATGACCAGGTCACAAAGTCCTTGGATGTGGATGTTGAGGTGAATGTCATTTATCTGGATTTCAAGAAGGCCTTTGACACTATTTCTCACCCCATTCTCATAAAAAAAAACTAGGTGACTGAGGCATTGATACCTACACAGTCAGATGGGTGGCAAATTGGCTCAATGGTTGCACTTAAAGAGTGGTGGTGGACAGGTCATTTTTCACCTGGAGGGATGTGGGCAGTAGAGTTCCCCAGGGCTCAGTCCTCAGGCCTGTACTATTCAACATCTTTATCAGTGACTTGGACGTGGGCATGGAAAGCACGCTGTCCAAATTTGCACACTGGAGGGGAGGGACAGAATCCAGCTAGATCTAGACAGGTTACAGAGGTGGGTGGATGAGAATAGAATGGAATTCAAGGCAGACAAGTGCAAGATACTGCATCTAAGGAAAAGAAACCAGCAACACACCTATAGGTTGGAGAACACCCTTCTTGTCAACACAGTGGCTGTAAGGGATCTTGGAGTCATTGTTGACTTCAGGATGGAGATGAGCTGCCAATGCAAGGAAGTGGTCAGTAAGACTAACCGCATCTACAGATACATCAAAAGCAGGTCCAAGGAGTTTATCCTTCCCCTCTATGCAGCAAGAATGGTGTCTTGTGGTGGGCTTCGGCTTTCTGGACCATGGCCCTAACTTCAGAACAAGAGACATGCTTGGGTGGGATGGGCTTCACCTCTCCCCCAAAGGTAAGTGTATGTTCTTTTCCAGGTTGTCTGATCTCCAGCAGGCTTTAAACTAGACATGCCGGGGGAGGGGGAGGAAGAGGACCAAGGGAGCTACAGAACACCAAACCAAGAGACACCCATAAGAACAGCTCAGCCAAGTCAGACAACGAGTACAAGTAATACCCAGGTAAATGACAGGGGCCTGGATAGTCTGGGGATTGCAGGGGAGGTGTATACACACTCAGGAGGCCTTAAATGCCTCTATATTAATGCTCATAGTATGGGCAACAAGGAGGAAAAACTCACCCTCCTGCTAGCTAACACAAACCCAGACATAGTGGGGCTCACTGAAACTTGGTGGGATCCAATGCACGACTGGGTGGTAAACATCAAGGGCTTTTGGCTGTATAGGTGGGATAGAACAGGGAGGAAAGGTGGGGGTGTGGCACCCTATGTTAAGGAGCAATACACATCCTCAACAAACAGTACTGGGTTGAGGTAGGGCAGACTGAGGTGCTGTGGGTCAGAATACAATTGGGTCAGGGGGAAAGAGACCTAAGAGTGGGGGTCTACTACAGGCCATCTAACCAGGGAGAAATTCCAGTAGACAGCTGGACTGGGAATTCTCAGGTCAGCTTGTGGAGGCAGTTAAGTCAGGGGATGTGGTTAGGGTGACCTAAACTACTCGGACATCTGCTGGGAAGAGCACTCAGCCAGGTCTGACTGCTCATGTAGGTTCCTAACCAAGTTACAGGACCTCCACCTAACCCAGAACGTGCACAGTCCCACTAAGGGAAATGCCTTGTTGGACCTGGTTCTGGCCACAGGCGATGACCTGGTGAGGAGACTGCAGTGCTTGACCACCTGGGAGATAGCAGCCATCACCTACTGGAATTTCCCATCCAGCACAGGGTGTCAAAGGCCTGCAGCAAGGCAGCAGCCCTGGACTTCAGGAGGGTGGATTTCAATGAGGTAAGGAGACTAGTCAAGGAGGCACTGAGGTCCTGGAGGGGAGAGGAGTTGGGAGTCCAAGAAGAGTGGTCGTTCCTTAAGGAGACGATCCTCCAAGCCCAAAGGGTGATGATCCCCATGCAGATCAAAGGGGGAAAGAGAGCTCAAAAGCCCCCATGGCTCACCAAAGGCATCCACAAATGCCTTAAAGCCAACAGGGAGGTGTACACCCAATGGAAAGGAGGGGCCATCACCAAGGAGGAATATATCACCTTGGCTCAAGATTGTAGAGTGGCTATTAGGAAGGGTAATGCAGGGATGGAACTGGGACTAGCGACCCAGATCAAAGATAACAAGAAGTCTTTTTTAAAATACATAGGGGGTAAAAAGAAGGTATGGGGCCTCTTCAGGACATGCTTGGTAATCTGTTGGTAGCACCAGTTGACAAAGCTAATTTCTTTAACAGATTCTTTGCTTCCATTTCTCTCAGCAGGCACAGGGACATCTCCCCACTGGGATTCCGGATGGACCTAGGGGAGGCACAGCCAGGCCCAGGATTAGTGAGGACATAGTCAGGGAACTTCTGGAGGGACTAGATGTTTTTAAATCAGCAGGTCCTGACAATCTCCACCCCAGAGTGCTTAGGGAATTGGCAGAGGTCATTGCAGGACCCCTGGCACAGCTTTATGGTGCTTTGGTGAGGTGCCTGATGACTGGAAAAGGTCCAATGTGGTCCCCATTTTCAAAAAAGGGAGGAAAGAGGACCCAGGAAACTATAGGCCTGTTAGTCTTATCTTGGTTCTGGGGAACCTCCTTGAGAAAATTATCCAAGAGCAAATCTGCAAGGGGCCAGCAGGGAAGTTTATTTAGGGGCAATCAACATGGGTTCATTAGAGGCAGGTCTTGTCAGGCCAACCTGGTGGCCTTCTGTGACCAGGTCACAAAAGCCTTGGATGCAGATGTCACGGTGAATGTAGTCCACCGTGGACTCACTATTGATTCCAAAATGAACATGGGCCACCAAAGTGGGGACACGGTCAGGAAGGCTAACCACACCTTGTCATGTATCCATAGATGCATCACGAGCAGGTCCAAGGAGGTGTTCCTCCCCCTTTATGCAACATTGTTCAGGTTGCAGTTGGAGTACTGCATTCAGTTCTGGGTGCCGCACTTCAGGAGGGATGTGGACAGCATCAAGAGGAGGCCCACTCACATGATTAGGGGGCAGCAGGGCAGGCTCTATGAGGAGAGGCTACGGGACCTGAACCTGTTCAGTCTTCACAAGAGAAGGCTGATAGAGGACTTGGTGGACACCTACAAACTGGCCTAGGGGGACCAGCAGGCAATGAAAGAGTCCCTGTTCCCCCGAGCACTACTAGGGGTAACAAGGAACAATGACCATAAATTGACCGAGAGTAGATTCAGGCTAGACATCAGGAGGCACTGTCAGGGTGGCTAGGGGCAGGAACCAACTTCCAAGGGAAGTGATGCTTGCCTCTACCCTGGGGGTCTTCAAAAGGAGGCTACACAGCCACCTACCTGGGGTTATTTGACCTCAGCATCCTTTACTGGCAGGGGGTTGGACTAGATGATCTGCTTAGGTCCCTTCTAACCATACCAACTATGAAACTATGAAACTATGAAGCACTGGTCAGGCCGCAGTCGGAGTACAACATCCAGTTCTGAGTGCTGCACTTCAAGAGGGATGCTGCTAACCTTGAGAGGGTCTAGAGGAGGGCCACTTGCATGGTCAGGAGGCAGCAGGCCCGGGCCTATGAAGAGAGTGTAAAGGGCCTGAATCTATTCAGCCTCCACAAGAGAAGACTGAGAGGGGATCTGGTGGCCATCTATAAACTCACAAGGGGGGACCAGCGGAAAATAGATGAGGCTCTGTTTCCCTGGGCACCACCTGGGATAACAAGGAATAACAGCCACAAATTGACTGAGAACAGGTTCAGGCTTGATATCAGGAGGCATTACTTTACAGTTAGGGCTGCCAGGCTCTGAAATGGGCTCCCAAGGGAGGTGGTGCTTTCCCCTACCTTGGGGGTCTTCAAGAGGCGTGTTGCTGGTAGGCATTGTAAGGCTTCAGCCCCTTTCTGGTTCGTGCCCTCCTCCCTAGCAATGTCAGGGTGAGACCACATCCTGGGGCTACCTAGATGGTTCTGAGCACTGCCCCTACTCACCTGCCATAACTTCAATGTTGATAGATGGGGAGGCAGTTCCCTGCCAGTGGTCCCAGACCCTGGTCATAACCCTGGTCATTTTTTCGTGGGGCTCCAAACCTCCCCTTTATCCACCCTTACCACATCCACAACCTGGGAGGACTATGCTACCTGTAATCTTACCTGGGGTGATCTCTCACCCACAAGGCCCACCCTGATCGGGATTGGGTATGTTCAGCCATCAATCTCTCCCGAATTAATCCCTTGTTTTTGGACCAAACCTCAGATAACTAAGCATGCCCCAGCCTGGGGTAATGATAACTTAGAAGATTCTTCACTCAAAGAGAAGATGTTCGGTGTCTGCTGATGGAGTACATGGGACTCTGGCCCTAGGACCCCTCTTCCCCCTAGGATGGAAGAAGGAATTTTTGTCTTTCTCTCCAGGTACTCTTCCCACGGACCAGCAGGCTAGTTGCTAATCACTCCTGATCCCACCACCTGGTGGGATTTGCCCATTTCCTGCTGGGCTCTGGGCCAGTCACTGCCTGCTTCTCCCTCTTCAGCCGGCTGCCTGCAGGGTTTTGTTGTCGCTGCCCTTCCCCACTGGGGTACCTGAACTCTCCTGAGCAGCCTGGTCTTTGCCCATGATTGTGGGGACAACCTTCTTCTCCCCGTCGTGACCCTCCAGGAAACTTCGGCTCCCCAAGGCCAGACCCATGGTTTTCCCCATCAGCTTCCTTGGCTGATGCTGGGGCTTCTTGCCCCATGCCCCATTCCACCATTCCTACCTGGCTCCACCACACGCGTCTCCCCACTGAAGTTCTGCCTCTCCCTGCTAGCATTCCACTCTTCCCCACTCAGCTCCGCTGCCTGTCTCTCTCCATTGGCATCCTCTTTCTTTCCCTCTGGGTAGCTGGGTCTCTCCCCAGCTGCCTTTTGAATAGCCTGCTTTGCTTTCAGGCCCCGCCCCTGGGGCTTGCTGATTCACAGGCTTATAGGTATAGATATATGCATTATAGGGGGTCAAGATGGGCAGCAGGGGTTAAATGAATTTCTAAAGAGCTTGGGAGATGCATACAAAGTTTGTCATGGCCCTTGAAGTAGACAGGATGTCTAGCACAACCAGGCCAATGGATGGACACAGCCTGAGAATGAAGTGGGGAATGCCATAACACAAAATCACAACCTTCAAGGCAGATGAGTTGTCTAAAACAACAAGGACACATAGTCTAGGAAACAGCCTGGGAAAGAAAAAAGCACGTAACATACTGTACCATAACACAAGACAAGTGATACCAGCATCAAGGCCCCAGAGCAGAGGGGGGACTGAGTCCCGGTTTTGAGGGAACAAACCAAATTAGGAGAATGCCAGGAAGGCTACGTGGATATGTGACCACAGAGAGAAACCAACCAGAGATAGCTATGGATGAAGAGTCATCAGGAGTTATCAAGGAGGAAGGAAAATACAAAAGCAGAGACTTGAAATTAACAAAGAGTCCCTCCTGTCCCTCACTTTGTCATGTCCCTCCCTGTTTTGCTTCCTGAGAGGGGTCCTCATCCCTGTCCCCTGGGAAGGGTCCCTGAGGCCACCATGGACCAAAGGCATACCAGCAGCTCATCTAATGCACCCCACTGGAGGTCAACATGCCACCTCCAAACTGCTGACATGT
Source organism: Crocodylus porosus (assembly GCF_001723895.1). Taxonomy (NCBI): domain Eukaryota; kingdom Metazoa; phylum Chordata; order Crocodylia; family Crocodylidae; genus Crocodylus; species Crocodylus porosus. The sequence goes on along the minus strand of NW_017728943.1, from coordinate 95,052,039 downwards.
AAGAGAGAGAGCCTCAGAATGGATCTTGCATCCTGACCAGATGCACTTTGACTCTGATGACAGCTCTATGATTGGTAGGTATAGAATTGTTTGATTGTATTATTTGTTTTGTTCTTACTCTGTATCAACAAATTAGCCTATTATTGACCGGCAGGTGTTGTGGTTGGTTTGAGGGTTGTGTCCACCCGGAACAAAGTTAGAGGTGCTGGGTCCAAATCCAGTATCAACAGTTACTTTGTTGAAGAAGGATATCCAGTTTGTTTGGGACAATTGGTTTATACTAAATCCATGCTGACTGCTTGTGACTAGTTTTTCTTTCTCTAGACATTACAAATGCATTTCATAGATTCATAGATTGTTAGGGGATGGAAGGGCCCTTGTAGATCATTAGATCCAGTTCACCTGCACTAGGCAGGAAAAGACAGCTGGGGTCAAGTGACCCCAGTAAGGTGACTGTCCAGTCTCTTTTTGAAGATTTCCAGGGTAGGTGACTGCACCACCACTGGAAGGAGTTTATTCCACAGTCTGGTCACTCTGACTGTGAAGGAGTTTTTCTTGGAATTGAGCCTGAAGCAGCCTTCCAGGAGTTTGTAGCTGTTGCTGCTGGTCTTCCCCAGGGGTGCTCTGGTGTACAGCTCTTCACCGAGTTCTTGACATACTCCCCTGATGTAGCAGAAAGCCACTATCAAGTCCCCTCCCAGCCTTCTTTTTTGTAGGCTGAAGAGGCCCATGTTCCTTGGCCTCTCCTTGTATGACTTGTCTTGTAAGTCCCTGACCCTATGCGTGGCTCTTCTCTGTACCCTCTCAAGTTTTTTCATGTCCTTGTTGAAGTGTGGCACCCAGAACTGGATGCAGTACTCCATCTGTGGTCTCACCAGCACAGAGTGCAGTGGGAGTATCAGTCCCTTAGTTTTGCACGAGATGCAATGGTTAATGCATGCCAGTGTGTTTATTTGTCCTGCTAGCCACGACATTGCACTGCCAGCTCATGTTCATACAATGGTTGATCACTACCCCTAGGTCCCTTTCGGCCGTGGTGCAAATCAAATTGTTGCCACTGAGCCCATAGGTATGTTGGGAATTTTTTGCCCTCAGGTGAAGCACCTTACACTTCTGAGTGTTGAATTTCATTTGGTTCTGGTCTGCCCAACTCTCCAGCCTGTCCAGGTCTGCCTGTATCTGCAACCCATCTTCTGGCATGGCCACACTCCCCCATGAGTTGGTGTTGTCTGCAAATTTGGGCAGTGAGCTTTTCACCTCCACATCTAAATCATTGATAAAGATGTTGAAAAGCACTGGTTCAAGCATGGGACCCTGAGGGACACCACTGGCCACTTCTCACCAGGATGACACATGAGAACTCTCTGGGTTCTACCATGCAGCCAGTTTTCTGCCCACTGAACTGTTGAGCAGTTAAGTCCACAATCTTCCAGTTTTTCCATAAGGATATCGTGGGATACTAGATCAAAAGCCTTTCTGGAGTCTCAGTATATAATGTTGCCCTTCTTTCCCATGTCCAGGTGGTGAGAGATTTGTTCATAGAAGGAGATGAGATTGGTAAGAGAAGACCTACCCATGACAAAGTCATGCTGGCTGTCATTCAAAATCTTAACCTCAATGAGTGTATCACACATAGATTCTTCAGTGAGTTTTTCCAGAATTTTCCCTAGAATGGAGGTGAGGCTGACTGGCCTATAGTTGCCCGGGTCCTCTCTCTTCCCCTTCTTGAAGATGGGCACAATGTTGGCCCTCTTCCTATCCTCCGGGATCTCCCCTGTGTGCCATGATTTCTGAAAGAGTTTTGCCAGGGTTTCCACAATGACCTTAGCCAGCTTCATCAACACTCTTGGGTGAAGCCCATCTGGTCCTGCTGACTTATAAATGTCTAGCTTTTCTAGCTGGTTTTGCACCAGCTCAGCATCCACAGTGGGAAGGCTATCATTCCTGCCATGCCCCCTGTGATCATGATCTTGCTAGTCTTTCCCCTTGGTCCGGTGAAATACTGAAGCAAAGTGAGCATTCAGCAGTTGTTTTTTCCTGACTGTCTGTTACCAACTGTCCTGAGATATTAAGCAGGGGCCCCACACTTCCATTTGTTTTCCTTCTGCTCCCTAAAGGACTTCTTATTGTCCTTGGTTCAATTAAACTTTCCTTACGATATGCTCCAGTAACTTGCTGGATATAGAGTTGAAGCTAATCAGTCTATTGTTCTCCAGGGCCCCCTTTTTGTCTTTTCAAAGGAAGGGCACTATGTTGGCCCTTTTCCAGTCCCTTGGTACCTCACCTGTCTCCCCCAACTTTGTAAATATTATTGCCAAGGGCAATAACATGATAATGTTCATGAGGCCCTGCTGACTTGAATTCATTCATAGCTTTCAAAATCTTGCTGTTTCTTTTGTTATTTCATCCCTTAACTTGTCCTTTTTTTAAATCTCGATAAACCCTATTCACTTTCTGGTTGCAGCTTTTCTTTCTTTCATGAGAGAGAAAGTAGTGATGGAGAAGCTCCTCCTGCTTTGCATCTTATGTTGAGAGTTTGCCCTAGCCGCTTAAGACTGACAATATTGGAAGAAATTATCCTGGTGTTCTACTTAAAATACTCTGCAGTATTAATTGTTTCCTTTGAAGTTATAAAGATAAATTAGGAATAAGAATTTTTAAGACCAAAGACCTCAGGATATATTTCAGCCTAATATAACAAATAACATTTTAAGAACACTGGTGTTATATACAGGGACAAACCTATGGAAATCTGGAGATGTTTGTTCAAACCTTAATAAGTTAACTTCTTAAACTTTTGTCCACATTATTCAAATCATGATCAAAATGATAACCAATATATAGAAAGGAAAATAAATACTGTTGTACTACCTTAGAGACATAGAACAAGAAATGTCTAGCACCCCAGTTGCTTTTCTATTCTAATATACCCTATCAATCCAAAGAAGATACTTTATATTTACTGTATAATACATTTCTAATTCCAGGATCTCAAAGCCACATGATACTTTAACAATCATCAAGTATTATTAGAGGCATAGAAGGTTACACTGAAAGAAATGAAATGCAAGGCCACGTGGATGATTAGTTCCCCAGGGACAACTAGCAGTGGTGCACCTTGGGGAATGCCCATGCCACGCACGCTCTGGTACATGGCAAGTTACTTTGGGTGTGGTAGAGGAGGCTGGGGCCAGCATTATGCTGGCCTTAGCAGCCTTACCTGGGATCATGGGGGCCTCCACTGCTGCAGCAATTCTGCCATGCACAGCCTGGCTGGCGTACAAACTACCCATGTGCATGCTGTTCTGCTTTTTTTCTTTGCTATTTTTTTTACCCTTGAGTATTCAGGGGTCAAAAAGCCCATCTCTGCTGCTCCCTTGCAGCATGGAGCACAAATGAACATGCAGTATGTGGTGAACACATGTGTCTGCGGTGCCACATACTGCATAGTTGTGCTCGTCTGTTCATGGCCTAAGAGTTTTGTCCAAGGCCAGAAAATTCTACAGTCTACTTTAAATACTAGACAATCAGTCTCTGGTTGTTTCGAAGTTAATACATTTATGAATCTTTCAAAGATGCATCCTTCCTGTGTGTATTGGTGTATGAAAATGTTTCCTGTTGCATGGCAATTATAACAGTTTCTGGCCTTGCATATTACAGGCTTGTGAACCAAAGGAATATGGTTTGTTATTTACTGATTATTTTCTTATGTGTTTTCCTGTTATTATGTCACATACAGTAACGTGTGTTTTCTTCTTTATTTATTTTGATCTCTAACTATAACTTCATCCACATGCTGGAACGATCACAAAGCACAACTGCATGTGGTTTTATAGGCTGCTACCCAAACTAATTTTGTACACTCATAAAGTGCTTTTTCATCAGAAAGAAAGTATTTTCCTATGCTTCAGGTGCTTTATCAATGCGTCAGATGTTGTCTAGTTTTATATTTGCAAAAAACTTAAACATCGTTAGTTAGATCCAGAATTGGTTATATTCTCAACTCGTCTGAGAGTTTTGACCAAGTGTGGCACAAATTTGGTTTCAATAATTCCACTCAAGCAAGGACTTTTGCATCTAAGTCCCCATAACTTCAAATGGCTACTCCTATATGGTTATTCACACATTTAAGTTCTTTTTTGAATCAACGCCAAAGTGAATAAAAATAAAGGTATCATTACTTTAACCTTGACAGAAGAACTGGCAGTGAACTCAAAAGATTTGTTTTCGAGACTTGAAAGGTTGGCTCCTATTAATATCTAGCCGTCCATCCAGATAGTTGTTTCAGTTTATTGCATGTTATTGCAGTTGTATCATTTCTGTTTCCATAAGCTGTCCAAACCCTGGAATTTTCTGTCTATGTGGGACTTTCTCAGCATCACAGATGCAACAAAACAGACATTATAATTTCAGTCTCAAGTATACAGCTGTTTAAACAAGAGGCAAAGATTTTTTTAGGATGATATCTTTTATTGGACTAACTGCATAGATGGGACAAAGTTAGACATGTTTTTGATATGCAAGACATTCTTCATCAGATCTTGCATTTGAAAACGTATCTAACTCTATCCCAACTACGCAGTTGGTCCAATAAAACATATCACCCTGAGAAATCTTTGCCTTTTGCCTGTTTAAGTGAAGAATGACAAAAGACAGCTCTGCGGGCTTAGATCTTCTATGTATAAGACCTCTCCTTTGTGCAAGGTGGGAAAAGGGTGTGGGGGAGAACTGTGGCTTTGCACCTCCCCTATTCTTGACCCAGCTAATTGCTAATCAGCCCTAAGGTTACATTTTAGAGAAGCCTCAGTTCTTTCATAACGTATGCTCAACTGCTTGCCACTCCAAGGGCTCATTTTGGTAGCCATGCCATAGGGGTGGGCCAGAAACATTTGGAGCCCTTCCAAAGGGCAGCAGCTGGTATATTCTTTTCTATCCTGATCTACATCCTTCAAACACTTATGCATGTCCTTACTTTTATAAATGCAAATAGTTCCACAAATGCTAGTATGTTCAAATGTCTGTATGACTGTATTTAACATCCTGCTCAATATAGTTGTCATTCAAAATGGCAAAAGTCATTATTTTTGTTGTACTGTGTTATAAATCACTCATTATAGATCTAAATATATGTTTGGTTGCAGACATGGCAAATAGTTCTGGAAGGAAGGAATAGATCCTGACGATGTCAGGTGACTGGTCTTTCTTTTTGTCTCTCTTCTTTATCTACCCTCATAGTTTGCTTGAAATGATTGATGCCTTGTCGTACATGACAGCACCATTGGGGATAAATTAATGTTTGAGTCTCCCAAGTACTGACATTAATATCACATTTCTTCAGATTGGCCTCCAAGGCATTGTCCTTGAATCTCTTCTTTGGACCACCTCTAGAGCAGTGACTGTGAGTGAGTTAAGAGAAAAGGACCTGTTTTGGAAACCAGTCATTAGGCATCCTTATGACATGTCCTGTCCAATGGAGTTGGTGCCATTTAAGCATGGCTTTGATTCTAATGGTGTTTGCTCAAGTCAGGACCTAGTCTTTCCAGTGGCAGAATTCTAGCCTGCAAGAGGGTTTGCTTGGGGCTAGTGGGAGCAGGGGAAGGTGACTGAAGGCAAGCAGCAGTGGAGAGCAGCTCCTGCAGCTCCGTCCAGGTACGTCTAGGGGCCGGGTGTGTGGAGAGGACACAGGCAACATGGCAGAGAGGGCTGGGGGATGCAGCAGAGTGGGGAAAGAGGACCAAGGTGATGTGACAAGGGGAATGGGACCCCCAAGATTTTTGCACCTGCAGCAGGGCATGGGGCATGGGGCTGCAGGGTATGGCAGTGCAGGGTTGTGCTCCCAGTGCTTCTGGGTGGGTAGCGGGTGTCTCAGCTTGGTGGCCATGGCAGTGCATTACTTTCTCCCATACTGGATCCCTCCCACTGAGCCGCAGAGCTCCTGGGGTGAGGATAGCAGGGCAGGGACTGCTGAGATTGCAGTAAGCAGACTGCACCTTCTCCCCTTCAACCCCATTAGCTCTGCTCTGGCTGTGCTGCCCATGGGAGTGGGAATGGGTGGGGGGGAGGAGCCAGACTCTGCTCCACTCCAGCTGCAGTAGCCACTGCCTGCTGTAAGGAGCAGCTGGGGCTCAGGTGCAGCTGGGGAGGGGGTCGGGTGGGGTAGGGTAGGGTAGGGACTGGAGACCCTGACCCTGGGGCACCTCGGGGAGTTGGGGGGCTGAGGGTTGGTAGTGAGGGGCACTGGAAGGGCTGTGGGTTGGGAGTGAGGGACACCTGGGGGCTGCAGGTTGGGAGTGAGGAGCCATGCTGAGGAAGTGGGGTCATAAATGGGAACATGCTGAGGAAAAGTTTGGGAAGCAGTGATGTAAAGAGATTTATGTCAAATATAGTTCCCAAGGAAAAGCTTATTTTATCCAAATGGGTTCTTCCATCCATAGCATGTACCTCCCAATAATCATAATAGATAATAAACTTTAGCTTTTAAACAAATCTAAATCAATAAATGTAATTATTTTTTTTAAATGCCCATCCTGGTGGCAGTTATGTTTTGATAAAGTTTTCCTTTGCCTTTCCCCCTCCATTGTGTTGTGCTATTTATCCAATAATATCACTATCATTATGTGCATTGTGCCAATGAGCAGTTCAGATGATGAAATCATTTAATATCCACATCATTTAGAAGAGTCATAGCAAGAACACTAAAAGCATTACAGGCTTAGAATTGCAAATGCTTACAAATTAGCATTACAGACTTTGGGCTTTATATTTATTGCTTTCTATGGCTAATGTGAATATCTTTTCCAATTCATCTAAGTATCAAAGGCATACCTGACATCTTACCAAACACCTTTGTCTGTAAAAATAACTATCCCTGTTTGAAATTTTGGAAAGCTTCTTAGAAAGGATCAGCTAAAACGTACAATCCTTCTAGCCACATGAATTATACTTGGGGAACCACTCACAGGCTGGGAATGAGATATTGCCTCTGAAATCAATATATGTCTTTTAATTTCAGTATTTTACTCTCTTTGCCCCCAGTCCTGCTGGCCTTATTTAATGGAAAAACTTCAAAAGCTCAGGTTTTAAAACATGCCTACCTGATTTTTGTGAAGGCATTTGGGGGGTGTAAGTGTGTGTGGGACTGTGGGATTTGAGTGGGGTGGGTATGGAAATGTGTGTGTGTTTGAGGTGTGTGGGTGTGGGGTATGTAGGTGAGTGTGGAGGGGTTGTGGTGGTGTGTGGAGAGTGTGGGAGTCTGTGTGGGTGGGTCTGAGGTTTGTGGGGGTAGTATGAGTGTAGGAGCATGTGTGAGTGGGTGTGTGGGTGTGGGGTTGATTTGTGCATGGGTTCAAAACCTGATAACTATATGCAGGTTGGCAATGTGAGCCAACTGCTGAGCATACGTTCCACATAGCATATGTGCAACTTGAGCACACAATGGAACATGCTCACATAATCATTTGGAAAAAAAAGACTAACTTTGAGAATGCCTTCAAATTCTTCTCTAGCTATGCTAGTATTCTAAGAACTCTGTGCTTGGTGGGCAGAATACTATAATCTGCCCCTCAGATCTCCAAACAACACATTCCAAATTAAATACAAGTAATAATGTAGAAAAAATATTCACAGTATTTTAAAATACAAAACAAAAGTACTTTTTAAAAATAGTTTAACGTTGGCAGGGCTCAGAAGTGCTCAGAACCACTGGACTTGCAATGGTATATGTCCCAACAGAATAATGTGCTCCTGTATAGTACAGAATCTGTCACACTAAAAAACTCAACACTCTACTTAAGAGTGAACTGGGACTTCTAATAGGCTGCACAACTTACACACATACACAGATGTACTCCCTGTACTCTTGGACATTAGACCAAGTGACATAAAAAGACAGACCCTAACATCATTACTGGCAATAGAGGCAAGAGATGATGAAAATTACCTGTTCCACTATCTATTAACTAAAGACCCAAATAGATCAAGGCTTAAGAGGCTTAAAAGTCATAAACCATTTATACATGAAGCCCACAAGCATTGGGCTTCATGTATAAAGAAAGAGATTGAGGATGCTGAACCAAACATGTAGGTAGCAATGGAGTAGGCCAAATGTTGGGAAGGATCAGACCTATTCCTACAGAGTTTTGTATCAACACCAAATGAGTCCTCCTCTAGGGACAGAGAAGCATGGGTCATGCTGCACAGACTGAGATTTTGATACGGACACTTCAAAACAACACTTCAGAAGATGAACATCTTGGACAGCCCCCTGTCTGAATGACACAACACTAAGTGAAAGCTGCAGCACAACACTAAGTGAAAGCTGCAGTCTTTAGAAATGCCCAGATAGGGCAGATTGAATCTATACATTGAGCAATAACACCAGACAGTAGCTCATGGATTTGGAAGTTGATATCTGATGTCATATGCAAGACATAGAGGACAGTCATTTCAAGTTGGCAAGTATACAATCTCTTCTTCTACTGGTGAATAACTTATAACAACATTATAACCTATGCCATTAGATATTGCCTGCCTTAATTTAATTTGATCATTCTTTTATGTTCCTGTTTACAGACATTCATTGGTGACCCCTTGATCCTTTTTGATTCTCTCTCTCCCTTTTCCTTACTTCTTTCTTTCTTAAGAATATGGAGTCATTTTTCCAAATTTGTCACAGTCCTCATTACCTCCTTTAAAGAGCTAGACACAGCACATTTCAAATTAGAATAGAAAAAAAAAAGGAACATCATATTTTGCACCATGCTGATACTCTGTACCAGTCATCCACAAAATAAGTGGTAGAGGCTTGGCTTAAATTAAAATGTTATTTTGGAGATGAGGTGAAACATACCAAATCTCAGATAATGCTAATCTTTGCATAGATGTCAATATTTCCCCAAGTATAACTGGCATCATTAACACACAAAACAAATGCATTCAACACAAATTCTTAACCTATCATACAACTAACTATCTGTTTGCCTCCAAAAAATGCCATAACCCTCACCAACACATAGTACAACCCCAAATGGGCCACTGGACCAAAATTGTGTTGTCTGAACCAGAAGAGACATCCTATCCAATTCAGGGAAGTGAGCAGTTTCCCAATTTTTGTCATTTGAAAACTTTCTGTCTCTCTAGAGCACATGAAAAGGCAGCTACCTACTGGCAGCCATTAGAAAATGGTAAGCACAAAGATGTGTGTGAACTACCACTCCCACATACCTCCAACATAGTGGGCCTGTCTACACAAGATGTTAACCGATCAGTAGCCTAATTCTACTACACATTAGTGTGCAGGCCAAAAACCATGCTAATATGCTAATGTATTAGACTACTGCACAGTTAGTGTCTCTAAAAAGCCATGCGTCAGTATTACTGTGCAGCAATGCCGGTTACTGCACATTGATTTAATACTTGGTTGTACAAGTACCAAACTTAATGCACAGTAACTACGGCACATTAATGAACATGTAGACAAAACCATTGGGACTCAAATCATGAAGATGTGGACCTGGTACTCACCCACACTTTGCCTAATTGTGTAGGGCACTCTTTCTGGAAAGGAGAGACCTGGATTCTAGGCAACATTTGTTTAAGGAAGGCTGAAACTCTCATCTCCCACTTCCCAAGAAAGTATGGGCTGTGGACTACAGCTCTACCTGCTAGCAAACCAAATTTAGATTTGGGGTGCAGATGCATGGGATGCTTAGTTTGAAGTTAATTTACTATATTGCTGTGTAAAAATTGGAGCAGATATAGAATGGACTGCCCGCCCTAGTGTAAGGCACTCTACTTTGAGGTAAAGTTACCCCTTAGAAAGTCAGGAGTCACACCCCCATATTAGTCTTGCCTTTACATCTCTAGTCAGTTTCATTCTGGGGTTGCTCTTTGCTCGGTACAAATAGGCTTCCCTGCCACCTACTGGTTAGGTGCTCTAGTGGCAGCTACTGTAGGCAGCTAACCTATGAGAGGTTTGCTCATTATTAGAGAGTAAATTTACTGCCCAGTAGAAATCACATCTTTGAAGTTATATTTATAAATCAAAAAAGTTAATTTCTGTCTTCATTTAAAGGACAGAATCCATATGGTTCCATGTAGATAATCTACCAGTCTTGCAGTTTAGGAGCAATGGACCAAAACCAGAATAACAGAAATAAGTGTTTAGGACCTGAGGCTGCTTGCAGACATTTTTAAAAAAAGCACTTTATCAGAAGAAGCAGCGTGTTACTTTGACCTGGGTCTGCAGTGTCTGTAAAGATTGGGCCCTTTAGTGAGGCTTTTTGACACTTTTAGCTAAAGCTGATTCAATCTTATATTAGATAAAAATGCCAAAAAATCCCCATTAAAGCACCCTATCTTCACAGATGTTGCGCGAACAGGGTTGAAATAATGTACTGCCTCTTCTAGGCATGCATGGAGCTCAGCGTGGAAATCTGCTGAGTTTAAAGTCAAGTGCCATTTTTTTTTACATCTGCAAGCACCCTGTGTCTAGATCTGAGCCCATTCCATCGATCTTGTTTCTCAGTGAGTGTGTCTATATAAGTAGAGCTAATTACAGGCAAGCCCTGCTTAGTGCTCTTAATTGGTTCCTGAAAAATGGAGCGTTAAGTGAAACAAGTGTTAAGCAAAACCAAAAGTATCTGACAACCTGAGATGGTGACCGCAATTGTTTTTAATGACCCAAGATGGCAACCGCAAGTATTATAAAGAAACTTGCTGAGCGCTAAGTGATATCAGGTATGAATTTAAAACGAGCATTATAGTGAAATAGCACTAAGCGAAACAGTGTTAAGCAGATATTGCCTGTACTGTGCAGTAAGAGTCCAAGTCTACACATGCAAATACTTACTGTGCAGTAATGAGTTCTAATCACAAGTAAATTTGCCACCTGCAAATGCAAATAGAAAATTTACTTATGATACATACCTGTGCAGTAGCACACATGTAGAGAGCTGACCAGAAGCAAATGTGTTCCCAGTCAGCTGGGCAGCAGGGGGTGGGAGATTGCTTCCTACCCCTGGGGCTGCTTGTTGCTGGGGCATGGTGCAAATGTCCCCCTGACTCAGCAGTAGGGATCTCCCAGGGGTAGTCTAGAGCTCCCCCTGGCGGCTGCAGGGGGCCAGTGCAGGGCTAGCGGGGTAGGAGCAGATTGCTGCCATGAGCAGAAATATGATCCTGAGACCCCCTATGTGTAGACACCTGCCTGGGAGCATTTACTCATGACTAGTTTACTCATATGGGTATGTGTGTGACGTGTGCAGTTTACTGATATGGAAGTAAACCGCTCCCATATCAAATACAGGTGCAGACAAACCCAGTTGGTGTGTCTAAACAAGACACTAACTTCTCAGTAGACACACTCACTGAGACTACATCACATTAATACATTAAAATAGAATTAGTCTACTGTGCATTAATGTCACAAAAAACTTATGCGGTGGTACTACTACTTGGTAGTGGCAGTTACTGCACATTCAGTTTAATACCTGTTATTACAGATACTGAATGCACAGTAACCATGGTGCATTAATAAATACATAGAGGTGCTCATCAGGATCAAAAACAAGACATCACTTATTTCTTTTTATTGGGCTGGCTCTAGACTTCAGCAGAAAAGAGAGAATTGACAAATCCCAAAATTTCCAAAAGGTTAATTTATGAGCCTTGGAGAATATCTTTCTAGTTAAGTACTATTGAAAGTGAACTCCTTCAGACCTGGATGTTTTCTAATCTTTTGTGTTTAGTTGCTTCTAGCTGAAATGTGAACAACTCTGAAAGTCCTCATGCTGCCTTAAGAGTTTTATATTATTTAGATAATAAGACAGTGCTTAATTGCTGCCAGTGACAAAGCAGGTTCAATCTATTTCCTTTAGCAGTCTCTGGTAACCACATTTCAATTATATTCATTTCAGCAAGTTCTTAAGTACCTTGCCTGGGAATATGGGGGTAGTATAAATCTAGGTTCATTGCTACATGTGGGCTCTGCTAGATGAGAAAAATATTCACATCTGAAATACCTTCAGTGTTGGTAGGTAAAATAGATAATTGGGGAATTCCTATGATCCTAAACTGCTTAATCCCCAAGAGATTTTTGAGTTGGAATTCCAGAGAAAGTATTACTAGCCAGTGGTTTCTTAAAACCTCCAGCAGCCAACTTCTGAAATCCACGGTTTTCATTCCTTACTATATTGTGTTATATGTCTGTCCTGTAATGATAAAGCTGACTCAAAGACAAAAAAACCCCCAACCAACAAAAATTACCAAACCTCTGCACAAGTTTAAACTACCCATTGCCTAATTTTAAACAGGCCAGTTGCATAATTTCACTTCACATTTATCCCTGTTCCCAACTGTAAGACAAATAAATATAAAAGTTGCAGAGAAATAACAAAAAGGGAGTATTTGAAATGTATAAACAGATGATAACAACTATGATAATTTCACAGTTATTGAGGAAATCTTTTATCTCAATGTGCTCTAACTGCAAGATAATGGGTTACTCTAATCCACTACAGATGCCCCACATGTCGTCTGGAGCCTATGAAGAAATTTCAGCTATTGTAGAAAGAACAGCTATTGCAGTTTTTTTTACTTATTTTGAGATATATTTCGCAAATACTTATTTGTTCATTAATTTCTTATGGATTTTATGTAATTTCCAGAGGCAACTAAAAGTGTTTGTCTCAGAGTATTTCTAACCACAAAATTGGAAATCTTGAGTCAAACTTACTAAGTCAAAATATATGGTACTTAAAAATTACAACATTAAAAAATAGCATTTGTCCCTTGAAGTTTTCTAGTGTTACAGCCTTTATAAGTACTTGTCTCATTTTTTTAACTTTTTACCACAGCTTTGCATACTAAAACCTTATTTTTCCAACTCAAGAAAGCTGAGACTCCTGTGCAAATTAACATCAGGAGCTAGTGTTGAAAGAACAATACAAAGTACCATTAGACTCATGAGAGTTGGCAACAGTGTCATTGATCTATAATATACAAACAAAGAGAACTCTATTTTTCTTATTTAATAACTTAGCAGTTAAGATAGACAAGCAAACTACCAGGACCATGATCATAACAGGATGGACCCACAAATGGGTCTTAACAAAGAGGCCAGGCACTAAATAGGCACTGAGAGAACATTATGGCAATATCCTCTAAATCAGGTCTGTCCAACTGTGGTATGGATAGGGTCCACATGCAGTGTCAGCATGCATAGGCACGTGGCCCTGCTCCTGTGGCCTGCAGCCCTTTGCTCTCTGTTGCGTGGACTGAGCAGGTAGCATGATGGCTCCCTGCCTTCCATCCACCTGAGAGAGAGTGGAAGAGGTGGTCACCATGGTCCTCAGGATGCATGTTAGCTGCTTGTGGGTTACCTGCAGCTTGAAGGCCACATGCTGCCCACTCGCAAGCCACAAATTGAACAACCCTGCTCCAGGACAAAATTTAATTGCAGAGATGGGATAATGGAGAGAAGCCTTCACTGATGTTGCCTATACTGTAACTCTCCTGATAGTGCATAATACAGATCCCAAGTTATGACAAAAAGAAACAGTGACTATGCATGGGTAGGTAGATTTACACTAGCCTTAATCTAAGGACAATGGATGATTGTAGCAATAATACTCAAAGGCCTTGATTTCAGAATCCAGAACATGAGGATGTGTATAGGATCCCTACTGTGCTTCTACAATTCACACTAATATCTATACCTCTGCATCTTTGTTGGTATGCCATCCAGATTAAAGCTAGAGTGGATTTGCTATACACAATATAGTCATGCTTTCACTTGGTTTTGAAAATCTATCCTTTACTAAGCAGAGCTGTTATTGAAATCCTAAAAACCATTTAAAAAAAAAAGAAGAAATACATTTCTTACAAAGAGTAAAGATAAAATAGAGTCATTTGGCTAGAAACTGTTATTATTAGTTAATGGCCAATTGAAATTAGTTGATACTTACTAGCTTTCTTTTGTCACCCTGTGGGGTCAGGCCAACTCTCAGGATCTCAATATTGCGCTTTTAGACAGGAGGGTGTGACACAATTGCACATATACAAACACACAAATCAATTAGGTGCATACACACACACACACACACTACCAGCTCAGGCACATACACATCCAAACCAGCCTAGGTATATGCATACACTATACACCCGAAAAGTTAGACAAAGATCACTAATTCGTATATCATGCACACAATGCCATATATATATACACACACACACTCACCAGTTCACACACATACAACCCACCTACACATACACACAGGTAACTTCCTAACTTGGATGGTACAGTGTGCATGTGTGTGCTTGGGGTACCTGGGGGAAGGTTCAGGTGAGAGAGAGAGAGTTAAAGTGTAGGGAGTGAGAGTTGCCAGAACTGGGATCAGAACTGGTAGACTAGAGAGAAGCTGGCTGAGGAACTGAGGCTTGGGTTTACTTAAGGTAGACTGGGGCTGGAAACTGAGGCAGACAGCTTAGATATTGTGGGGGGAGGGAGAAGATAAGTGGTGGCAAGAAGGAGACAGCCAAGAAAGAAACTGAGGCAGGAACTTGGTTTGCTCAGGGGAAAAGGAAAAGGCAGTGGGGATAAGACAGTGGCAAAGAAACAGGGGGTTTGGAGGCAGAGGGGAGCTCAGGACAGGTGTTGGAGGTGGCAGTGAGCCAGAAGC